>NC_062286.1:121208172-121511202 GCF_902655055.1 Lutra lutra | reverse complement strand
TGACTGAATGAGTGAATGGAAATTTCAGATCCTGTGATGGACACCTGGCTTCCAGTCCTGGCTCCAGCACACTCTGGCTGAATGATCCTGAGCAAGTCACATAACCTCCAGAAGTCTCCATGCCTCTTTCAGAGAGTGGCCCGCGGTAATGGGTGAACATAGGATGGGAGGAAGGGATAATGGACATGGAAAGCACTTTGTGAAGTGTCTCCTCCCACAGCTGCCCCTATTTTGGTCGAAGGAACCCACTCCGGCCCGAGCCTCTCCTAACACCTCTCTCTCCTCCACCCTCCACATCCCAGCGCTCACAACTCTTCCTGATGCAACACCTGCGTTGCAACCAGCACCATGGACAGAGCCGCCACCAGCTCCTGCCTGGATTATGCCTGTCCTTTCCTGTCTCCTGCTTCCGCCCTGGCTCCGCTGGAGGAATCAGGTGAAAACACAAGTCACAACCTCAGCTCCTCTGCTCAAACCTAAGCCCTCCACAGCCTTACTTAACCTCAAGTAAAAGCTGACGGCCCTACAGATGCCACAGGTGACCCCCTCCACCACCATCAATCTCCCCTTTCCTCTTGGCCCACTCCCCTTGCCTCTATGCAGTTTCCCAAATACGCCAGTCCTATTCTTGTCTCCGAGCCCTCAAACCTGCTCTTCCTGCAGTTGGAATGTTGGTCGCCCAGATGTCTGCGAACCTGACCTCCTCACTTCCTTCAGGACTTTGCTGAGACCTGACCTTGTTGACGAGAGGCAGTCAGACTCTCCACCGAAGAACATGGGCTTGAGGTAAACATCTAGGGTCTGCCAGTTACAGCCCTGAGTGAACTTGGGCAAGTTTTTTAGCTTCTCCGTGACTCAGTCACTCCTTTCTGCAATGGAATAATTAGAGCAGCCTCCTCAGAAAGCTGCTGTGGGGCTTCCATGACTCAGTGAATGCGACCTCCTTGTGGGTGGCTATTATGACCTCCCCTCTGCCAAGAGCTCCCTCCACCACATCCCGCGCCCAGCCTGCCCGCTCTGCTGTCCTCCTTGCACGCGTCACTACACAACAGGGAATGTGAACGGGGGAATCTACCTGATGATCGCCTGCCCCTCCCACTAAAATGCCGGCCCCACAAGGCAGAGAGTTTTGTGGATTCGGTTTATTGCCAGAACCCCTGTGCCTGGCCCAGCACCTGGCGTGGAGGGGCTCAGTGAAGATTTCACTCAACAAATATTTTCAAGGCTGAATAAATATTTATTGACTTAGTGTCGCAAGCTCTGGGGTTCCCTGTCCACAGGCATTTCTGTCTCCAGCCCAGCCTGTCCCTCAGAGCTCCAGGTCTGCACAGCCAAATTCCTACTGGCGGCTCGGCCTGCTGCCTACACCTCAGTGTATGTGTCCATGGCCCTGTGTGGACCTTCCCCAGAGACCCTGCTCTCTTCCAGCATTGGCTAACTGGGTACCTGGAACCAGCTCACCCTCTTGGGTAGCCAAGAAGCCAAGAGGCTCCCATACTCCTTCCTCCTCCTTCTCGCTCACCCTCTTTTATGTAAAACCCTAGACCATGTCCTATTTCTTAGAAACCTCCTAAACATCTCTCAGATCCCCTTCTCTCGATCCCAAGTCACTGCCCATCCCAGCCACCACAACATCTTGTTGAGATCGCTGCACCAGCCTCCTCTCTGGGCAGCCTGCTGCCTCCCTTGGTTCATCTTCTGGGCTGCAGCCAGGAGGATCTTTTCAAAACACACGGGGAAACAAATGAAAGCTTCGCTCTGCAGGCTTGAGAAACCCAAATCCTCACTGACTCAAAAAAAACAAACCGATGGGGACTTTTCAGAAGAATTCACCCCAGGGTGCCTCAAATAACGAAAGGCCTCCCCAACTTTGCCACCCCAGGCCCAGGTAAAATGGTATTTGTTGTATAAAAATTTAGTTTACCAAATAGATTTGCACAGGACTTTTTAGCTCAATAAATATTTGTGGAGTGGAATTGAAATTTAAAAAAAAAAAAAAAAGCAGCTAAATAATAGCATTTATAGAGTCACACAGGCACTGGGGCCTTTCCACACCCCCCATGTCTGGTTTTTCTCCTCTCAGCAAACCAGTCAGGTGTTACTGACTCCAGTTTCCAGATGAGGCAAATGAGGCCCAGAGAAGGGAAGTCAGTTGTCCAAAGGGACACAGTTCCCAGATTCCTATGGAGTCCTCCCAGGCCCTGGAGGCTGTGCCAGCTGGGGGCAGCGAGGCTGGAGTTTCCGACAAGGCAGAGGAAAGTTGTTGACCCTCCTGCTCTCCAGCTGACTGCTGCTGGCCTGAGGCCCTCAGAGCACATAGACCTTACTTGCTCATTTCCTGCTCCCTGCTTTTGCCTGTATGGTTTCCCTGCTCAGGGTAACCACTCCCCAGGCTGCTCAAAACCAACTTGCCACCCTTCACGGTCCACTTCCAGCACTGAATCTCCTGCTTGTACCCCTCCTCATTGGCTGCCCCAGAATACACCACCTGCAATGATTTATAGACGTTCCCACCATGACAGCACACTCGTCCCTCCTGGCTCTTCTGCCCCCAGGGACTGCGGTTCCTGTTTCCTCTGGGAACTTGTCCTCCCACCCTTAGTCCTGAAACCACACTGACCTCCCCAGTCTCTCTGTGTGGCCTGACCTTGCTCCTGAACCCGACTAAGTCTCATCTCCCCAGGTGCCTCCTGGACTTTCTCTCCATTGATTCCTTAGGCCCCCAGGTCCAAAAAGGACTTATCACCTTCTCCCCCAAACCATTCCTCCCTGATAATGCCAGGATCTTCCCAAGCCTCCAAGCTAGAAACTTGGACATCTCTCGGGACCCCACACTGCCCCTCAGCCCTCCCAGGCCTCGCTGATTCTGCTCCGAGATGTCTGTCAGACCACTGCTTCTCTCCAGGCCCAGTGCTCTGTGCTGGGTTCGGGCCCCATCCCTGCTCAGGGCATCTGAGTACAAGCCACTCATCCACCCACGCACCCATCCATGCCACCCACTTTCCCAACTTGCCCTTGACTCGCCTCCATCCACTCTAGTCATCCCTCCATTTACTCACTCGCCCACCACCACCCATCCGCCACCATAATTTACTGAGCTTTCTAGTGCTCCAAACAATGTGCTGAGCACTGTGACCCAAGGATGGCTTAGACCCAGCCCTTGGCCTCCAGATGCTCACACAAGAACTGGTCTTGAAGGGTGAACACAAGGGGTGGAGGGAAGGTCGGGGGGACATCTAGGTCGAGGGATAAACAAGGGCACGGGCACAGGAAGGAGACACCTCGGGTGTCTGAGACACTTTGCCAGACAGGTGGGGAGCAACAGAGCTGAAGGACGAGGGGCCGACTGAGGCTGACTCTTCCAGACCAGGTGAGGCGTTTGCACTTTATCCAAAGCAGGGACTTGAGATACACAGCCTTTGGTCAGACCCCAGCCAGCTCTCTCAAGTCATAGCTGTGACCTTGAACAAATGACCTCAGTGCTCCCCATCTGTAAAATGGGAATAATGATACACCTATTACAAAGTACTAAATGAGCTAATGCATACACATATTATTTCTTTTAGCGGAGTACCTAGCATATAGAAAATGCTCAGCAAATATAGTCGCTATTATTGCTCGTATTTTCCTCATGAATATCCTCTAGTCAGCTGGTAGACAACAGAGAGCTTTATAGAGAGAAAGTGCATGCTGTTCTAGACGGCAAAGCCTTCTCCTCGGCAGCGGGAGGCTCTGGAATGAGCTTTATTGCCCCTGCCCAAGGTTTCCCAGGCTCTGGCCGGCCCCGAGGGTGTCATCAGCTCTAGGCTTGCCTTCTTCTGAGAACCACCCCCAGACAACCATGCCCATCACTGCCCCAGACTGGCTCCTGAACTGGGATGGATTCCAGCATGCCTTGCCCCTAATTTTGAGGACCATGGGCAGTTAAGCCCCAAGCTGTAAGGGCCTCGGGGGCTTCCCTACTGAGAGTTTTCTGACTCAGGCAAACTCTCCGCTCTATGACACAGCTCTAGGGGACAGTTCCTGCTCTTCATGGAGAGTGGTGAGAAGCCCTTTACACAGCTCCCTCCTCTCACCCTCATGGCCCTGCTCTGGGGTACGGCCGCCCATTCTGCAGATGAGAATACAGAGCATCTGAGAGGAGACAGAAGGGCCTTTGCCTCAGTCTGTGCAAGTAATGGCTGAGCAGGGTACCAGACCCCGGCTGGTCTGTCTCCAGAGCCCCTGCTGTCTCCCTGAAATCTTGGAAGCCCCACTCCCCACCACACAAATTATCAAGGCCCAAGATAACGCCTGGACATGAATTTTCAAGGTACTGAGGAGTATGTCCAGGAGAGCTGTCTGTAATGATGGGAGACGTTCTCACGTGCATGTCCACTAGTAGCCGCAAGCCCCACATAACTACTGAGGGCCCTAAATGGGACCAGCACAACAGAAGAACTAAATTTTTAATTTAATTTTAATATTAAATTTAATAGCCACTCATCCCCTGTGCCTGTGCTATTGGCCAGCACGAGACAGCTGTTAGCAACCTCACTGAGATTATACTTCTAGATGCGCCCACTTCTTAAGCCACAACTCACAAACCGTTTTTGCCATTTTGTTAGATTTCTACCCTGTACCACGTCATCCCTGCTTTTATAAACAGAGGCTATCCAGCATCCACAAGTTAACTGCTTCTTTATGATTCGAGGTCATTCAAAAACTAGTTGCCGAACTCCTGCTCTGGGCCAGGCACCAAGCCAGACGTGGAAGACTGACACATTTGTCCCACTCCCCAAAGATCTCAGTCTAGTGAGAGGACATGCCCTACATTAGGGTCTGTGATGGAGCAGATGGATACAAGGACAAGGTTTATACACAGTCTGGAAAGCCACGAGGGCAGAGTAACTAACTTAGTGGTGGAGTCCAGGAAGGCTGCCCAGAGGAGGGGACACTTACAGGTGTCCCAGCATCTTAGAGCCTGGAAGGCATGTTCACATCCACAGTCTTTTGTGCCTCCCTATAGCCCCAAGAGGGAGTTCGGCCTGGCCTGGATTCTGGTTTTCTGTGCACTAGATTCACATCAGCAGACACTTCTGGAATGAGCACTGAATGCAGGCCCCAGCCTGAAGCCTTGAGACCTGGAAGCCAAGCTGGCCAGTGCTCCCCTGAATCTTTCCCTGCTGCTTTTTGGGAGGGTTTACCTGGGACCCAGCCAGCTGGTACTCAAATTTGCTTCCAGTCTAGGACCTGGAAATGAGATAGTCTCTGAATCTTTTGTAGGTCCAGTTTTGTGAACCCCTAAACTTTGTGGCAGCTCTGATGGGATCCCGTGGCCCCCTCACTGGCCATCTGGACTCTCCTTGGCCCAGCTGACTTCCGGAGGCCATGGGGGTGCTCATTTTAATGACATCTCCCCATAATCCCTTCCTTTCTATTTGGCACTCTCAGGGCCCATGTGCGCCTGCCCTACTTTTCTTTCTCTGAATCCTTCTCTGAGCTCAGGGTTGGTTCATTCTGTCCTTCTTAGCACTCCCTGCAGACGTTCCTGCCTGCGGGGCCCAGGCAGTTCCAGCCCTGCCATCCCCCCTTGTTAACACTGAGCCCAGATTTCCCTTGTGCAAAGCCTCAACTGGCCTGGATCCCCTCTGATTCCTTAGGTACCTTGGGAGCAGAAGGTAGGGAATACTGTGTCCCACGAACATTTCTTGAGCCCCTCATTTGCGTGTGGCCCCAAGCTGGGCCAAGCTGAGAACAAGGAGGTGAATGAGTCAGGGGAAGTGGCAAATACGTAAACAGCACAGCCGTCCAATATGACAGAAGCTGCTCTGGAAGGAGGCCCAAGGGCCCCCAGGAGCCCTGACCAGCCTGATTAGAAAAATACCAAAAAGGTGAGACTTGGGCTGGGCCTCGGAGGATGCATAGGAGTGCACTGGGCAGAGTCGGGAAGGGAGTTGATGGCAGGAGGAAGGGAGAAAAAGCATGCTGTGTCTGGGTAATAGTGAGGAACTCTGCACAGGTCAGGGGCTGGTGTCTGGGCTCAGGGAAGGAGGGGGAGGGAGCCAGGGCTGGAAACACAGGTTGTCACTTGATCACGGGGGTCCTGCAGTGCCAGTCCATGGAGGGTGGCCTTTATCCTGGGAGCAGTGGGAGTCCAAGGGCTCAGCAAGTTTGAATGGGAGCAAGATCAGCCCACAACTATGGGGGGCAGCACAGAGGTGGCCACCATGGTCCAGGTGATTGCTGATAGGGGCTCACCTAGGACAGGGGCATTGGGGCGGCAAGCCAGTAGACAGAACCAGGAGACAGACTATAAGATACATCAGACCTGGGACTCATTAGATGTGGAGGGTGAGGTAGAGGGAGGAGTCGGGGATGACTGCCGGGCTTCTGTCCTGTGTGACTGTGGGCATATATTGAACACTAAGCTTCTGGCTACAATATCATAAGTACTTTGGGCTTGTGGGCCATTTGGTTCACCAAAGCTGTCAAAGACAATATATAAATGAATGGGCATTGCTGTGTTATGACAACAGTTTTTTTTATAAGAACGGGTTGGTCATGGCCAGAGTCTGCCAACCTCTGAGCTACAAACAACAACAACAACAAAAGCCATCTCAAGCTTTAACAATAAAATGGGTTAACCCACGTAACAGAGAAAGTTCAGAATTCGGGTGGACATCAGGCACAGTTCAATCAGGGTTTTGATTTTGCCATAGCTTGCATGTCCTGAATTGCAATCCTCTGCTATTCCTGAGTCAACCCATTTTTGCTGTAAAACAACTTGTATTGTTAAGGTTAACTAACACCCCATAAAGACTTGTAGGTGAATGCTCATAACAGCATTATTCGTAATAGCCAAAATTTCAAATGCCTATCAACCAGTGAACAAATAAACAAAATATCATATACATATTACATTATATACACGAATACATACGTATGAATGTTTTACATATATATATCCATAACACGGACTATTACTCAGTATTAAGAAGGAACGAAGCACTGACAGGGGCAGCAACAGAGAGATGGACATAAAAACCAATACGCTGAGTGGAAGAAGCTAGACATACAAAAGGCTATACATGTTCCCATTTAAATGAACTTTCTAGAAAAGACAAAACCAAAGAGGCAGAAAACAGATCAGTGGTTGCCTGGGGCCTGGCATGGGAGTAGGGAATGACTGCAAATGTGCACAAAGAAATTCGGTGTTGTGGTAATGGCTGCGCCGTACTGTATACATTGATAAAACTCAAAATGAATACTTAGGCAAACTTTATGGTATATAAACTACATCTCAGTGAAGCTGTTTTTTAAAAAGGCTGGGGACAAAGGGGCTGCTGCGGCATAACCACCAGCGTCCACACAGAGGACGGTGGTGCCACTGACTCGTCAGGGGACAGAGTGGCAAGGGCAGGCCTGAGGGCAAGTGCCAAGGTCACTCTGGACACACTGGATAGGAGGTGCTTCTGGGGCATCAGAGTGGCGTCCAGAAGAGCTCTGGGGGAAAGCCAGGGACAGAGCTGGGGGTGTGGGGACTGTGGGTGTTCAGGGAGACACCAAAGCACTGAGTCCCCCGAGAGGGTGTGGCCTGAGAGAAGGCTCGGGGACAGAGCCCTGGATCATTCAGGGGACGGGTGGAGGAAGAGAAGCCACAAAGGCCGGGATGAGGCAGCCAGAGAGGCGGGGCTACCGGGGGCCCAGCCTGCGGGAGAGGGTGCTGCCCCAGGTGCGCATGAGATGGCTGGGAGATGGCTCCTCGTCTCCTGGGTGTTGGTGCTCTGGTCTTTTCTCCAGACCCCACCCCCACCCCCGAGGGTCCTGGCCCTCTGAGACAGATTCTGTGTGCGTTTTGCAGGAAGTATCAGTGAGAAAGCTCTTGGTATTACCTGCAGCTCAGCTCGGGCATCTCCTGCCCCCCCCGCCAGATCACCAGGATGCCCACCAGCCCAGAGGGCATTGGACAGGTCCCTATCAAGGGCCTCCTAATTTCCAGCTCTGCAAACAGTGTTTAGGTTGCTCCTCCCCACAGCCCTGACAGGTTGTCATCATTATATCCATTTGGCTGACAGGAAGAATGAGACTCAGAGAGGTTGAATGGCTCACCTAAGGTCACACAGCAAATGGGTGGTAGAACTGGGGCTGGCACCCAGATCAGCCTGCCTCAAGAGCCTGTCCCTTTGTCCCACAGATAAAGGGTGTGGAAAACAAAAAAGGAGGGTGGAGCCATGAGGGAGGGCAGGGCAAGTGTTCTGAACTGCAAAGTGGTGGACCCAGGTTCCAGCATCAGATCTGCTCTCATGGCCAGGGCGAGTCACTCTCCCACATGGGCCTCAGTTTCTCTAGCCATACAATGAACGCTAGGCCCGTTGTGGCTGCCCCACACTGAGTTCTGGGAACAGGTGCTGACTGGAGACACGTGTCTGCCTTCTGTGGTAGAAATAAGCAAATGTCCCTACAAGGTCAGCAGCAGAGAAAGGCCGTGGTATTGGGAAGAAGGCAGAATGGGGCTCCTCTTATCATGCTGGACCCTGGAGGAGCCGCCCCCAGGAAATACAGCCCAGCCCAGCCCAGATGCCTGCTCAGCCACTCTGCTGGAACAAAGACTCAGCCTGAAGTCACTGTGCAGGAGCGGCTTCCAGGAGCCGCCCCCCTTCTCAGCCATCCCAGCAGGACCTGCCAAGGGCGGGGGTGGGGGGCTCTGCACAAATTCCCTCCTCTTTCTCTGCTGTGGCTGCCCTGTATGTAAACCGCCCCAGAGGAGCAGCTGTCTGGGCCAGCTTCCTTCCCACCCTCAGCTCTAAGCATCCCAGGACCCCCCTGCCTACCCCTCCTCCCCACCCCCCACAACTGCAGGCCCTTGGAGTCTCCTGGCTGCCTCAGCACCTCCATTGGAGATGGCTAAAGGACAACCCATTAGAGTCAGAGTCAAGCTCTTCCAAAAGGAATCAGGCCCAGAGAGGGTAGGTGCCTAAACAAGGCCACACAGCAGACATGGGGGGCCAGCACAGACCCTGAGCCTCCTGACTTCCCAGCTCATTTCTGTGGCCCCTTCCCGAGGTTTTCATGATGGAAACGCTTTTATGCTTCTTCCGCCCTTGTGCTCAGAACTCAGACCCGCATCCTGATTTTCAGTTCACCGCACACACTTCCAGTGAAATGTGTCCCACGTGAAATGACCATGAGGGACCCTGGCTCCGTTCCCTTTTCTGCCAGCACAGGTGTCCACAGTCAGCCTTGAGGATTTTAACACCAACTTCTCCCTCTCTCTCCCTCACCTCTCCCTCCTTCCTCTTCCTCTTCCCTCCTTCCTCTTCCTCTTCTTCCTCTCTCTCCCCATACTCAACCCATCAGGTTGTCTCTACCTTCAAAACATCTTCAGAATCCAACCAGTCCCTGCTACCTCCACCTCTGCCACCTATCCTGGTCCCAGCCTCCCCCCGGCTCCCTACCTCCACTCTTAGTCCCTTCAGCCTGGTCTCTACAAAGCAACCAGAGGGTCCTGTTAGGATACAAGTCTCTGCTCAAAGCTCTTGGCAGCCCTCATCTCACTCAGAGTGAAAGCCAAAGAGCCTTGCTTTGGCATACAGGGCCTCCCACACCTGGCCTCTGCCCTCACCGCCCACCACTCTCTTCGCCAGCCCTGTGTTGCCTCCACGCTGGCCTCATAGCTGTTCTTCATCACCCACAAACATCCCAGGCCTTACTGTTTCCACCATCAGGAGCATTCCTCCCTAGATATCCAGATGCCTCCTGTCTTCCTCGTGTCACCTCCTCAGAGAGGCTGTTCTGGACCTGGGCCCCAGTCTTCCCTCTCACCCTCCCCTCATTCTCTAACCCTTCACCCTGTTTTACAGCCTGCATCCCCTCCCCCCGACCCCACCACTGCCACACATCATCCTTACTGGCTGGCTTGGATGAGCCCATCCCTAAAGTAAGCCTGGGATGGAACGCATCCTCTTTTCGCCATCAATATAACTCCAGTCCCCCGGCCTAGGGACTGGCATGCAGTAGGTGCTCAATAAGTATTCTTTGAGCAAATGAAAGAATGACACCTAGCATCTGCCCCACTGCCTTGAGGGGTGCCCGCCCTTTCCAGCCTCATTACTGCAGCAGGCCAGCCCCAACCCAGGGCGTCAGCATGAAGATGAGTGATCGCAGCAGGGGCAGGAGGTGTAGCCCCCTCCTCTATGCCAGGTCATCATTCCCCCCAACTCTGGGGACTCTCCTCTATTACTCCCGTTTCACAGAGGAGCAACCAGAAGCTCCAAGCACTGGAATGACTTGCCTGAGATCAGACAGCCAGCAGGTGCTAAAAGGGAGATTAAAACTTTAATCTGTTGGGCCCACAGACCCCCACCCCCAAACCTAGCTGCCCTGGCCTGCATCTGACCCCTCAGGCCTTCAGGGATCCTGCGTGGGGGGCTCATGGTGCTGCCAGGTGACAGGCAGGGTAGCACCCTGGTAGTAGTGCTCCCCCCCCACACACACTGATTGGCCTCTGGGGGCAGCAGAGGCCTCATACCTAGATGGGGAGAGGTCAGACAGTGAGCGCCAGCGTCCCCCTCTGGCCCCATGGAACCCCCTCAGCGCACCTCACCTCCCTGTCATCTGCTGGTGGGAAGCTCTTAATAATCACTTACTGTGTGCAGAAGCCTGTGCAGAGACCAGCGCTGATGCTTGTGGGAACAAAGGGATGTTACCACCCGTCCCCTCCCCACCTGCTGGTACAGTGGGGAAGCCCCTTGCCAGCCAGCATGTCATCTGATTCTCCCCACAGACATAACAAGTAAGTCATTTCGGCCCCATTTTACAGACCAGGAAAGTGAGGTACACATTTTTATCAGTCACCTGTAAATCTAGGCATCTGAGGAAGCTAAATTCTGAGTCCCTGGAGTGTCAGGATGGTGCAGGTGCTGGTAAAGGGAGGGAATGTCCCCGGGGCCAGGAGGATGGACGAGATCACAGAGAGCCACCCCTGCTGCCCTTCCCAAAAGGGACTGTCTTCACCATGACCCAGGCCCTTGCTTCCACCTCCCCAAGCCCCCTAAGACACTCACCCACTACATCATTGGGCCCCTACATCCATGCAGGGACTGCTTGTCCAGTACATGAGAAACTGGTGTCAAGAGTGAGATGGGGCCAGCCATGCCCAAGGTCAAGGTGAGGGAAGGGAACACATGCCCGCCTCCTGCCTCCCTGTGCAGATTGCTTTCCTGTCCCCAGGTACCTCCTCCAAATAGCCACTCGAGGCCTATTGGCTGAAAATGTGGCCACTGTGAGTCACTGGTACACTGGCTTGTTGGAAGCCCATGGGGAAGAGGGGCTGGTGTGACCACCATGGTACCCAGTCGGGTTGCTCCTCCAGAAGCAGGAAAATGGAGCTAAGGTGGTAAGGACGTTGGTGTGCAATCCATTTCCTGGGGATGCTGGGGATGCTGCTCTACTAAAACACGTTGGAGAATTTAGCTCCCTAAGAAATAGCTATTATTTACTGAGGCAATGACCATTTACTTTATCATCCAAATGAGGACACGTACAAGATTGAAAGGGAAGCTGTTAATAATTACTCCAAGGCTGACCTGGGAAAATCATGACATGGGCACATTCTTTGTGGAACACCGCCTATGGGGCAGGATGAATGCTGAACAGTTGACGTGTCCCATCCCCTTCTCTCCTCACCGTGACCCACGGAAAGATACTGCAGCCACGCTCAACTCCTGTTCCTCTATCATGCCTGAGTTTCTGCTTCTGGAGTCCTTGCCTTGGGCCAAGGTACTGAAAGCTCCAGTTACAAGACAACCCCTCACCTACTGGACCCCATCCCTTCAATAATCAACCCGTTTTCAGCCACTGTGACTTCAGCATGGATTCATTTCATAGGGAATACATTTCAAGGTCATGCTGTGAATGAGTTTTAAGAGGACAGAGGTGAGTGGGAAAGCCCTGGGGCTGAGGATGGGGATCACTGGGGTTGGAGGTGAAACAAATGGGTCCGAAGATGTTGGCGTGATGGAAGGAAAACAGAGAAAGTGAGTAAAGGGGATTGTATAAGACACAGCATTTGAGGCCCTTGGCAATCCAGACACACCCCACCTACTCCTCTGAATATACCATCTACTCGCTTATCCCACACCACACACCAGGCACAACCTGTTTTTCCTGCCTCCATCGCTTTGTGCGTGCTGCTTCCCCATCCATGATGCCATCTGCCAATCTCAGCTGGGCAACATCCTCCCCACTCTTCAAGGCCTGCTAGAAACACCACTACCTCCAGGAGGCCTTCCCTGATGGCTCCTCCTCTGAGAATAGCCCTTGCTCAGGCTTCCCGTGCCTGTGGAACGAGGCCCAAAGTCCAGTGGAGAATGAGCAGAGCTGTCTCATCGGCCCGCCCCACCTATGGCTGCTGGGCAGTTCATCACTGAACTCAAGGTAACCACAACAGCTTCCTACCACAGATGATAAGCATGGGGTGCCCAGAATAATATAGACCCTGGACTCTGTCCAGACAGGGTTGGATCCCAGGAGTCTTAACTGGACCAGGGATTTGCATTGTCAAGTCTCTCCAAGGGATTCCAATGCATGTTAAATTTCAAGGCCCCCTGACAAACCAGGTGAGCAGCAAATGTCCACTAGAATGAAACAAATGTAACAGAATTAGGAAGCAGGTGTCCCTGAAATCCTAAAGGAAAGCCCTCTGATGGGGGCTGGCAGGCAGATTCTGTTCGTTCATTCACCATTTATTATTTTTAAGTAAACTTTACACCCAAAGTGGGGCTCAAACTCACAGCCCCGAGATCGAGAGCTGCATGCTCTACAGACTAAGCCAGCCACTTATTAAGCACGCAGCAATCAGTAAAACAGACAACAGCCGATATCGACCACACTCATCATGTGCAAGGCTCAGCGCTCATATGCTCTGAGCAAATCTTCAAACAATCCTGCTGGGCAGGTGCCATCATTCTCCCTGTTTCACAGATGAAGAAACTAAGGCTCAGAGAGGAGTGACCTGCCTGAGGTCTCACAGCCAGTAAGTGAAAGAGCTGGGATTTGGAGCCAGGTTAGCTGGCCCTAGAGTCCACACTCTAGCCACCTCAGTGTGCACCAGCCCTGGGATATGGCCATGAACAAATGGCCCTGTCCCCAGTTTGTCTCTAGCAGGGAAGAGACACCAAACACACAAACAGCACATACTTTCAAATTATAGCACTTGTGAGATTGGAAAAGAAGTGATTCTTCCAGAAGACAATTGTTGCGGGGGAGAGAGGAGGGTGACCTACTGCAGATCTCCCTGAAGATGATCCCTTTGCCTCAGTTTTCTCATCTATATAATGGAGCAGTGGGGCCAGCTGATCCCTAAGAACTTTCCAGCTGCCACATCCCAGGAACCCAGCCTTCTTTTCCCTGCACCTTTGTTTCCTCTTCTGTACAGTGGACTAGAAGGAGAGCAGAGCAGAGCAGAGTCAGTGGACTGGAAGGAATGCACAGTCAGCAGTCCGGAGAGGAGCAGTGGACCCTTCGAACTCAGCCTCTGGGCTTCCCAAGACCAAGTGAGCCTGGTGTTCTTAGTGCTGGGCCTTTGGGAGTGTACCTGCCACCCATTGTCACAATGATGCCAGAACCTAGGATGGGGATGTGTTGATGCTTGGGACCTGGAAGCGGTTCCTTGGCTCCTCTTCTTCCAGAAGGAACAGCCTCTACATCCAGCAGACTCACTGAGCCAGTGGAAGGGAGACACTTGGCTTTGCTAATTCATCCAGAGCCCTGCTATCTCCACATGGTTAGGATGAAGTGGAGGGCCGAAACCCATGAAAAGGACCTGCTGTGCACAGCCCAGGATTTGGAAGCAGCCACCGAGTGTGCTGTCCATGGTGCTGAAACGCCAGCAAGGCTCTTGAGACTGGATCCCCTCCCCCCAGGACAGCCAGCTCTGCAGGGGGCTGGGAATTCAAGAAGGAAAATGAGTACCTAGGGATAGGCAAAGGACTATGACCAGGGCTTCACATTTCCCAGCAGCGTGATTTCAGGGGAGCCCTTTGCCTCTCTGTGCCTCCATTCCCTTAATGTAAAATGGGCATAGTAACCACACTGACCTCAGGAATCTGAAGTGAAGAGTGAATTCAGAGGCAATACATTCCCATGGTGCGTGGAGGGGACCATGGGAATGCTGGCTATTACTGTTAGATTGTGTGCCTCTTATTCTGGGAGGCTAACTGTAATGGGTGCTGCTGTGTGCGTGGTCTTCCAAGAATTTTACCTGCTTCTACTCACAGAAGTCCTATAAAGTAGTACTAAAATAGGGATAAGAATACAGATGAGCATTCTGAAGCACAGACAGGTGAAGTCAGTTGCCCAAAATCACAGAGCTAGTGAAGTGAGGAGCAGAGATTCAGACCAATGAACTTTCGAAACCACTGAATCAATTCCACTCCACTCGCACTGTCCAGATGGGGAAACTATGGACCAGGACCAGAGAGAGTCTGGACTTACAAGTCCCCAGAAAACCCAAGGTCCCACCTCTCAGTCAGATCTCTTCCTACTGCTCCAAGCCAGGCTCCCCTCAGCAAGGTGAACTGGACACCCCCATGCCCACAGCAGCTAGAACTGCAGGCAGGCAGTATCCTCCATGGTGATCCCTCTGCCCTGCTGGAGGGTCCTCTGTCAAAGGCAGAGACATGAAGTGGCCGGGGACAATGTGTGCCAGCTGTGGCCACGGGCTAGCAGCCACTCCATACCCGCCAGTGCCCTTGCCAGCAGGCATCCCAGTGCCGCGGAGAGGGCGGGGCCAGGGCAGCGCTGCTGGGGCCCCTCTAGCTCTGGCCTGGTTTCCCAGCAAAGAGAAGACCCAGACACGGACCCAAGCTGGTCCCGTCCCAAATTTCCTGCTGCATGGAGTGCATGCAGGCAAGCATGCACTCACAGATATAGTTCAAATCCGCCCAATAGGGGGCTCCTGGCAGCCTCAAAACCCTCATTTTTTTCCCTTAAGAAGGTGCAGCCTTTATCTCTGGTGGGGATAAGGGGAAAGTGAGGTATTAAGCCAGAAACCTGGCTTCCTACCCAAGCTCTGTTCCTTCTAAGCTTGGGTGACCTTGAGCAAGTTACAAAGTTGGTCTGATGTGGTATTGCCTCTATGAAACGGGGTTTCTGGGCCTTGGTATGGGGTATCAAGCAGATCATGGACTGGAATGGGTTTTGAGACATTAGAATTGGTCACTGCCCACAGGGGGTTGAGAAGCTTAAAGGAGAAATCCCAGGGGAAAATCCCAGCTCCAGGATTGGGTCTTCCTCAGCTACTTTTGCCCCAAAGTCTGCAGCAGCTGCCTTCCCAGGCTCCCCTTTTCCCACATGCCCACCCCAATTCTCTTTCACATCAAGGTGGGAGGTGTCTTTGGAAAATGTAAAACAGAGCTGCTAGAACCTTCCCAGCGCCCTTAGGTAAGGGCCACACTCCTGGCTGACTCACGGGGTCTGATCAGCCCCTGTTCTCTCACTGGCATCACTTCCCCTTCCTCGCCCCCTCATTCAGCCCCAGCAGCCACCTGTCCTCCTTACTATTCCCTGAACAAACCAGCCTCTGTCCCACCTCCTAGCTCATGGCCCGGCTGGTCTCCCACCTGGCTCAGTCTCCCCCAGCACTCACACAAATGACTGGTTCCTCCCATTCCTCAGGACTTAGAATAAATGTCACGTCCTCTGAGAGGCCTTCCCTGGCCACCCTGATCTAAAGTACTTCCCAGCCCCATGCAATGGCTCTGGCTTTTGGTTTCTGCTGCTAATCAGAGGAAGAAGCCTCTCGCCTGCAAATAACAGGAGAACAAAACATGTGTGCCAGGCAGCCTGGGGTATGTCTCTGTCTGGATACAAGAGGCAGAGTAACAGGTGCTGACATTGAGGAATCCCTCAGCTGAGTGGCCTTGGGCATGTCCCCTGCCCTCCATGAACCTCAGTTTCCCCACCAGGACCATGAGGCAGAGAAGCCAATGTCTGAGCCCCTTCCAGTTGGCCATGGTAGCCTCCTTCCAGGCCCCGCCTTGCACTGACCCATTTTTCTGAGGCTTCTCCAAGCTCAGACAGTTGCTCTCCGAGGGCCCCAATCCCATAAATCACATTTGATTTCATAGAGCAGGGCAGCTGCTGGCGCCTAGGCATTTTGTGGCCATTAATCAACATTGGCCATATCAAGGCAGATACAAGGCAGCTTTGCAGGAGCTGGGCCTGGCCTTCAAGCCCGGGGAACAGGCTAGGCTGAAGTGCCCAGCCCCTAACAGACTCTCCTGACCCTGACAGATCCCCACACACCTGTCTCCCCTGCCTTTCCCACTCCCCATTCGGTCAACAGGTACTCCCATTACTCCCTGAGGGGCCATGAGTTCAGCTTCCTAGGTCTTCACAGTGTGCAAACAGACAGGAATCATCCTGTACCCCACTTTATCACAGAGGAGTCTGAGAGGAGTGACTTGCCCCAGGTCACACAGCAAGTGTGTGGATGCCCCTGGATCTGAAGCTTCTGATCTTTGCTCCTCCCCGTGGGGAGACCCCAGCCCAGGGAGAGGAAATGGGGCAGCACACTGAGCCACCCCCCAGCTCCATCCAACCCCAGGAAGGCCCCAGCTGGCTGCTGTGCCTGTCTTCACAGCCTCCTCTCCTGACCTCAGGAGTCCGTTCCAGCTGCCAGGGGTTCCTGGGAAATTAAACCTCTCATCCCCGACATCCTGGGTCCAACAGGCTGCCTCTGTTCCCCTTCTTCAATCTGCTCAAAGAAATGAGGAAATCGAATGAGGTGTCCCTGGGGAGCTGAGCCCGTACTGCCAGTTGGCAGGAAGGCAGGAAGCTGTCGTGGTGCCCACTGGGTGCTGAGGACAGTGCCCCAGCAGCATCTGAAAGGCCCAGAGACGAAAGCTAGGAGGACAGGCCAGCTCTTCCCTCAATGTCTGAGTGACTATGGAAGAAGCCTGGCTTCCCATCTTCTCATCCAAACAATATTTACCAAGTGCCTACTGTGTGTGTCAGAGTACAGGGAGCCCAGTGGCCTATGCATGCAGGCTCTGGGCAGAAGGCTCTGGGCAGGAGGCCCCATCAAATCCGCCTCCTCCCTGCAGAAGCCGCCGGTTTCATCTTCTCTAAAACAGGAATGAGGGAAACCACGCGGGTTACTGGGGGACCGCAGGCTTCCGAAGGTGGTTGCGTCGTGCCTGGCACCCACTAAGTGCTCAGTAAGTGCCAGGTGTTTCCTCTGTCGTCACTATGGGTCTGTGCCAGGCACCGGGTTAGAGCACTGAACAAGGCAGACGTGGACTCTGAGAGCTCACAGAGCTTACTTTCTAGCAAAGACGAGAGACAAAACTGCTAAAATATGAGTGGTAATCAATGTCCCAAGGGCCTGGGACAGAGAAAACTAGGCGGCTGAGACCGGGTCACGGAAGGTCCCCATCTGAAAAGGACAGTGTGCTGAGAGCCTTGACAGGTAAGAACTGGGGCAATGTGAGCAGAGGGGACAGTTGGGCAAGACCCCCGAGGGAAGGAGCAGCTTGGTATAGTGTCCAAGGACCTGAAAAAAGAGCTGTTGTAGGCAGGGAGGACCAAACAAGGGCGAGAGTGTTCTCTCTGTAGGCCTGGGTTTCACTCTCTCTGCAAGAGAGCATGGAAGGGTTTCCAGGCTCCCCAGCTACCACCGGAACTGGAACCGGAACCCAGAGGAGCCTAGGGGAGCAGTGGGAGGTGCTCCGGGAGGCCTGGCCCAAATGGCTCCACGTGACCTTGGCCTTGTCCCCTTCCCCTTCAGCCCCTAGGGCTGACTCAAAGCTACCAGTGGTGCCTGACTCACCACTTCAGTGACAGCTAATTATGCCACCCCCTCCGCCTGCTGAATCCTAGCACCTGCGTGAAGCATTTTGGCTCCTGTCCCCCTTCATGGATCCAGCCTCCTGACAGCACCCTGAGGGGCCAGGCTTAGGTGGGAGACCACCGGGAAGCTGTTTCCACACCCCCCCCCCCCCCCCCCCCCCCCCCCCGGCAACTTCGCACGTGTCTCCGTCCTGCCTCCTGGGGACTCACAGACGGGGTGGGATGGGATGGGGGCACAAACCATACCTCTGACGTGCTGTGGCCACTTTATTAACCTGCAGGGTCCGCAGTGCCCTCAGACCAGTGGAGACCCCAGACCTGAGCTGGAGACACATGTCCCAGGGCTCTGGGCATGGGGCTAGAGATCGTAGGGAGCCTCTGGCGGCTTCCTCCCTGAGCCTCCCCATCCCCATCACGTGCCCCTGGAAGGGTGAGTCACAGAAGTCCTTTTCATGATGCCTCTGCTCCTGTGAAGCCAGCCACGTCCACGCCCAACCCTCCGTGTGTGTGTGGGGGGGGGTGTCGCAGGGACACCCCTCTTCTGTACCATCCCTACTTCCGGAAGAGCCAGAATTTGCTGAGGGAGGGAGGGAGTGCAGGGACTGGCGGGCAGCCAGGAGGAGGGAGGAGCTGACACGGGGATGTGAGGGACCGCCCCACCCCACATCTACTTGGGGTTCCATTTCCAGAAGGAGAGGATGTTGGGAATCTAGGCCTCCCTCTACCGTGGGGGCGGGGGGGGGGGGGGGGGGGGGGCGGGGGAGACACCACCCCTCGGAGGGCAGACTGGCATATTCATGAAGACTGTCCTGAGCATGAATATGCTAATCAGACACCACTGGCTACTACAGGTTCCTCTGCCTTCCCTGCTCTAGCCTCCAGCTCTGCTGCGGCCACAGACTGCCCCCCTTCCATCTGGCTCATCCTGGGCCAGCCTCCCAGCCTTTTCCCAGGCCTTCCAACTAGCCCTGCTCCCTCCTACCTTTGCACTTCTGCTGTACCAGTCCCTGCCGCCACAAAGCCCTTCCCTCCTTCACCTGGGCAGCTGTCACTCATTCTTAAGCACTTAGCTCAGGTGACGCTTCCCCGGGGATGACTTCCCAAACCCCCACAAGGTGGGGACCCTCTGCTTTATTGCATGGTTGCATTCATTTATTTTTGTGGTCATTTGATGACTGTCCCCCTCATGGGACTGTCTCCCTGAAGGTAGAAGATGGTCTGGACAGGGCCTCACACCCAGGCAGTGCTTGATAAATATTTACTAAGTGAATGACTGGTGTTTTGAGCTATTGTTCCAGCAGACTCCAGACAGGACTCTTTGCCTCTCCCTTGCATTCATAGCTGATTCCCGACCAGCACCCAGATCTGAGCAGACAACTCTCCTCACTCGTGTCCACTACATCACACACAATTTAAGAAGCTTCCCCCTTGCTTCTCTGACCTGCTCCCCACCCCCAATTCCTGAACAGCCAAGGACGATGAGGTTCACAGCGTGCAGGCCACAGAACTAGGGCAGGAACTTGGGCCTGCCTGGCCCCTCCCTCTTGGGGCCTCAGCTTCCTTATCTTGGAATAGGCCAGTCCTCATTCCCTCATGGCCTAGTGATGAGGGAGTGGGGAGACTGAGCCAGGTCAGGGCCTCTACCTGCCTGATAGGGTCACTGGCTCCCCCCATTCCTAGGACAGGCAGCAGGCAACAACCAGCCTAGGTCTTCTTCCACTGGAAGAGGCTGAAAGGGCACAGAGAGTAGACGAGTGGGTGCCACCTGTGGGCCCTCCAAGGGACACAGCGGGGAAGATAAGTCTGGGCTTCAAACTGCCTGGGTGTGGAAGCTCCTTCTTCAGAGAGGAGGTGTAATCACCACAGCTCTGACTACTGCTTAGGATCCCAGAGCCAGGAGGCGCCAGAGAAGCTGCTGTCCCCACATCCCTAGATCTAGGCCTGAACCCCACCCTCTGGAAGGAACCTGTTGACCCACCTCCCCTAGGGGTGTCTGTTCAATGCTGAGTGGCTAAAGCTTCCCTGTTACCCTGGCCTCCTCCCTTCCTCCCTCAACTTCTGGGGGATGCCTGCTCATTCTTTAAGCCCCAAATCTGGACTGCCTTCTCAGGGCCCGTCCCCAGCAGTCCCAGCCACCTCCCCCAACCCATGCAACTTCAGTTCCACACACAGCACGGCACCTGGACACAATCGTGTTGCTTGAATGGATTCTTGCACAAATGGGCAGTAACCCCGGAAACTTCGTGGGCTCTGGTTTTGCCCTCGGGGCTGGGACAAGGGTGGCCTCCCATGGGTATGTGAATAATGCCGGCGTTGAATCTGGGCTCTGTCCCTGGCAAGCAACCAAACCTTTCTGAGCCTCAGTTTCTAATTTGCAAAGTGGTTTAGCCATCCCTGTCTAGAAGTGGGGCGGGGGGGGGGATGCTATTGCTGCTTAAGCCTCATCCTCCTTCTCTCCATCACTTTCCCAGCTCCCAGCCCCGCCCCCCAAGTCCAAAAGCTTCTAATGGATGAGCTGTTGAGAGAAGGCCGAAGTGTGGGCACAGCAGGGAGAGGGCAGAGACAGAGATGAGGTGCTGGTCCCAGGAAGAAGCGGGTATTTCTGCACTGGGCAGGAGCAAAGACGGACTGCTGCTCTGCTTGGACTCAAGGCCACAGTCAAGTGGGAGTACATCAAGGGAGCCAAAGAAACTAGAAGAACAGGATAAGGCTGATGGTGGATGGAGCCTCCTCCTGGGCAGAGGAGGGCCCTCTGGTTACCAAGTCCCTGGAATTGCTGGACCCCAATACCCCTCCCCCAACAGTCCCACCCAATGCCACATGTCAGGGAAGTCTGCAAACCAGGGGAGTCACTCAGCCACAACACCTGTGGGTCCTATATGCTAGCTACCATTCTAGGGACTGGAAATAAGAGGTGAGCGAGACAGTGGATGCTGACTCTGAAGGCGTGTGGGAGAAA
This sequence comes from Lutra lutra, assembly GCF_902655055.1. Classification (NCBI taxonomy): domain Eukaryota; kingdom Metazoa; phylum Chordata; class Mammalia; order Carnivora; family Mustelidae; genus Lutra; species Lutra lutra. The sequence continues at coordinate 121,490,411 of NC_062286.1, read as the reverse complement.
TGGAAATTAAACAAATGTATACTATGTCAGGGTGGGACCACTGTCATGAGGCAGAACAAAACAGGATAATAAGTGGAACAAGGGGCCTCTTTGATGAGGTGACATTTGAACCCAGGCCTGAATGAAGTGAGGGAGAAAGTTCTGCAAGTATTTATAAGTTCCAGGCAGAAGGAACAGCAAATGCAAAGGCCCTGGGGAAGAAAAGTGATATTGCTGGAGCTGCCAACATTGGTCCAGAGATGAAGCACAGTAGGGGACATTAGCAATTGTCAACCAGGTGACCATGGGGGTGAGACACTTCAGCTCTGTAGCCTTTGTCTCCATATCAGTCAGATGTGCACAGAAAGATGTCACTGGTGGTTATGAAGATGAAAATGGAAGCAGTACCCTCTAGCTCAGAGTAACACACAACAGATGTTTCCTAAATATGGACTGGTTGGACAAACCCTCTAAAGGAAACTGCGGGGGGCAAAGGGAACCTGGCCACAGGACGGGAGCACCTGTTAGGAAAGGGGGGCTTACAAAAGGGCTGCCTATGGGCCTTCCCTCACAGCATTCCTCTTGGACCTGATCTGCTGGGTCCTGCAGGGGCCTGAGTTTGCCAACCCAGGGAGTCAATCAGCAACTGGAGGCAAGAGACCAGGCCTCTAGCAGGGAAGGCTCAGACAGCTGAGAACCCAGGTCCCAGGGAGGAGGGGGAGAAGGCTTCCCAGAGGGGACACAGGCACACCTGGATCTGGAAGGACATCAGGTGGGCAAGGATGGAGGGAGGCACCACAGACGGAGTCAGCACGTGCAAAGGTAAAGAGCAGGTCAAGTCTCCAGCATGTTCTGGGACAAGAGGAGGAACTGGGGAGAGAAGAGTGATAACAGTGGGTAAGGGCAGCTAATGTTTACAGAGCACCTGCTGTGTGAGCCTCCCTGGACCAGCACAGATGACAACATCAGCTCCATTTACAGAGGGTTCAATGTGGGCCAGAGGCTCGGGTCTTCTCTTTATTCCCTTAACAACCCAATAAGGGAAAGACTCAGCATCCCCATTTCATAGATGAGCAAACTGAGACTGTGGGCCATTAAGCAACTTGCCCAAGGCCCTGATACCAGTAAATGGCAAAGACAAGACACAAACCCAGACATGTCTCATAAGCTCTCCACCACTGGGCCCACAGCCTCCTGCAGGAAAGGGCACTGGGAGCCATGGAAGGTTCTGAGCAGGAAACTAGTCATGTCATCTGTTCTGGAAATAGCCTGTGGTTGCATCACTGAAGGAGGGCTGGGGCCTGACACTAGACGCGGCCACCATCTTAGTGGCAGGGCCCCTTCCCTGCCTTAGTCTCTGTGCAGAAGGGGCCACAGGCTCGAGAGCAGAAGCCCCTGGCTCTGTGAGGAATGGAGTAAGCCCTCAGCAAGGCTTCTTCCCTCCACCCCAGGGGCTCAGGCGCCAGCTCCAACCTGCAGCTTTAATTAAAAGGCCTTTTCAAACCATTAGCAGCAATAATAATAAAACCCCAAATAGGAACAATAAAACAGTACGACTGTCAGAGAATTAAAATGGGCACCTGGCGTTCTGCCACCCCCAGGGGGCAATTTGGGGCGCAGTCAGGAGGCATGATTTTCACCTCCAGTAGACACGTCAGTCCCAGACACTGGCTGCGAGGACCTGGCTTCAGAGAAAGGGACCACCCTGTGCCAGGGACCCAGCGGTCCCCGGGCCATTTTGGTGACCCTCATGAGGGAGGGCAGCGTGGGTTCTGTGCCCCAGTTCCTGCCCCACCTGGGGTCTCAGAGCCAGGATCCCCCACATCCAGGGCTCAGCCAGACCTTCGTGCTTTCCTTCACTCAGCCTGGAACAAAAGCCACAAAAATCTAACTGGCCCCTCACCTGCACGACCCCAGCCCCCGTACTGATGAGATCTATCTTCATCTCCACCAGCCTCCTACCCCAGGTCTCCAGCTTCAACTGGGCCCCTGCGCACAGCTCAGAAACTCAACCCTGCCCCTTCTGCCACCCCCCCCAATCCTGTCAGAGGCTCCCCCATCCTCTGGGGCACTCCCCTCCCCCTGGCACTGGGGTGACACCCCCATCTCATTCTTTCCTTGAGTGAGCCCAGACTTCTCCACCTCAGGCCCCATGCAGAGACCCTAAAGGCCACACACACCCCCCCCCCACCATGGGGCAGAGCTCAGCCCCAACAGCACTTCCCAAAGCCTCTGACCCTCACCCACCCAGGCCCCTCCGGTCCTTTCCACGCTGTAGCAGTTTTATCACTTTGGTCACCCTCGGCTCCTCTCATGAGAGCCCTGTGAAAGCACCAACTGGGTGTGGCCTTGCTCACAGCTGTGACCAAGTACCTAGACTGTGCCGGGCACACAGTAAGTGCTCAATCAATGCTTTCTGAACCGTCCAGCAAATGGAACCTCCCGATGGTCCATGGAGCCACTAATCCCCAAATATCTGGTCATCTCTGTGGTGGGTGGAGGGGGCAGTGGCTTTCCAGCCTCCCCCAGCCTCTGCAGGCAGCTTCTACGGAGACCAGTTTCTCTGACACTCCAAGCCTCTGTCTTCACTCAGTAATGGCAAGGGCTGGAAGGGCGGGGGTGGGGGGGCGGAAGATGGTCTCCAGAGATTTCAGATCTAGGTTTCTCCATTTGACAAACACTTGTCATCTGCTCCTTGGTGCCGTCCCTGAGCTGGGTACACAGACTCCAGAGCCTGCGACCCATCTTTGGGTGGGGAGGCCGCCAGGAGAGACCCTGTCAGAAAAACCTGTGTTACAAAGTGGCGTGTGAAGTGCAGAGCAGAGATGGGGGCACTTTGGGGGTGCTGGGAAGACACAGCCCCATGCTCATTCGAATCCTCATCCCACTGTCCACCTCGGGCAGGTGACCTCAGCTTTCTGAGCCGTGGGTTTCCTCATGAACATGGGAGAAACCTGCCTTCTGTGGGGCCACGAGGAATCAAAGCCACACCATGGGTAAAGGAGAGAGCACAGTGCCCAAAGCATTGTTTATGTACTGGTGGACAAGGGGCTCTGAGAGAGGCAGGTGTGACTACCTGAAGGAATCAGGGAAGGCTTCCAGGAGGAGGTGACTGGCCCTAAGTCCTGAGAAATGAGCAGGAATTCAGGAAGCCTGAGGGAAAAGCACAAGAAAAGGTGGAGCACGGAGCTGGGGGAACAGAGAGCAGACACTCCCTGTGGCCTCAGCACCAGAGAAGCCTGTGAAGGTTTGGGATGCCACGCCTGAAGGGGAGTGGTCCTTACCCCAAAGACACTAGCCCACGGAGTGGCTTTTTTTTTTTTTTTTTTTGTCCTTAAAAAAAAACCACAACCCTTTATTAACTCCCTATTATGAAAAATGCCACACACACCCAAATGCAAGGAGAGAAGAGCTACATTTACAGGGAGCACTGGAAGCAGGGTGAGTAGGGAGCCGGATGCCCAGGCTCTCTCTGAACTCCACCCCCTGCTCTCTCTGGCTCCAAAGTGAGGCCAGATGGCCTCTGAGGGTGCTGCGAGGCCAGCAGCTCCGAAGTCCCCCACCTTCTCCACCAGACCAGGCAGAGTCTGAACCAGCCATGTCCCATCGTCAGAGCTGGGGGAAGCAGCTTTCTTTTACTAACCAGTGAAAAAGAGAAAGAAATTAAGTCTTTTTCCAGCCAGACTACATTTCCTGCATCTGAGAGGGTGAGAATTTGCTCTTGGAAGGAAAGAAAGAGTCTCCTGTCTGGAGCTTCCTTTTTGAAGCGCCATGAATATACAAGGCTGGCAGAAAGGGCTCTTTGAGATGCTAACAAGCCACTTTACCTTAGAAAATTGAGGTCATTGAGGGGGCTGTGACTGGTGGGGGGCAGGGGTGGGAGAGGACAACCCAGTGCTGAACGGAGGCAACTCCATTCTCCTCTGAGCCTTCATTTTCTCACCTGTGAAATGGGGACACAATCTCCCAGGGCTGCCAGAGGCAGAATATGATGCAAAGTGACACTCCCAACATGGTACCTGAGACTCAATCATCAACCCAACACCAACTGGGAACCCCAGGGCTGGGAGGGACTGTTGGGGGCAGTTAGTGGTAGAGGAAAATGGGTTTCACAACCTATCTGACCCGGGTTCAAATCCTTGCTCTGTCTCCCACTAGCTCTGTGTCCTTGGGCAAAAAATATCACCTCCTTGTGCCTCAGTTTCCCTATCAGTAAAACAGAAAGAATTCTGTTTATCTATCATGGGTGTTATGCGGATGAAATGAGCTTAGATAAAACTTTCATCAGTATTAATACACAAAGCAAATTTTAGTGCTGGAGGTTCATGATTATGTCAGCTTGGGCCCCTCCCTGTAGCTGAGGCCTGGCTGAGTGGAGTGGGGGTGGTGGGAAGAAGCATGGTCAAGACAGGAGAAAGCCTGCAGGCCATCAGGAGAAGGACCCTGGACATCAGCCCACTTCTTACTGAAGCAGATGAGGGAAGAAGGGTATGAACCCTTTGCCTTGTCCAACCCCTGATTCATGCCTCATCCCAAAGCCAACCACATTGCTCAATGCCTGCAACGATGACAGGCCCAGTCTCCTCATGGCGCCCCTTTCCATATGGAAAGACTCATGAAATGCAAATATGATCACATTCCCTCCTCCCTCCAAGTTCTCCAATGACTCTCCAAGGACAAGTCCTTCCTACAGCTGAATGCATGCCCCTGTTATGTTTATGACCTCATCTCCTGCTATCTGCCCCCCCCCCACTCTTCTAGCCACACCTAAATACACTGGGCAGTGTATTGGCACACAGTAGGTGCTCAGTAAACATCTGTTGAAAACTGTGAGTGAATAAGCGAACAGAAGCCGAGGAAGTCTGCTGCTAGGGAAACCCCCTTCCCTGGCCCCTCTCCCCAGGGACAGAGTGCCTGGCAGTGGTTGGGCAGGCAGGGGGCCAGCAGCCGGGAGGACCCCTGCCCAGCTCCTAATGCTGCCCAGACTGCAGGTCTAATTGCTACAACTCTGGAACAAAGCGAATTAATGAGGCAGATTAATGTTCTCCTGTCATTCCTGTTCCCTTCACAACCAACAGGGAGCTGGAGGAGGGCAGCTGGAGCTTCTTCGGGGGATGCTTTTGGGTGGCTGAGGCACCTGACCCCAAACCAGCCTGGCCACACGGCCTCTCCCACTCTTTTTCTTGCTCCCTGATTCCACAAGCCATCCACAAAAAGAAGGGAACAAATATTAGGTGCCTTTAGTGTTGTGGGCACTGGACATGGGGACCCATTTATTCTTCATGAGGTAGAAATTACTGTCCTCACTGGTGAGACAGGGGTGTCTGAAGCCCAGGAGGTGCAGCTGGGCTAAGATGTCTGTCTCATATCATGCTCCAACTTGTGAGGGAGATGGAGCCCGCTTTAGACAGGCCAGTCCCCTCTCTTCACCACCTGCACCGAAGGCAATGATGGACAACTATAATAATACTAGTGACAATAATAACAGTGACAATAGACAACATTTACTGTCTGCGGGACATCATGCCAACAACCACGAAGTCACTAAAGCCTCAATGGCCCTATGAGGTAGAGCATACTACATGCCCATTATACAGATGAGGAAACTGAGGCACAGAAAAGTGAAGGTGCTTGGCTGAGGTCACATGGTGAGTAGGCAGGTCTGGCCTTCCAATCTATATTCACCACTACCTCCCTCCAGGGCCTCCCTTTGGATACCAACTCAGGCTCTGGCCTCAGGGGTGTGGGGCTGGTCAGCAGGCCCTTCTCCTGACTGCTGCCCCCACCTCTGGCCTGGCCTATTGGGTTCCTCATTGCCTGCAAAGGTGGGCTTTGCAAGAATGACACACATTGTGTTTTAACTGTCTCCATTTGTTCCTTATTACAAAACAATATATGCTCACAATAAGAAACTAGAAGAAAATAGGCATTTGAAAATAAAATTATTCCTCTCCAAGAGATGGCTACTTTTGATATTTTGGTGTATGTCCTCTAACCTTTATTTTTTTATATAATCATCATCAAGACAAGCCCCCACCCCCGCCAGCAGCACAAGATTTGCTCTATGCTTGGCCCTGTGCTGAGCATCGTGTACAAATTATCTTGAGAAATTAAAATTTTATATATATATATTTCTTTTTATAGATAAGCTAACAGAGGTTCAGAGAGGTAAAGTCACTTGTCTGAGATACAGAGCTGGTCACTGGTATAGCCAAGTTCAAACACATACTTTGGCTCCAATGATCTGAACGGTTCTCTTATTGTAACTTCCTACAGCTGGAATTGCCCCATCAAGCATATGCAAAATTCAAAGCTTTGGGATAATTCTACACAAACCTGCCCTAAAAAGGAGGGGAAGTGCCAACTTACACCCTTGCCAGTAGAGTCTAAAAATCTATTTCCCCATACTCTTGTCCATGGTGAATTTTATTTGTTTTTTAATTTGCCGGTTTGATAGTTTTTTTTTTTTAAGATTTTTATTTATTTATTTGTTAGAGAGAGAGTGCAAGCACAAGCAGGAAGAGTGGCAGACAGAAGGAGAAGCAGGCTCCCCTCTGAGCAGCGAGTCCAACGCAGAACTTGATCCCAGGACCCTGGGATCATGACCTGAGCTGAAGGCAGACACTTCACTCACTGAGCCACCCAGGCATCCCTAAATTTGCCAGTCTGATATACAAACAAGACATACCTTCACTGTTTTTCATTTCCTTAACTTTACTAATGTTTTTAGTCTCTCTGTATATCTGGGGCCCACTTGACCTGTGCCTGCTGCCCCATGTCTCAGCACAGAAGATACCTAGGAGAAGCTGAGCCATCAGGTTAAGCATCATACCCAGCCACCTGACATCTTGGCCACTCTGTAACTGAGTATTTTGACCTTAAAAGTGAGTCCTGCCTGGAAAACAGAATGTCCTGGGATGCAGGTATCCCTTAGCCTATTTGACATATAGGAAAATTGAGTCAGGAGTAGCCTCCACCAAGTTTTTGGCCCTGAGAGTTCCTCTGTCCCTGAGTCTCACTCTGTTGTTTAAAAAATTTTAAATTATAAATCTTCAGATTCAAGAAATTCAATGACTCCAAGGACAAGAAATACAAAGAAAATTACACCAAGGTAAATCATAACCAAGTTGTTCAAACCAGGGATAAAAAGAAAATCTGAAAAGCAGTCAGTTAAAAAAAAAAAAAAAAGGTACTGAGGGGCAAAGATAAGAATGACAGCAGATTTCTTGTCAAAAATAACGCAAGCAAGAAGACAACATCCTTGAAGTAGTGGGAAAAAAAAACCTGTCAACTTAGAATTCTACATCCAGCAAACATAACTTTCCAAAAATAAAGGTTAAAATAAAGACTTTTTCAAACATAGAAAAGTTGAAAGAACTCACCACCAGTAGACCCACACTACAAGAAATGTTAAAGTCCTTTAGGCTAAAGGAAAATGGTACCAGAGAGAAATACACATCTATAAATTGGAATGAAGACCACTGGAAATAGCAATTACATGGGTAAAAATATAGGATTATTTTTCTTATTATTTACATCTCTTTAAAAATAACTGTTTAGGCAAAAATATTAACAATCTAATGTCAAGTTTATAATATATATAAAAATAAAATACATAATATTAATACACAAAATGTAACAGTCTTATGCTATACATGAAGTGATGTAATATCATTTAAAAATAAACCATTATGAGTTAAAGATGCATTCTATAAACTGTACATTGTTAAAAGAAATTATAGCTAATAATCAACAAGGGAGAAAATCATAAAAACATTTAATTAATCCTAAAGAAGGCAGAAAAAGAGGAAAAGGATGGACAGAACAGAGAGAAAACAAATAACAAGATAAAAGATTTAAACCTAATCATATTAACAATCACATTAAATATAAATGGTCTAAATATCTCAACTAAAAGACAGAGATTTTCAGGGTTTTAAAAAACAGATCCAATTACATGTTGCCTATAAGAAATGCACTTCAAACAAAAATACAAATGAGTTAAAAGAACAGAATTTTATACACCATTTTGATACTAATCAAAAGAAAATTGGAGGGCTATCATAACATTAGAAAAAGTAGATTTGGGGCAGTAAAGAACATCATTTCATGATTATAAAGAGGTCAATCCATCATGAGGGATAAGAATCCCAAATACTTATGCATTTACTATTAAAGCCTCAAAATATGTGAAACAAAAAGTGGTAAAAATGCAAGGAGAAATAGACAAATCTCCAATTATAATCAGAGATTTATATTCCCCTCCCTTAATAATTGATAGAACAAGTAAACAGAAAATAGATATGGAAGATTTGAACGACACTATCAATCAGCTTGACTTAACTGACATCTAAAGAGCACTCTACACAATAATAGCACAATACATACTCTTTTATGGAGTAGTCACCAAAATAGACCATATTCTGGGGCCATTAAATAAGTTTCCACATATTACAAGATTCAACTCATAAAAAATATGTTCTATGATCACAATGAAATTAAAATAAAAATCAATAACAGAGAAACCCAAGGAAAATCCCCAAATATTTGGAAATGAAATAACATACTTCTAAATAATTCATAGGTCAAAAGAGAACCAAAAGGGAAATCAGAAAATATTTTCAACCAAATAAAAATGAAAACAAGGCAACCAAAAATTTGCTGCTAAAGGGCAATATTTAGAGGAATCTTTATAGTACCAAATGCCTATATTAGAGAAGACAGGTATCAAATCAATGACCTCACTTTCACCTTTAAAAAACTGAAGAACAAATTAAACAAAACTAAGTAGGGGAAAAGACATAATAAAGATCACAATAGAAATCAGTAAGAGAACATGAAAAAGCAGTAGAGAAAAATCAATGACACCAAAAGCTGATTCTTTGAAAAGATCAATAAAATCGATAAATCTCTAACCATACTGAAAAAAATAAAATATAAAAGACATTTTATAAGAGATTTTACAGATAAAATATAAAGAGGGCGAAGATACAAATTACCAATATCAGGAATGAAAGAGGTGACATCAGTTATACAGATAATAGAAGGATAATAAAGTTCACTGCAAAGCTACAGTAATCAAGTCAGTGTGGTATTATCATAAGGACAGATCAATAGAACAGAATTGGGAGTCCAGAAAAAATAACGCTTACATTTATAGTCAGTTGATTTTCAACAAGGATGTCCAGACCATTCAATGAGGAAAGAACTGCCTTTTCAGCAAATAGAGATAGCCTGACTGATATCTACATGCAAGAGAGTAAAGATGGGCCCTATTTTACACCATGTGCAAAAAATGAACTCAAAATGGGTCAGTGACCTAAATGTAAGAGCTAAAACTATAAATGTTTAGATTAAAAAGTATAAATCTTAATGACTTGAATTAGGCAATGGCTTTTTAGATATGATGCAAAAAGTATATGCATCAAAAGAAAAAGAGAAGCTGAGCTTCATCAAAATTAAAAGACAATAAAAAGCCACTATTTTTGTGCTATAAAGGACAATATCAAGAATGTGAAAAGACAACTCACAGAATGGGGATATTTGCCATCATATATCTGATAACAGACTTTTATCCAAAATATATAAAGAACTCTTACAACTCAATAAAAAAAAAAAAACAAACAAACCCACAGCCCAATTTAAAAACTGGCAAAGGATTTGAATAAATTTGAATGATGTCTCAAAAGAAGATATACAAATGTCAATAAACACCTGAAAAGATGCCCAACATCATCAGCCATCAGGGTAATGCAAATCTAAGCCATAATGAGATGTTATTTCACATCCGCTAGGATGACTACAATTAAGAAGGCAGACAGTAACACTCCTGAGGCAAGAAAAATAAAAGAAATATAAACTGTTGGAACTGCATTAAAATAAAATCTTCCACACAGTGAAGGAAACAATCAACAAAGCTGAAGGCCACCTACAGAATGGGAGAAGATATTTGTAAATGACATATCCAATAAAGGATTAGTATACAAAATATATAAAGAACTTATAAAACTCAACACCACCCCCCAAAATAATCCAATTAAAAAATAAACAGAAGACATGAACAAACATTTCTCCAAAGATGAAATACAGATGGCAAACAGACAACAAAAAGATACTCAATATCACTGATCATTAGGGTAACACAAATTAAAACTACAATGAGCTATCACCTCACAACTGTCAGAATGACTAAAACCAACAACACAAGAAACACTAGGTGCTGGCAAGGATGTGGAGAAAGGGGACCCTCTTGCATTTGGTGGGAATGCAAACTGGTGCAGCCACTGTGGAAAACAATGTGGAGATTCCTCAAAAAGTTAAAAATGAAACTACTCTATAATCTAGTAATCACACTACTGGGTATTGACCTCCCAAATACAAAAACACTAGTTCAGAGGATAAATTCACCCCTGGTTTATTGCAGCATTATTTACAATAGTCAAATTATGGAAGCAGCCCAAGTGTCTAATGATAGATGAATGGATAAAGAAGATGTAATGTACACACACACAGAGGAACATTATTCAGCCATAAAAAAGAATGAAATCTTGCACTTGCAACAATATGGATGAAGCTAGAGAGTATAATGTTAGGTGAAATAAGTCAGTCACAGAAATACCATACAATTTCACATAGGTGGAATTTAAGAAACAAAACAAGCAAAGGGGGAAAAAGAGACATAAACCGAAAAACAGACCCTTAACTATAGAGAACAAAGTGATGGTCACCAGAGGGGAGGTGGTTGGGGGAACAGGTGAAATAGGTGACAGGAACTAGAGAGTACTCTTATCATAACACTATGTTCATTCTACTGGAATTCAAATTTAAAACTTAAAGTAAAAAATGATAATAAATGTTGGTGAGTATCTGAAAAACTGGAACACTCCTACACTGTTGTGGAAATGAAGAATGGTGCTGCCAATTTGGAAAACATCCAGGTAGTTCTTTACAGGGTTAAACCTAGGCTACACGAACCAGTGATTCCACTTATAGATAGATAGATACTCAAGAAAAATGAAAGCATACCCATTCAAAAACTCGTACACAAATTTCATAGCAGCTTTATTTGTAACAGCCCAAAAGACAATATAACCCAAATGTCCACAAATTGATTAATAGATAGATAAAATGTGGACATTTACAATGGAATACCATTCGGCAATAAAAAGGAAGGAAGATGAAGTACTGACACATGCTACAGCTTCTCTGAACCTTGGAAACATGATGTTAAGGGAAAAAAGCTGGTCACAAAAGACCACATATTGTGTGACTCCAATTATATGACATGTCCAGAACAAACAAATCTATATGGATAGAAAGTAGATTAATGGTTGCCTAGGGCTGAGAGTAGGGGAGTTGGTAAGAGGGAAAAAGGGAATGGCTGTTAATAAGCACGGAGGTTTGGGGGGGGTGATGAATATATACTAAAATTTATGTGCTGATGGTTGTTAAAACTCCATGTACAATGGTATTAGAAATCATCAATTTGCACATTTTAAATAGGTGAACTGTACAATATGCAAATCATATCTCAATAAAGCCATCATTTTTTTAAAAAAGGATAACAAAGAAATATTATGAACAGGGATGCCTGGATGGCTCAGTTGGTTAAGCAGCTGCCTTTGGCTCAGGTCATGATCCCAGCGTCCTGGGATCGAGTCCCACATGGGGCTCCTTGCTCGGCGGGGAGCCTGCTTCTCCCTCTGCCTCTGCCTGCCATTCTGTCTGCCTATGCTTGCTCTCTCTCCCTCTCTCTCTGACAATAAATAAAAAAAATAAAAAAAAAAAAGAAATATTATGAACAGCTTTACATCAATACATCTGACAACTGAGATAAAATGGACAAATTCCTTGAAGTTACAAATTGTCAAAGCTCATGCAAGAAAAGAGAGATGACCTGAATAGTCCTATATTTATTACAGAAATTGGATTGGCAGGTGTGAATGTTCCCACAAAGAACACCCACAGTTCAGATGGCTTCACAGGTGATTCTATTAAATATTTAGAAGAAACAGTACTAATTCTATAAAAACTCTTGTAAAAGATTGAAGAGAAGGGGGGCGCCTGGGTGGCTCAGTGGGTTAAGGCTCTGCCTTCAGCTCAGGTCATGATCTCGTGGTCCTGGGATTGAGCCCTGCATTAAGCTCTCTGCTCAATGGGGAGCCTGCTTCCCCCACCCCCACCCCTCTGCTTGCCTCTCTGCCTACTCGTAATCTCTCTCTCTCTGTCAAATAAATAAACAAAATCTTTTTAAAAAGGAAAAGATTGAAGAGAAGGAAATACTGCCCACCTCACTTTATGGGGCCCTGATGCCAAAACCAGATTAAGTTCAATACAATAAATGAAAACTATAGACCAGTATCCCTCCTGAATAGAGATGTCAAAATCCTAAACAAAATTTTAGCAGATCTAATTTGACAATATATTAAAAGGCCAATAGGGCTCATCCCAGGAGTGCAGAATTAGTAGACATTTGAAAATCAAAATCAATGTAATTAACTACTTTAATACACTAACAGAGCAAAACCATGTGGTTATCTCAAAAGACATGGCAAAAGCATTTGGCAAAATCCCATTCCCAATTTTAAAACTTCTCAACAAACTCAGAATAGAAGGGAATTTCATCAACTAGAGAAAGGCATCTACAAAATTCTCACAGCTAGGATCACATTCAATGGTGAAGGATGGAAAGCTTCTCCTCTAAGATCAGGAACAAGACAAGGCTGTCCACTTGAACCACTTGAACCACTTCTACTCAATATTCCATTGGAAGGGCATTAGGTAAGGCATTAGGGCATGAGGCAAGAAAATGAAACAAAAGGCATCCAGATAGAAAAAAATAAAACTATATATGCAGATGACATGCTCACCTATATAGAAAGTGCAATAGAATACACACACACACACAAATCTGTTATAACTGATAAGTAGGCTTACCAAGGTGCAGGATACAAGATTGATATACAAAAATCAAACTGTATTTCTCTATACTAGCTACAAACAGAAACTGAAATTTAAAAATACTTTTTATAATAGCATCAAGAACACAAAATTCTTAGTAATAAACAGAACAAAAGATGTGAAAGACCTTGATATGGAAAACCATTGCTGAGATAATAAGTTAAAAAAAAAAACTTACCTAAATAAAGATAATTTACTCATGGGCTAGAAGACTCAATATTAAGATGTTTATTCTTTCCAAATTGATCTATATATTCAAATCAATCTCAATCAAAACCTCAGTGGGCATTTTTATAAAAACTGATAAGCTAATTCTCAAATTCATGTGGAAATACAAAGGACCTACAATAACCAAAACAACTTTGAAAAAGAAGAGGAAAGTTGGAAGGCTGATTTCAAAACAGTGTGATGCTCGTATAAATATAGATAACTTAATGCAACAGAAGAGAGAGTCTAGAAATAGACTCCTACACATACATGGACAATTGATTTTTATTTTTTTAGTAATCTCTACACCCAACATGGGGCTTAAACTCATGATCTTGCGGTCACAATCCCGAGATCAAGAGTTGCACGCTCCACCAACTGAGCCAGCTGGGAAGCCCTGGACAACTGATTTTTGATGCAGGAGCACAGACAATGCAGTAGAGCCAGGAGCTTTTTTTTTCAGCAAATGGTGTTGGAATGAACGGATATTTATAGGCAAAAAGTGAAATTTAATCCATACCTCGCACCATATAAAAACTAACTCAAAATGGATCACAGTTCAAAATACAAAACCTAAAATTTTCTTTCAAGAAGAAAACATAGAATCAACCTTTATGATATTGGGTTAGATAAAGATTTCTTAGCGATGACCACACCAAACACAATCCATAAAGACTTGTACTTCATCAAAAATGCCTGTGCTTTGAAAGACACTCTTAAGGAAATGCAAAGACAAGCCACGGACTGGGAGAAAATGTTTGCAAAAACATGTATCCTTTATAGGACTTGTATCCAGAATACACAGAGAGCTCTCAAAACTCAATAATAAGAAAACAGGGTGCCTGGGTGGCTCGGTGGGTTAAGCCGCTGCCTTCGGCTCGGGTCATGATCTCAGGTTCCTGGGATCGAGTCCCGCATCGGGCTCTCTGCTCAGCGGGGAGCCTGCTTCCCTCTCTCTCTCTCTGCCTGCCTCTCTGCCTACTTGTGAACTGTCAAATAAATAAATAAAATCTTTAAAAAAATAATAAAACAATCCAATTTAAAAGTGGGCAAAAGATTTGAAGAAACACTTTGGGAAAGAAGATATACGGATGGCAAATAAGCACATGAAAAGCTGCTCAACACCACTGGTCATTAAGGAATAGCAAATTATCACCAGAAGGAAATATCACAGTTATTAGCGTGCTTGAAATTAGTAAGATTGACTATGCCAAGTGTTGGTGAGGGTGTAGAGGAACTGAAACTTTCATACATTGCTAGTAAGAAATTAAAATGGAACACCCACTTTGGAAAACATGAGCAGATTCTTAAAAAGTTAAGCATACACCTACCATACTGTCCAGTCGTAACTCTCCCAGGTATTTACCCAAGAGAAATGAAAGCTTATGTTCATATAAAGACTTATAAACACATATTCATAGAGACTTTATCTGTAATAGCCCCAAACTGGAAACAAAACCAATGTCTAACAAGAAATAAATGAATAAACTATGGCATATCCACCCAATGGAATACTATTCAGGAAAAAAAAAAATGAAGTACTAGTACATATACTAATACACGTTACAACAATCTCCAAATCAGTACATTGAGTCAAAGAAGCCAAACAAAAAGAGTATGTATGATTCCATTTATATAGAATTTTAGGAAACACACAAGAATGCTTGCCTGGGGATGGGGAGGGGTAAGAGTAGAGAGTAGGAGAGGCAGACTGGGAAGGGTTAGAAGAAGATCAAGAGGGAGGATTACCAAGGGCCATGAGGAAACTTTTGGGAGTGATGGATATGTTCATTATCTTGATTGTGGTGGTGGTTCCACAAGTGTATACATTTGTCAAAACCTACCAATTTGAACACTTTAGATATGTATGATTTATTGTATGCCAATTATACTTCAATGAAAGTTGTCTTTAAAAAAGGAAAATAAATCAAAGTTACACTGGGGGAAAAAAAGATTAAACTAGAATACCTTGATTGGCTTTTTTTCAACTTAGAGTTTCTAAAATTCTTCGAGTTTTGAAATGTTAAGTTTGATCTGTTCAAAGATCCATAATCATTCATTTCCAGAATGTAAACACACCTCATTCTGTCACTTAGAGATAACTGTACTGAGACTGTGAGATGCACTGGTACCAAGTTAGATGCTATAATTCTAAATCATTTCTCCTAAATGTAACACCCATAATTCCATCACTTCATCAATCTCCTTTTTTTTCTCCTCCAAACAATGGCTTCAATTCCATCATCAGAATATAAATCTCCTCCTGCTTTAGGGAGCCACTAAACATGATATTGAGGGGGAGTTTTAAGTAATATGGGGATGTGCTTCCACCATGAGAATGAGCAGGGAGGAATGGAACATGAGTGGAACATGAATGGATGCTGGAGTATCATCCCCGCCAAGATAAAGAAAAACATCCCCAGAGAGAACCACCAAGAGGACGTATTTCTAACACTACAGTGGACACCGCTAGTGAATTTTGGTTTTGTCTTTTTCCTTTTTAATATTTTTACATTTACATTTTAATTTTTTTTAATTAATGGGCTTTATTTTTCAGAGTAATTTTTGGTTTACAGAAAATTGAGCAGAAAGTACAGAGTTCCCATATATACCCCTGCTCCCCTGCAACGGACGTCTCACAAATGTACATTTGCTACAACTGATGAACCAATATTGATATATTATTATGAACTGAAGTCCATAATTATCACTCTGTACTGTAAAGATCTATGGGTTTAGACAAATGTATAATTTAATGCAGCCACCATTTCAGTAGCATACAGAAGAGCTTCTCTGTCCTAAAATCCTCTATGCTCCACCTACTCATTCCTCCCTCCCTTCCCCCAAATCCGTGGCAACCACTCTTCTTTTTACTGTCTCTACAGTTTTACCTTTTCCAGAATGTCGTATAGTCAGAATCAGACACTATGTAATCTTCTCAGACTGGCTTCTTTTGCTTAGTAATTGCATTTAAAGCTCCTCCATGTCTTTTTTTGTGGCTTGATAGCTCGTTTCTTTTGATCACTGAATAATATTCCATTAAATGGATGTACCACGATTTATTTAGGCATTCATTTATTGAAGGACATCTTGGTTGCTTCCATTACTTTATTTTTAAATATTTATTTTATTGATTTAGCTTTTTTTTTTAAGACTTTATTTTATTTATTTGAGAGAGAGAGAGAGTGTGCGCACAAGCAGGGAGAGAGGAAGAGGGAGAGGGAGAAGCAGGCTCTCTCCTGAGCAGGGAGCCCAAAGGGGGCTCGATCCCAGGACTCTGGGATCATGACCTGAGCCGAAGGCAGATGCCCAACCAACTGAGCCACCCATATCTTTTCTTTTAATTTAAAAAAAAAATCACATAAATGTTGGCAACAACCTAAATGTCCATCACTGGGGAGCTGGTTCAAGATGGTCCAACTTTGTAGCAGAATTCCCTGCAGCTACTGGAAGTTATCTAATTATCTTTAGTGTCAGCGTGTTGGTGAGGATGTGGAGCAACTGGAACTCTCACGCTCTGTGGGGGAGAAGGCAGACTGGTTCGGCTACTTTGGAAGACTGGCAGAGTATCTACCAAAGCTGAACATTTTCACCTTCTATGAACCAGAAACCGCTCCCGGCTATGTACCCAACAGAAATAACTTCATAATTTCCCCCGAAAACTATGTATAAAAAAGTCCAGAACAGCACATTCCATATAGTAAAAAAAAAAAAAAACAAACCAAACTGGAAATAATCTAAATGTCTATCAATAATAGGATGGATAAAGTATGAAATATTCACTCAGTGAAATATGAGGCGGTGATATAAAAGAATGAACTACCAATGCATGTGACATGAATGAATCTCCCAGACAAAAGGTCGAGCAAAAGAAGCCAGATACAAAAGGGACATCCTGCACAATCACCATTTATATGAAGGTCTAGAACTGTCAAAACTAAGCTATGGTTCTGGCAGTCAGAATAATGATAACCACTAGGGGCGATGAGTGGGGATTAACAGGAAAAAGCATGACAGCCTTTTAAGTGAGCTGGAAACATCCTATATTTTGATCTGAGTGGTGGTTACCAGGTGGTTATACACATATATCATATATATGATATACACACCATATGATATGTGACATATGACATATATGCATATATGTATATGGGTCAAGCCATACTATACACATAAAATTAGTGCATCTTACAACACATTACACCTCAATACAGATATTTTAAATATAATAATACTCTGTAGCCACTGACTCGGAAAGATGGCTAGCATCAAGGGGAAATGTAGCTACAAACAGGACTCACATGACCCTATTAACGCAAAATCACCTACAAACACATACTTCATCTACAGATGACTTTAACATCATATGGCTACCAATATGAGCAATTTTTGTAGGCCAAATCCTGTCCTGAGAATCTCATTACATCATTTCATCCTTACAACAGTCTTTGAGGTAGGGACTATTGCTGGCTCACTGCTGGCTCCCCTCTACAGTCAAGAAGAATGAGCCACAGGGGCTAGGTATTTGCTTGAAGTGAACCAGCTAAGCAGTAGAGTTGGGTCTGAAGGTGAGTGTCACGCTTGCTTCGGGAGCACATATACTAAAATTGAACATGAGTCCCCTACACTACCACACCCCATGCTCTTATGGAAATCCCCTGCCCACAGCCCACGAGACCCCACATGGTCTGGTCCCTGCCACCCCCTCGTGTTTCACCGTGTCCTCTCTCGCCCCAGCACTCAGCCTCTCCATCTTCCTTTTCTCTTCACTGAGAACACCCCTCCCCTCCCACCATAGGGTCTGCACATCTGCCATTCTCTCTGGCAGGAATGATTTCCCTCCGTATCTCTTTGCTGGGGGGACTTCTCCTCACCTCTTAGGCCTCAGCCCAAGTGTCACCTCCTCCAGGAAGCCCTCCCCAAAACCCAGCCTGGGCTCAGACCTCATAGTTCCAATGCCCCTTCTCTGTGGACCTCATCCCCGTTTCACTTGTGTTTTTGAGTTCCCTAAGACTCTGTCTTGCCCCCTCTGCTCGCCACAGGGCCTGGCGTGGAGTGAGCACTTAACGAATATTTGATGAATGAATGAATGAATCCATCTGCCAGGGAAGATCAACTTGGAGAACTATCTGGAAGGCTGATACCAAAATGTTAATGATGGGCACCACAGGGAGGTGGATTCCAGGGAATTTTATACTCATTTTTGTACTTTGGGATTTGTCTGGCTGGACAGTGAGTGTTCTAGTGGGTAGGTATCAGCTTCCAGCCCCTAGGCATTTCCCCTGTCTAGGACACCCCTGCTGCCACCCTACACGCATTCTCCCAGCTCTGCCTGCAGCCCCAAGTGGGCGGTGTATTAATAAACGGAGGGAGAAGGTCACCCAGCTTGCAAGCACTGAGCTGTCCTTGACTCGGGTGCAGATGAAATGCGCCGAGAAGGGGGGGAGCTGCTTTACCAAGTGCTGAGCACGTGTGAGCTATTTCTGATTCCCACCCAGCTGGGCACAGCACATCTGGTGTGCGAGCCAGAGCCAGCCTGGTGGCAGCGGGGGGAGCCAATGACCAGCCGCCTTGCCATGCTCACACCAGACCTGCCACTGGCCTGCTGACAGTGGTCCCCCAGCTTTCAGGTGCTTGGGGCAGGAGGAAGGGGGCAAGACCCTCAGACTGGCAGTTGAGGCTCAGCAAGACCGAGCTCCTCCCTGCCTTCCTGCTCTCCACTCTCCCTAGTGCAGCCAGGTTCTCACTCCTCTCCTGGCCTTTGCATGTGCTGTTCCCTCTGCCAGAAACATCTGCCCTGTCTCCAGTTGTTGGCTCACTCCCTCTGAACCTAGAGGTCTCCCCTGGGACCACCGGTCCTGCAGGGGACCCTCCCAGATCACCACGGCAGCCCTAGTGTCCCTTGTCCTAGGGCTTCTTGCTATGGCAACAAGTATCTTGATGTTGCCTTACTGGCCTGTGATCCACCTCCCAGACTGGGATGTGGCCACTGTGAGGGCCTTATTAGTCACCTCCATATCCCCGGCTTCCAGCAAGGGCCTGGCCCGGAGCAGAAGACACAAAATACACGTTACCAGACTGACTATACAAGGCAGAAGGCACTCTGCTTGATGAGAGGGACCAGGAAGACAGAGAGGCTCAGAAAGTAGGGGGCAGAGGAGCAAATGACTGAGTTTGGCTGGGCCTTGGAGGCCAAGGGTCAGAGAGATGTGGCTCAAAGGGACAGGAAGGTGGAGAGAAAGACTCATCCACAGTCCACAGGGAAGAGTTCTGGTCCGACCACCCTGGCCCCAGAGCTCCAAGCAGCCCAGATGCCAGGTACCAGGCTGCTCATAGCCCCTGCTTCCCCCAGCCCGGACAGACACAGTGGATATGGAATCTGCACAGAATGGATTTTGTCTAAATATATCTCCGCCCCAGTGAAGGACATGCAGGGAGGGAGTGGGGGGCACGGTGGGCTTGCAGCGCTGAGAGGATCTTTACAGGAGCACTTGTCCTCAGGCCCACAGCCACTAGCCCCGGTAGAGTCCACTCTGGGCCCCAAGGTAAGGGGTGGGCCTGGGTGGGCCTCTCCAAGCAGGAATTCCCATTGCCTGACTTCCAACCTAAAAGCTGCTGCTTTATATATGGGCCAAGCACAAATCAGGACAGCAGAGGAAGGAGGGGACACAGAGGCAGGGGCCTGGGGGAGGTGACACAGAGGTGGGGAATGGGGGAGGAGGACACAGAAGTGAGCCTGGGGGAGAGGAATCCAGAGGTGGACCTGGGGTAGAGAACAAAGAAGTGAGCCTGGGGTAGGGAGACCCAGAGGTGGGTCTGGGAGAGAAGCCTTGGACCCTGGCAGCCCAGGCTCTCCCCACCACCTTGCTGCAAGAAAGGCACAGGGAGGGAGGCAACTCAATAGGGTCACATGGGGGTCTGAGGGCAGTGATGGGGGGAGGACCCAAGGGTCCTGGCTCCAAGGCAGCCTGAGAGTTGCTGCAATGCCTTCAGCGTCCTGAGGTTCTCCCAAGGACCCTTCAGGGTGAGATAGTGGAACAAGGCACAAGATTCCAAGTCCAGGCCTCTGGTTCAGTCCCGTCTCTACCAGTGAGGCCATTAGGCCAGTCATCTCTGGACCTCAGCTTCGCCCTCTCTCTGTGTGCTGGTCTCACCAGGAGGCCCAGGCTGACCTGTGAGTTGACCTGGACTGGAGTGTGGGGAGGAAAGGCCAGAGGACACGGTGTGGCCAGGGGAGGTCATAAGAGAGCCCCACAATACCAGTGGCTTTTTCTTGAGCACCTACTATGTGCTGGGCCCTGTCCTCAGGACTTTAACACACAGACCTCACTTCACTCTGACACCAAGCCTCCAGACGGGCTGGACACCACTATCCCATGGGGAACAGATGGGGAAACTGAGACTCCAAGAGATTTCTGTGACTTACTGAAGGTCACCTAGCTGGTGAGCTGAGCCAGGACTGCTCAGAGTCGGCTCACTTCCTCCTGTGGGTGGACAGGTCTGCTGGCGGCCACTCCAGGGCGGTCGGCCTGTGGCTCTGAAAAGCCTTCCCAGAGTCCTCAGGGCTGAGGCAGTTGTCACCTTTTCACTCAATTTTGTTCTTTCAATTAAAAAAAAAAAAACGGGGAAAAACAACAACAACAACAGAAAGCCCCGCTCTTTAAAACAGGTGGACATAAATACTTGCTGCTATTAACACCTCACTTTTAAATGGTCACTAAGGCCCTCCCAGAGTCTCCCTCCCCAACCCACTCATGCTCACCCTGGCCAGGATGACATAGTGATTAAGAGCGTGGGCCATGAGGCTAGCCAGTCTGGGTTCAAATCCCAGTTCTTCCAGCTGCCTGCTGGACCGAGTGTCATTCTCCCGCACGGTGACTTATTTTCCCACGTGTAGGGGACAGTGATTCCTCCCACCCAGAGTGCCTGGGGGTATTAGAGAGAGAAATAACGCAAGGTCTGGCCCAGGCCTTACTGGAGACAGTCAGCATCAACCCTGGCTAACATACGGGTAATGAGTCTACACCAGATCCCCTCTGAGCGGCTCCTGCGTGTGTGTACGTGCAGAAAAGAGAGCTAATAAATGTTTACCAATTGTCTGAAGTCACTAACTTTTGGGGTGATGTGTTATGTAGCGACAGGTTAAGTAATGCAGATGGCGGACACTGCGATGGGGAGGAAGAAAGGTGGGAGCAGCGGGAAGCTGCTTCTAGCGGTGGGGTTTCCCCCAGCTCCCATGCTGGGCATGCAGGGGCTCCCCTCTAGTCGCCCCCCGACCCCCGTCTGTCCAGAGACGCCTCCCTCCCAACCTCAGCCTTCCCAGCGAGGCTGCTCCTCACCCAGATGTGAGCCTGGGGTGGGGAGACCCAGCAGCAGGTCTGGGAGGAGAACAGATCTGAGACAGCTCGGCTAACGGGTGGCGCCTACTATGCGCCGCCACAGAGCGGAGGCTTCCGCATCAGTTTTCACTCAGTTCTCACAAGAGCCTCTGCGGCGGAATATTGTCCCCATTGCCTGGAATAATGTTGGGCACGTGGTAGATCCTTATAACAGTTAATGCGGACTAGACTGCGTTGAGAACAGACCCCCGAATCTCAGGGCCTTAAAGAACAAGAAATCTATTCCTTTCAGTCGGGCTTCTCCTGACTCTTTTGGCAAAAAAACAGCCCTGGTGGGTCCATAAGCTAAAATGAGGCAACCAACTAGCCAATTTCCTGCTTGCCCAGCCCAAGGCAGCCCCATATCACTCCATATGGGCTCACGCGGCCATTGCTCCTACTCCCAGTCCCCGAGGAGAGGAGCGGAGGGGGTCCCAGTGGGACATGTGGGGTGAGCTCCTATCTGAGGCACCTACCACATGACCCGGCCCCTGCAGGGGCTGTACTCTGGCCATGGGACACAAACAATGTTCAGCTGACACTCACGAGCTGTGCACCCACTGTGTGCCAGGCCCCAGGCTAGGCACTGCAGAGAGGTGCGGGGTGCCAAGGGGCACCAGCCTGGCCCCTGTCTGGAGGCGTAGGAGAGACAGACACATAAGTGGACTTCACAGCACACAGGCCTCTGGAGTCCGGGCAGGAGTGACTCGTGTGGATGAGAGAGAAAGTCTCCTGGAAGGGCAAGGCCTGAGCTGAGTGCTCAGTAACCAACAGGAGTTACTGAGCAAGGACTTTGGGGAAGGGTATTCTGGGCAGAAGGAACAGGGAATGGGAAGGCTGGGGGCCAGAGGACACTGTGTGTTCTGTGACTCCCACTCATTCAGCTGAGCTGTAAGTGAGAGCACACCGGGGGCTGGAGAGGGCTGGAGGAGGGCACGGAGGCAGGTGACAGGGGCACTGACTGCTCAGGACTCACGATGAGATGTAAGGGGGTGGGTGTGGTTTCTCGATCAATCACTTGACCTGCGTATAGACCGTATATGGGCAGGAGACCTGGGAGGGGGCTGGGACAGTCATCTTGGCCGGAGGCAGGAAGGCTAGAGCCAAAAGATGCCTGAGAAGGAGACAAGAGGCAGGGAAGGAGCCCAGTGTCGGCTCTACAGCTGAGACCCCAGACCCACCCCAAGGGCTCCAGGTGCAAGGCTGCCTCCCTGATGGCCTCCAGAAATGGCCTTGTCATCAGTCAAACCCAGCCTGGCAAAGGGGTGCTGGCCAGGGAGTTCCCGGCCCATCGCTGCCCACTGCCTGTGCCCCTACCCCATCCAGCGTCAGCAGAGGGTGGTGACACACTGGGTCGGCAGAGGTCAGCTGGCTCTGGCCTCAGCCTCAGCAGGCAGGCAAATGGCCAACACTCCACGCCAGTGCTGGGAAGGCCTGGGGTGTGGTCGGCCCAGAGAGCACTATGGGTCTGCCCTGCTCCGGAACCTTCTGTGGCTCCTCAGTTTCTTTCCACGGGAAGCATCCACGCGGTGGGGGGGGGGGGGGGAGTGCCGAGAGAAGGCCTCACTCCATGCTAACTTGCTGGGGGACCGCAGGCAGTTTGCTCAAGAGGTCCCAAGTCGGACTCCATGTGAGTCAAGGGTTCTGCTAACTACAACCAGGGCAGACCCCCTGGCTAAGTTTCCAGTCCTACCTAGGCAGGCCGCCTCACCCGTCTGAGCCTCAGCTTCCTCCTGTGCCAAGAGCCCACCTGTGTCCCTCTAGGCCCTGATTCTACCTCCCACGGAGCCCCTTGCTCTCCAGGCTCTCGACCCTCCCACTCCCCTGCTGCCCAGCACGGGGCCTTTCTGTCCCAGTTCCCTCCTTCTGGCTCTCAGGTGGCAGGTCGATCATCACCTCCTCAGGACGGCCCTCCCTGCCCTGCAGACTAGGTCTCCTCGTACTTGTCTCTGATAGCAGCAGTCCCTGTCTCAGCAGGAGCTTATATTCACCTGGGAGGTGATGTCCTGACCGCTGGCCTCCGGGAGGACCGTGGGTGCTGCAGGGCCAGGCCCGGGAGCTGCGCTCACTGACACAGGCCCCACACCTGCTCTGGGCACAGAGCCGGCACTTCCTGTGTGTTTGCTGCATGAACACTGAGAAGAAAGGGGGGATATTACCATCTGTCTCCCAGTGTCAAGAGGACTTGACGATACACGAAGGGCCTGGCTCGAATGGAGGCAACATCACTCACACACACACGCACGCACGCACACTCCCACGCACATTTCTCACACACTCCCCATACACACATAGCACATAAAACATACACACTCACTCTGCACCCACATCCCCCCCAACATGCATACAGTGGGGTGAAGGGGCCCGAGGGGGGCCCTACCCTCCCATCCATGCCCACACCCTCCCAGAGTCCCCTGATGAACCAGACACACGAGGAGCAGATCCATAGACAGGCAAAGGTGGGTCTGGCCCAGCGGGAAGCCAAGTCCCCACCCCAACCCCCCAACTGCCCAGACGCCAACCTATCTCTGTTCCCATCCAGGCGATCCCTGGAAAAACTCGCATATGCCCAGTTCTCCAGGAATCTCTCACCCCCCAAAGGTGGCAGGCTCCCCCTGAAGGAGAGCTGCGAGATGCCGACACTTCCTTGCCTGTCATCACACCCTGGCTTCCACGGTGGGAGCTGGAGGTCGGTGAGGAAGCACAGAGTTCCCAGCAGTGGCAGCAGGAGACCCAGAGACGGACTGGGGCAGCCCCAACCTCCCCCCAACCTTATTGCACAAGTGCAGAAATCGAGACTCAGAGAAGGCACCAGGAGGCTCACAGTGACCCAGCTGGCCTCCTGCCTGGGGTCTGCCTTCTCACCTGGATGCCTGAGTCACACAGACCTGGGGTCCATCCTGGCTCCACCATTCACCTGCTGTGTGGCCTCAGTGTCCCAGGATGGAAGATGGAGAGGAGCACAGCACCTTGCTCCCCGCACCACGGGGGGCACACATGGAGCACACAGGTGGCAGAGGAGCTCCTTCTGGGTCCCAGGGGACCCTGCCAACTGCCCAGCCAGCCTCTGGATCCCAAAGCCCAGCCCTCACAGTGCACACTGCCCAGAAGAGCAGGCAAGTGTGCCATGGCCACACGGCAAGGCCTCGGCACGCTGGGATGTGAACTGGGGCCCTCTTTGGCTGAGCTTCCCACCCTGTAAGTGGATCTGGCAGTGCCGAAGAGGTGCCGGGGCTTGGCAACAGCCGGGGGAGGGAGGCAGGCAGGCAGGCAGCTGGGGGTGGTGGGAAGAGCCTTCTCTCCCCTGTCTTCAGCAAACCCGGATCCCCGTTTCCAAGCTGCGCTCCAGAGCCCTGGGCTGCTGCGTCACTGCACGCAGTCAGCCCGCAGTGGGCGGAAGGACAGGCTCCCTCCCTCTGGCTTGGGCCTGGGGGACAGGGAGAGGTGGGAAGATGGGCCAAGGGTCAGGGGTGAGGCCAGTGGGGGCTCCCTGACACCTTCCAGAGGGAATCTCAGCTCGGTTTACTCCTGGAGCCACAGAGAGCGGAGCTGGGCGAGCCGTGGAGACCTAACTCCCAGCCCTTCAACAAATAGATGGAGACCACGAGGCCCAGAGAGGTTCTGGGACTCCACAGGGGACACACAGCAGCAAACCAGCTCGCCAGTCATTCCAAACCCCCATCTCCTGGTGGCTGCAAAGCGAAAGCCTCCCAGACCCAGCCCTGTCACTGCAGGCTCATCTGTCACTGCAGAAAGAAAAACCTGTGAACCCAGAGGCCTAGTTTTCCCTCCCCGGCCCATATCTGGGGGCACAGAGACCCCCTCCTGTGCAATCACAAACACTTCATCGGGTGTGGTTCAGAGCCCCTGTGGTAGGGGCCCAGCACAGCGTGAAGGTACACAGCAGGTGCTCAATAAGTGGTCTCATACTCCATTTATATGGCAGGATGCCTGCCCCATTTCTGCATTATCAAAGACAGAACCTGCCCACGTTGTCGTGTGCTTTCTAAAGATGACCCCCTCACGTATCAAATGTGGCTTTAGTCATTTCTGAAGCAAACTCCAGGAGACGGATCACCTGCTCAGGTCCTCTCACGTGGAAGGAAGGCAGACAAATGCCATGTTTGCTTTGCTGCCTCCTCCGAAGTCCCTGTGCCAGGCTGGATATGAGGGGTCCCAGGATGCCAGCATCCTGTTCCCTCTCTGTCGCACTGTATCCCTGGTTCTCCCTCAGCACCTGTGCCACCTCCCATCATCCCTGGAGCCTGATGGATGGGCCACCTCCCAGAACTGTGAGTCAGTGAAGAGCAAATTTATGGGGAAGGGCCATGGCGCTCCTCCTGTTAACAGCCAGGAGACCCAGCAAGACCTGGTGGGGCCCAAGAGCGACCGATGACATCCAAGGTCACTCCTGAGCCTGCTCTCAGTTCTGGCCACAATCTGCCTCCAGCAAGCGGCCAGGTTCCCCCAAGCCAGGGTCCAGGTCCGCCCGCATTTAATTCCCGTGGCCCAATGCCCACCTCTACATACCACCCCCCCAATCACTGCTGGTGAACACATCTCCAGAATGTGGGCGGAGACCAGATTCTAGACTCTAACTGGGTTGGATTCAAATCCTGGCACTGCCAACTGGCCAGCTCTGGGGCCTGGGGCGACTCCAGCCCTCTGTGCTTGTCTTCTCATCTGTAAAATGGGGATAATAATAGGACGTCATGGGACTAAAGGAGAGGCCGAATTTAAGGTGCTTAGAGCTGGTGCTCATTAAACGGAGGGCCCAGCACCATGTGTGGCTCCTGGGACTTGGTCACCAGTGCTTTGTTCCATGAGTGGGTGTCAGCGACTGACACCGTTGCCATTACTGGGATCAGCAGCAGCAGCAGCATCAGGGTTCCCCAAGCCTGGTTTTGCAACCAGCCCTGGTGAAGGGTGTAGCAAAATTCTCCAAACAAAATTTGCTTCCATTCATTTTGGGTTTTTGAAAAGGCCACGTCAGACAGCTTGGCGGGGAGGAGGCGGCGTTGCGAAACCCAGCACAGAGAGATCCAGGGCCCCGCTCCTCGGCTCAGGAAGTGATGTGCCATCAGTTAGCGACAGACTCCTGTGTGCTGGCACCCCCAGGGCTCCCGGGCTATGGGCTCACCTCCTGCCCCCCTCTGAGTAACCTTAGGAAATCACCCAACCTCCCTGAGCCTCAGTGTCCTCATCTGTCAAATGGAGACAAAATATCCCTTTTCATTCCTACCCCTGGTGGTGGTGGGAAGATGCTGAGATTCAATGTCTTCTGCACCCTGAGTGCTGTCCGTGCCCTGAAGGCCTCCGTCCTGGCCGACTGCAGCCACCAGGAGACATTGCGGAAGAGGGTAGAGGGAGAGAATGCACCCCTCCCACCACCATGGGCCACAACAAAAGGAAGTCAGGTCCCATGAGTCTTAAAGAGCCCCCCCCCAAGAGTCTGATGAAGTCAAAAGTGGGCCTGTCTTTGGTCCAGCACACGGGAAGCCTCTCATCAGTGACAGCCTTTCCCAAAAAGGGCGCAGTGAGAGTCTGCACGACGGGGAGCCCCTCTCAACGGAACCAGCCCTCCACTCCCTTAACTGACAGGGCCCACTGTTACAAGAAACGTTGATCCCGGCCCCAGATGTTAACACACATTGCCCTCCAAAGCCTTGAGAGTAAACCAAGCCCCATCCCGGCTCCCCACATGCCCAAAAGAGAGTTAGGGGCCTTGAGAATCCCTTCTTGGGCTGTCAGCATCACAGACTCCACACTGGGAGGCTGGCAATTCTTTGAGATCACAAGGTCCAAGCTTGCGCCCTACCTATCAAGGGAGCCCAGAGAGGGGACATGCCACATCCAGGGGCACACAGCAAGGCAGCAACAGGACACTCACCATCCCCGCACACTGCCCACCCCCATGACCAGCTTCCGGTGGCTGCCTTCCGGCCTCACCAACGTGGTCCTTCCCGCCATTCTCTATCTACCTAAATCCTTTGAATCCTCCAAAATTCACTCCAGATCTAGTGCATGTCCTGCAGGAAGCAATTCCCTCGGGCCCAAACTCATGCCCCTTCCCAGCACTGGACAGCACCAGCCTCCACCACCAGAAGGGCCTGGCGGGATGACTACAGTTCACAGAGCAGGGCCCTGTAGGTCTGACTCTGTCTCCGTGCCTAGAAGGAGACACTGAGCAGGTCTCGGGAAGCCCTGGGGGCCCAAAGACAGAAAGGAACATTAGGAAACGCACAAGTGAGTGTACAGGCTGGTGAGCTCCTGAATGGAAAGCAAGCAGGTGCTGATGTGGGTAATGAGCTGACAGAAGTGCCAGCGGAGACACCCCCAAAGACATAGGTTCCTGCCCAAGCATGGCTCCTCACTCTCCTGCAGAGCCTCTGGGGTCCCACAGACACACTGGGGTTTTAGAGGCCACGGGCCTATAAACCCCCAGAGCCTAGCCAAACGCTGCGGAGTTTGCAGGCCCAGCTGGAGGCAGGAGCCCATATGGACAGTCACATTGATGACTGGACCCAGCCAAGGCTTTCACCACGTCCTGCTGCCCAGCCCTCGACTTAGGATGCCCCGGTGGTGCTTGTCTGTCCATTCATTCAGCCAAAGAAATGGACTGAGGGCCTGGGATGAGCCAAGACCTGTCCTTAGCACCAGTGGGATGGCATGAAGAGGCAAGTGTGACCCTGCTCCTCTCCACACCAGCTGCATGGAGAGGCATCTGATAATAGGGAACAGTGACTGGGTTAGGGAAGGCAGAAACCCATGGGGGCTGGGAAGATGGGGACAGGGAGACAATCTGGCCTGGGTGTCAGGGAAGGCTTTCGTCTGGAAGTGATGCCTAAGCTGAGATCTCGATGATGAGTAGTACTTAAGTAGGGAAATGTGGGGAGGTGTGTTCAGGCAGACAACTGGTTGGTGTGTGCAAAGACCCTGAGGCTGGAGGCAACCAGGCCTGTTCCAGGAACTGAAAGCAGGCCAGGGGGACCAGAGCCAAAGAGAGAGGGGAGGGGCTGGTGTGGGGAGGAAGCTAGGCTTCATCCTGGGAGCAGTGGGCATTTCCTGAATACCCACAGTGAGCTTTTTGAAAAAGATCTGCATTCGAGATTTTATTAATGTGCGTTTCGGAATGTTTAAGTGGAAATGTTTAAAGGCACTATAGGCACATGATTCTACTTTTTAACGCTCTTTGGAATGAGTGAATCTATCCGTTCATCACAGAGTTATAGAAGCGCAGAGAACAACTGCTCCTGTCCCCCAGAGTGTCCAGCGGAGTTCCTCAGAAGCTTCCCATCCCATAGAAGCACCAGCATTTAAGAAGCCAGCGGCCCACAAACTGCGCAAGAACTTAACGAGATGCCCCTGGTGCGACCAATTTGTCACAGAGTCTTACAAAAGTTCCAAAGTACACGATCCATCCTTAGTTCCCAAGTGCCCTTCAGCCTCCTTTCAAAAGCACCAATTCAGCGGCCAGGCGGCCTTTCGCCCCCCGCACAGCCCTCAGACCTGCGGCTCCATCTCACGGCTGAGACCAGCCGGATGCTGCCCTGGGTCCCATGAAACTCAGCCATTAGGCCTGTTCTACCCCACACTTTCTCTCGTCGGGACCTTGCACTCCATCCCCGGTGCCTGGTACAGACTGCCTGCCCCCGCTGCTGGACAGAACAGGGACTCCCTGAGGGTACGGGCCACACTAGATCACCCTGTGTCCCTAGCGCCCAGCACAGGCCTAGTCCAGGCTCTGACGGATGGACGAAGGGAGGGTGCCATGGACATCTCCCACGGGCACACTCACAGAAGTCGAGTTGCTGTCTCTGGGCTCCAGGAGGACCCAGGCATCCTGGCACACCCCTCCCACAGCACAGGCACACGCACACAAGCCCGCCCCCACGTGCACAGCCAGTGTCTCTGGGAGCTGCTGGGAGCACACTCCGCATCTGCGCCTGACTGGCCTCCAACAGCCGCTCGGCTCTGCTCAGCTTCGGGGCCTGGCAGTGGCTCCCAACGCTCCAGCCACCAATCGGTCACCCAGCTCTGCGGCCCCACCCAGCCCTGCTGCCACTGGGAGTCTGGCTCAGGCCCCTCAGGCTACCCCGAGACCAGCCAGCCCACAGTTGCCTCTGTGGGACAGAAACTGGGCTCCTCCAATAGCCGCTCTCTGAGATGATCTGGTACAACCCTGATCCACCACCTTGAGCCTGGAAGAAAACACAGCCCCTTCCACAAGTGAGGGCATAGAGGCAGAGACAGCCAGGACCCCAGGGAGCTAGGCTGAGAGCTTAGGTGCAATGGGGGTAGAGGCAGACCCCTCCAGGCTCTTGGGGCTGGGGACCGCAGCCCCCTCCCCCTCTGTCATTTCCACTTGCAGGCAGGTGGGGGTGTAGGAACCCCCACTAGCACTGCCCTCCAAGCTTAAGGCTTCCATCCTCAGAGCACCCCATCCATCCCCTCACTCCCCTCCCCTGTAACTGGCCTTTACCAACCCATAACCCTTTTCCCCATTTCATTTTCCCCCCACAACATCAACAGTCTCTGGCTGCCCGTCCCTCTGCAACACAGGCAGCTCTGAGGAAGAAGAAGGGAGAGGAACGAAAGCATAGAGGAATGGAAGGATGGAGGGGGATCAGAGCTGGTAGGTTCGGTCGAAAGAGGCCAGGGGCCATCATCATATGTCCAGGTAGCACATGTCCCCTCCCAGCAGGCCCGGCACATCTGGACCCAGCTGGCCTCTCCGGCCAGCAGGTCCACCTGCCACCGGCTCTGAACGCTGCGAACCCCTTTCACCGCGGGGTGCCGCACGTGGGGGCCTCCCGTGGCCATGTGAGCGCCCCCCCAGCCCAGGTGCCCGGGTCAGCCCGGCCCCTCCCGGTACGCAAACAGGGAGGGGGCGCCATGCAGCGCTGGGGGGTGGGGTTGCCCCCACCCCCTCCCCAGATGCCAGGTCCGGGAAAAGAGCTCGGGAAGGGGGGAGCTGGCTGGGCAGGTTTCCGGGGCTACTGAGGCGGGATGGAGGCAGCTGGGCTGAATGGAGGAATGCCCTGGCCGGCTGGCAAAGCCCTCCCTCTCCTTAGCTCCAAGGTTGGTGGGCAGGGAAAGGGTCTACCTGACCCGCTGGCGGTCCTGCGGATTGAGGGTCGGGCCGAGGAGGGGCTCCCCAGCTTTGGCAGCCCCTTGGCATGGGAGAGTCCGCGGGAAAAAGAGATGGACTGGGGGTCTGGCCCTGGATAGGGGGTTCCGGGCCCCAGGCATGCCGCCCTCCCCCGGTCTGGGGGTCCAGGAAGACCTAGACTGGGGGATCGCACCCAGAGAAGGGGGCTTTCCAGCCGCAGAGCCGCCCCCTCGGATTGGGGGCTAGGAAGACAGAACTGGCAGGGGGAGGGGGCTTTTCTGCGCCAGCGCCGCCCCTCGGTTTAGGGATGTTTGTCCGGGAGGAGACTCGGATTGGGGGTCTCGCTGAGGGACGGGGCGCACCGGCCCCGGAAAGGGGGTCGGGCCACCGCGCACCACCCCCGCGCCCTCACCTGCGCCTGGCGCCTCAGCCGCCTCCGGCCCGCTCCGCCGCTGCGCTGCGCCGCCGCAGCTGTTCCGGTCCGCTCGCAGGTCCTCCGCCTAGGCCCCGGCCCCGGCCCGCGGGCGCCCCATGCCTCTCCTCTGGCCGGCGCGGCGCCCCAGATGCGGCTGCGGGAGGAGGAGCCGCGCGGCCCCGGCTCCCCGAGAGCGTCGGGGAGGGGGCGGGGGGCGGGGAGATGAGCGCGGGGGAGGGGGCGGCGCGGCTGAGCCCAAAACCAGGCGCGGATCCGGCCACCGACCCGGGGCTGGGGGGGTGGGGTGGGGGGGCGCGCCGTTGCCAGCGCCCACCCCCACCCACGCCCCCGCAACCCGGAGGGGTGGGGGAGGGTCTCCGCGGCCAGCGACGCTGGGTCGCGAGCCGGAAGAGCGCTTAGAGATCCGCGGCTGGCCGCCCAGAGAGTGCAGGCTACTGGCACAAGGTCACACAGCGTGGGCTGCGGTAGCGCGGGAACGTGGAACCCCAGGCTACAGAGCTGGGCAGCAGGAACCTGTGTTGACGAGCTCCGGCCCGATGGAAGAGGGAAACTGAAGCCCACACTGGACGAGACTGGCCCAGGTCCACACCGTGAAAGTCAGGAGGCTCCTGGGATTCAGACTTGGGGCTCTTGTGCCTGGGAACGTGTGCCCCGTCCTGGTGACCCATTTCCTGCAGGTGCCTTCTCTCTCCTATGGCAGCAGGGGAGTTAAAACAATCCCTCGATGGACCTGGACTGTGTACTCATCCTACTTCTGGGGCTCTGTGATCATAGTTAAGAGACTGCCCCTTCTGAGATTCAGTTCCTCCCTCCACCTGTAAAATCAGGACAACACTAATATAGTATCCACAACTTGGGTTGAGGAACCAAAGAGATAATAGATGTAAGCTTCTTGACAGTGCCTGACATTCAGTAGGTGTCCAATGGATGTGCTTACCCTCACTGGTTCCCACATCTCCCAAGAATGCTAGTTGAATGCAGAGAGAGTCAGAAGAGTGTTAAAGGGTGGTGTTCAAAGCCAAGCACAGCCCATTTTTCCAGTCTCATCCACCATGTGCCCAGCCTGCCCACATCGCCATTCCAAAAACCTGTTTCAGTGCTTCTTTGCCTTTCCCTGTGTGAGAAATGCCTTCCCACCGTCTCCACCCAACAAACTCCTACTCATCCATCAAAGCCCAGAACAATCAGCTGTATGCCCCAGCTGCTCACACTCCCTACCAGTCCATCGCTACCTCCCTTCACCATTCCCAGTGTCTGGTACAGGTTTGTTTCTGTTTTTGTGGGCCTTGACAACCGTGGTGAGAGGAGGTCTTCAGAGGAGATGACACCATGAGAGCTAATTCTGCCCAGGAGAGCTGGGGGTGGGGGGGCGGGGGGGACAGATAGTATGTGACCAGCAAAGAGGTGACTGTAGGTTTGGGCAGGGTGTCAGTAGGGAGAAGAACTGCCTGGAACAGTTGGGAGGACCTCGTTGTCTCAGCTGGGAGCCAGTGAGAGCCAGGAGCTGGGCAGCAACTTGGCACTATGTGGTCAGGTCAAAGACAAGTGGGCTTTGCCCTCGAGAACACCTCACACAGGGGTCCCAGGGGACTTGTACACAGGTGTCCAAGTGTTATCATTTGTAATAGTGGAAAGCTGGACACTACCTGCCTCTCCATCATCAGGAGACTGGATAGATCATGACGAATTCAGACAGTGGAAAATTCTCCATGCCATGATCTTCAAAATAGGTGAATATAAGTCACACACATCTATAAAGATAAATCTCCAAAACACACTGTTGATTCAGTTTGTGAAAAATAAGAGTTGTACATGCATGATTTAGGTACTCTTTGTATGAATTCTATACTTCAATACAATTTTTTAAAAATAAAAAAAATATATGGGGCACTAGTGTGGCTCAGTTGGTTGAGCGTCTGACTCATGATTTAGGCTCAGGTCATGAGATCAAACCCTACTTCAGGCTATGCGCTCAGCATGTAGTCTGCTTGAGATTCTCTCTCACCCTTTCCCTCTACCCCTCCCCCCTGCTCGCACATGCGCACTTACTCTCTCAAATAAAAAAATAAAATCTTGTTTTAAAAAATAAAAAATACATTGTTATATTAAAAAAGCAAGTTGCTGATGGAGAACAGTTTGATGGCAGATATTTAAAATATGAAAACATGCAACACAGCGCTATATATTGTCTAGGGACACACACATAGGTAATACAAGTGTAAAAACACAAACAGGAGTGGGATAAATAGTAAATTCAAATTGGTACTGACCCTGAAGGAAAGAGGGAAGGGGATGTAACAGAGGCTTCAAATGCACTTGAAATGGTTTCTTTAAAAAAAAAAAAAAATTGAGAGGGAGAGAGCGGGCACGCTAGCGAGCGCGCAGGTACGTGGGTGCGCACGCACATACATGCAGTGGGGAGGGGCAGAAGGAGAGGAAGAGAGTCTTAAGCAGACTCCATGCTGAGCGTGCAGCCCTGCGTGGGGCTTGATCTCAGAACCCTGAGATCACAACCTGAGCCCAAACCAGGAGTCGGACGCTTAACTGACTGACACCCAGGCGCCCCTTGAAATGATTTGCTTCTTAAGTTGGGTGGTGGGTACCTGGGAGTTTGTTATACTGTTCTCTATACTTTTTTGTGAACATGAAACAATCATAATGTATTAATACTTTTTTTTTTTTTTAAAGAAAGTCAGGCGGTGCCTGGGAAAGTGAGTAGGAGCCATTGATGGTTCTTGAGTGGGGTTGTGACATGGTGAGTGGATCAGAAGCAGCAAGAATAGAGAAGGAAGGTCAGGGGAGGCATGCCTGACAGTCTAGGACAGAGATGTAAAGGTCTGAATGGGGTCAGGAATATAGTTATGGGGAGGCAGGGAAAGAGGAGAGAGATTTAGAGGAGTAAACACTGGTGTGCGTAGGCAAGGTCACAAAATTTAAAGTCCAGAGGGCCTGGACAGTCATGCAAGCAGGCTGTGAGCATGAAGTCATGGGAACTGGTAGGTAGGGCCTGCCCCAGTGCCAGGTGATTATTGCCACGGGGGAAAGGAGACCCAGTAAGGCCACATCTTCCTTCTCTCCCTCTCTCTGTCTCTTTTTTTAAAGAGAAATCAGCAACTCATTTTTTTTTAATGCAAAATCTCCTAAATTTAAATCATGGCAACTAAACTGAAAAAAGAATTAACTCTGTAGGGACCAAACCATTCTGGTTTGCAGTCCCTTCAATGAGGAAGAGACTCAAGGAGATAAAATGAAGGGACCACATCAACAAGTTTTCCTACCTATGAGGCTGAAGAAGCTCACAGCCCATGCAGCAGTCAGGGAGGGCTTCCTGGAAGAACTGACACTGGGCAGTGAAGGGAGAAGTTATCTCAGGCTGAGAGAGCAGCAAGTATAAAAGTAGGGGCTGAGTGGAGTGAGTCCAAAAGAAAAACTAGCCAAAGACACCAACCGGGTGTCTCACAGAAGAGGAACACATGGCCAGTAAACACACGAGAAGTGACCTCATTAGTCATCAGGGAAAGGTACATCAAGACTATGATAAGTTGCTACTTCATACCCATTAGACTGGCAAAAACAAGAAAGTCTGGGCACACGCATGCCCAGAGACACCCATGCACATGTGTGATCAGCCAGTGCTTCTCGGACTTCACTGTGCACGGAAATCATCCAGGGATCTTGTAAAAATGCAGATTCTCATTCAGTGACTCTAGGGCAGGGCCTGAGATCCTGCGTTTCTAACGTGTTTCCAGGTGAGGCCAAGGCTGTTGATCACCAAACCACATCTGGCAGAGCATTAGGAGAAATGAACAAGAATACCCACAGCAGCACTGTTTGTAACAGCAGAAATCCTGACAACAATCCAATCATCAGTTGACAAGAGAATGAACAAATAAATGAATGAATTGTGGTATAGTCATACACAGCCTCAAAATGAATGAATCACAGCTATACTCAACAACATAAGTGAATCCTCATCAATAAAGCATTTAGTTAAAAGAAGACCATGTCCTATTTTTATTTT
This sequence comes from Lutra lutra, assembly GCF_902655055.1. Classification (NCBI taxonomy): domain Eukaryota; kingdom Metazoa; phylum Chordata; class Mammalia; order Carnivora; family Mustelidae; genus Lutra; species Lutra lutra. The sequence continues at coordinate 121,455,318 of NC_062286.1, read as the reverse complement.
AAAATAAAATCAATAAATAAGTTTAAAAAAACTTCATTCAAGCATTTGTATATGTAAGAAAACTAAAACAAACTAAGGAAATATAATTCAAAATTCAGAATATTAAAGCCCTTGGGCAGAGAGCTGGGACTACAGGAAGGACCTTGAAAGAGGATGGGATGACTCAAACCAAGTAGAGTCCATTTGGCAGCAGGTAACCTCCAGCCCTAGGTAAGGACAAGCTCTGGTAACGACTAGATACAGGGAGTGACCCCATCTAGCTAATGTGAGACTTGGCTTATGACCAAAGGAGATAATGTCCGGATCCATCACGACCAGATCTGGAGATGCCTGGCTCTGGCGCCATTCTCTAGGTCAGTTAGGCTCTGGACCGGCTAGGCAGGTCCCTTGGGGAAAGGGAGAGGGATGAGCCTCTCAGAGCCCCCAGAGCCACATGTTGGCCTCCTCCTCACTCCACACTACATCCCAAACTTTCTCCTGAACAGCCTTTGAGTCTGATGCGTCCTCCCCATCGCTCTGTCTCACCCCAGCTCAGCCTCTGCATCTCCTGACTCTACTACACCAACCCCCTCCCATGGCTCCTTCTCCTGTTTGCCCCCCTGCCCCCAAATAACCCTCCAAATAACACCAGCCACAAAGAGATCTTTCTATAACAAGGGTCTGTGTCACCGCTCTGCTCAGAACCCCGCATTGGCTCCCTGGCACTTGGGGAGAGAGCATGGACCCTTTAGGCTGGTCTTCACAGCCCTTCACCATTTGGTCTTTGCACTCTTTCCTAATTCAACTGTGGTCAAATCCCAGGACTCAGGCACAAGGCTCTGCAGTCCCTCCCGAGGACAAGCTGTGTTTCATGTCTTCCCCTGTGCAGGTCCTTCTATCTGGAAAGCCTCTTCCCCCACTACATACTCACCTTTCAAAATTCAACTCAACATCCCTTCCTCTGGGGAAACCTTCCATGACTTCTGCCCCCCACTCCCAGTTTGTCACCTCCGAACACTTAATTTATTGCCTTTTAGTATTACCAAGCATTTCTTCCTTTCTTTTTCTGTCAGCTCTATTGAGGTATAATCAACCAATAAACATTGTATATATTTAAGGTGTACAACCTGATGGTTTGTGATATGTGTACATTGTGGAATGATCACCACAATGAAGTTTATTAACATACCTATCACCCCACATAGTTAACCTTTTTTTTCTTGTAGTGAGAACACTTTAGATTTTACCCTCTTTGTCAATTGCAAGTATACAATCCAGTACTGTTGGCTCTGTGATGACCAAGACACACGATGTCTCAAACACCTCATAGCAGCTGCTCTTAGTGCCTTCCTGGGACTCTGGCTGCAGCGGCTCCCAGACATCCATCTCCCCACTTTTCTGCCGGACAAGAATAGAGAAGTCACAAGAGCTTGGTCTGCCCAAGCACAAGACAACTTGGAAATATGGGGAGTTGATGCCCCCAGGAGCCTTCAAGCACCGTGGATGGGAACCAAGCGGTAAACACCCAGCCTCCTTCAGGGAGAATGCTGAGGGGTCCTCTCCGCTGTTTCTCAGAAAGCCCCCGAGAGGATGGAGTTCTGGTAGCCCTCACTAATTTTGGTAATAATGTGATGATGATTATTAATTTTTATTTTATTTTATTATTTTAATTTTATTATTATTATTAATTTTGTTGACATTCTCTCCTGCCCCGTCTCACTCTCCACATGCTCTACCTCCTATTTACTGGGATCCCCTCCCAAAGAAACCCCCTGTGCTCAGGTCTTGGTCTTGGGGTCTGCTTCTGGGGGAAGCCAAAGTAAGCCACACCTGTTTGTTTCCACCTTTCCTGTAAGACTGGAAATAGCTCCTTGAGGCTTGGGGCCACACTGAATTCACCTCGGATTCTGGCATCCAACAGTCTGGGTTCAAATCCTGACTATGTTGTTTCTGTGCGATCCTGGCCAGGTCACTCACTTCTTCCTACTCGCAGACTCAACCAAAATAAGTAGGAGAGTCCCAGACCATTAATGAGATACATCCCCAGGTTGGGAGAGGGGGAGCTATGTAGAATTTTACCCTCTTCCTTCTTTCCTGTGTTTTCTAAATTTTTTGAGGTTTCGTGTATTCCTTTGTTTTGTTTTCACAGCATGGAAGGAGTGTGGGCTCCAGAGTGAGCAGGCCTGGGTTCAAATCTTGGCTCTGTCATATACTGGCTGTGACTGGGCAAGTCACCCTACCTCACTGGGCCTCAGTTTCCACATCTGGAAAATGTACATAAGAATGAAGACCTACTTTGCAAAGCGGTTGTGACTTCTATGATGGAAGCTTTTTGCACACCACACAGTGAGTTGAGAGCCTGAGTTATTGTCATCCCTGGGGCTGGCATCAGGCCTGGCATGGAGGAGGTGCCTGGGAAATGTTTGGAGAATAAAATGAGGGAAGCTGGTAGTGAAAACCCCAGGGTGTTCCTTATCTCATTCATTTACTTGTTCATTCATTCAGTGTTTACTGATATCTACTTAGGCCAAGCCCTGTGCTGGGCACTGGGGATGCAGAGTGGCAGGAGAAACACCCCTGGCCTCAGGAGGCTTGCCAGCTTCAGGGGAGATCAAGAAAACCCACCATTCCCAGAGGGGCCCTGACTGGGTGTAGAGGACATATGTGGAGGCTTCTGGGGAGAAGTAATGCCTGAGCCTGATGAGCAAGGGGAGGACAGGGCGGACATCCCAGTGTGAGGGGACAGGGCACCAAGGTCTGAAGGTCAGACAGGCCCACACAAGCTACTCTGTGCTAAAGGGGTCATGAAGTGAGTTTAGGGCACAGTCAGGTCCAGTCATCTGTCCTTGCTCTGTGATGCCGGAAATGCTTTTTCTCTGTCCCTCTATATGGATTTGCCTTCAGGCCCTGCCCTGATGTATTCTGGGGAGGCGCTTGGGTTCCATTGTCTCCTTGAAGGGCCAGAGCTGCCTGCCTCTGCCTCCCAGATGCCCGAGCCACCATCTGCTCCCACCCGAGCCCTCAGCTCTTTTCTTAAAATATTCCTCCCGTTTCCCTGGAGACATCTCTCACATGGAAGAAAGGGAGGGAGGGAGGGAGGAAGGGAGGAGGACAGGTTGGGTCCATTTCTTGAGTACCTACTGTGTGTCAGGCCTGTCCCTATTCCACTGAGGCTTGGAGACGTGACATCATGTGCCCTAGATCTCAGAGCAAGTAAGAGCTGAGTCAGGATTTGAACCTGGGTCTGTGGGGCTCAAAAGCTAAAGCCTGTGTGACATAAAGGAGAGGTGCATTTGGTACTGCCCTTAACCCCCATTCCAAGTGTCTAGGGCACTGCCCATCCCCCCAAGTCGTCCTCCCTTACGGATCAATTTAGAAAACACTTGTGGATATTGGTTGTATGTTAGGCCCCAGGCCAGGCATGGGGCCAGAAGAGTGAGCAGGACAAAGTCTTTTCCCTTGAAACAGAGCGTGGGGGGAGTGGGAGGGGCAGAAGGACCCAAAAAAGTGACCCCTGTCCCATTTATTTCCTTGGCATACACCAAAGGCTTTAGAGGGGTTATTTCAGTTGATCTTCCAAATACCTCAGCTTGTAGGATTTAAAAGTCCCATTTTTCAGAGAGGAAACTGAGGTCAAAAGAAGTAAATTCAGTTATCCAAGCATACACAGGGAGCAAGTGGTGGAACTGGGACAAAGTCCCAGATGCAGAAGGTAACTTGCTGGAATTGCCCCCCAGAGACCTGCACAGAGCACTGCTGTGGGATATGGGAGGGAGTGATGGCTGGGAGCCTCGTGACCCTCAAATGAATGGGAGAAAACAGAAGGATGTGGACAGATGGATCTCAGCCCCTTTTCTGGCTTCAGCCTTCTTGAGCCAGCTCGGTGGCGGATACTACCACAGTTTTTGATACCACCAGCCCAAGCAGAGAGACAAATTTCACCTGCTTTACTATCTAGCAAATTCCACTCAGAGCATCTCACACACATGCTTCACCCAGTGGACATCTGGTCAACCCTCAGCACTTGTGTCCTCTGTTTAGCCCTTCCCAAGCAGCCCACCTGGCTGACTGCACTAGTCCAAGTTTTGGGTTTAGAGGCAACTTTCGCATCTGATGGCTAAGCCTAGGACGGTAGAGGCGATTTCCGAAGATTTCTGGCGGAAGTGTGGGATCACCATCATATCAAAATGCTTGTGTACTATGTGTGTACAGATTATATCCCGGCTCTTATTTTCCCACTCTGCAGTGCAGGTCTTACTTTAGGGACTGTGGCAACCCCACAGCAGACTGGGAAAGGAGGGAGGGAATTCCTCATGGGGGGACTGGCATGAACAAAACGAAGGAGGCACAGAGGATTCAGAGAGAAGCAAACAGCTGTGTACTGGTACATGGGGAGAGCAGCAGAGCGGAGGCCAGAGCAAGGGTGTGATCAGGAAAGACCTTGACTGACAGCTGAACAGCTCAGACTGGTATTGTCACAGGGTTTAGAACATAGGGAAGATGTGATTCGACACTGTTTAATGGTGGCCAGTGTGGAAGATGGCTTTCAAGAGGGTGTGAGATGGGATGAGGCCCCTGCCATTGTCCAGCAGAGAGGTGATGGGCCTGGGCTAGGCTGGAGGTACAGAAAGGGAGAGTAGGGGGTAGTTGGGAAAGAAGTCAAAGAGGCAGGAAAAAGAGTTGCTGATGAATCTGGATGAGGGTAAAGGAAGGGGAAGAGGAAAAATGAGGTTCGGGTTTCTTATGTGGGTGGATGGTAGGGCTGCTCTTGAGATGGGAGGTCTGTGCTAAGGGTAAAGGATAGGAAGGCCCATCCCGGGGACCTGAATCATGTGAGGTATCTGTGGGGCACGTGGTGCTGCTCCTGCTGCGGGCTCCATTTTCACAGCTTTCAGAAGTCTCAATCCACAGGTTCCCTAGAACCTTCCAAAAACCCTATGAGGTCAGCACCATTTTCCTCAGAGAGAAAATTCAAGGCTCAGAGACTGATGATGACTGATCCAAGGGTTCACTGAGTGAGTGATGGAGCTGTTTTCTGCCTTCAAGACCAAAGCTTTTCTTGTGTACTTAAGGAGCCTCCCAGTCACACTGAGGCTTCTAAGAAGATGTCCAGGAAAATGGGCAACCAGGGGAGAGGCTGGAGGTGGGGCCAGAGTTGATTAAAGGCACGGAACAGACAAGGTCAGTCATGGAGAGGGCATCAGGAGACAAGACAATCACCTGAGCAGAACTTCGAGAATCAGCAGAAAAGTCTAAAAGGATGTGAGCAGAGAAGCAGAAAGAAAACTAAGAGAGTGCTGGCAGCAGAGCTGGGAAAGACTGAGCTTCCAGAAGGAGAAAGTGGCCAACACTGTTAGGACATGACTGTTCTTCCTGCACCGCTCATACCTGGGGCCTGTGGCAAGGCTCCAAGGAGACAATGAGTGCACTTCGAAGCTACACAGTGCTGGACACAGGCCAAGGGTAATTGTTCTGGTCCTGGCTCTGCCACCACCTCTGCCAGGTGACCTTGGACAAATTCCTTTCCCTCTCCAGACCTTTGATTCTCCTTCTGTCCGACAAGAGGGTTCCAACTCTGGAAGCATTCCTTTACTCATATGTTTATTTTTTTTTTTTTAAGATTTTATTTATTTATTTGATATAGAGAGAGAGATCGCAAGTAGGCAGAGAGAGGGAGAAGCAGGCTCCCTGCTTAGAAGAGAGCCTGATGCGGGGCTCAAGCCCATGACACTGAGACCATGACCCGAGCCAAAGGCAGTGGCTTAACCTACTGAGCCACCCCAGGCATCCCTACTCATACTTTTAATTCAAGAAATATTTATTGAAGAACTGCTATATGCCAGACATAGTTCTAGGAATTTGCAGGCTTCAGTCAACAACACAGATAAAGATCCTGCCCTCCTAGAGCTTCACCTATCAAAGGGAACTGGTCAATAAACAAAAAATACAATAAAAAAATGATACAGTTTATTAGGTGCTTATAAGTTCTCTGAGAAAAAAAGGGAAAATATCTGGGTTAGAAGAGTAGAGGAGTGCTAGAATTGGTGCAGATTATTTAAATATGGCAGTCAGGTAATATGTGAGCAAAAGAGTGAAAGGTAATATGTGAGCAAAAGAGTGAAAGAGACATGACATCCTTGCAGATACCCGGGGCAAAGTATTCCAGTGGAGGGAGAAGCCAATGCAAAGGCTCTTACGTGGGAGAGGCTAAGACCTTCCCCCTACAAAACATCTGAAAATGCTAGATTAGGGGTGCCTGGGTGGCTCAGTCATTAAGCATCTGCCTTCGGCTCAGGTAATGGTCCCAGGGTCCTGGGATGGAGCCCCCATCTGTCTCCCTGCTCAGCGGGAAGCCTACTTCTCCCTCTCTCACTCCCCTTGCTTGTATTCTCTCTCTCTCTGTCTCTCTGTCAAATAAATAAATAAATAAATAAATAAATAAATAAATAAAATCTTTTTTTAAAAAAGGGAAATAAAATGCTAGATTAAAAAAATATATGTAGGGGCATCTGGGTAGCTCAGTGGATGAAAGCCTCTGCCTTCGGCTCAGGTCATGATCCCAGGGTCCTGGGATCGAGCCCCGAATCAGGCTCCCTGCTCAGCGGGGAGCTTGCTTCCCCCCACGCCCCCCGCCCTCCCTGCCTCTCTGCCTACTTGTGATCTCTGTCAAATAAATAAATAAAATCTTTAAAGATATATATATGTGGAAACGGACAAGCCTTAAAGTAGTGAAATCCTCTCCGGTCAGAAACAAAGCAGGAATGGGAGAGCAGGGAGATGAACCTGCATTGAAGTTTCGGGCGCCAAGCAGACACCTGCAGCTCAAGTTAGTCTATGGCCCATGGAAGACAGAGAGCCAAATGAGTCAGGGATCATTCTGCGGAAATGATGGACCTGGAAAAATGATATCACCAAAGACAGGGAGACTTTTTAAAAAATCCTGCCTCATAGAAGCAAGCGGCAAAGAAATTGTCTGTTTTAGCCTGGGGTTCAATGGGATTACAGAAAAATCTCCTCTGAAAAGGTATGGACATTGGCCCTTACATGGGCTTTAGGCATGAATTGTAAATACTGATGAGGTATCAAAATAATTCAAGTTGAGAACTTCAATCTAAACTGAACCCCAGGGGTGCTTGGGTGGCTCAGTAGGTTAAGCATCTGAATCATGATTTCAGCTCAGGTCATAATCTCGGGGTCCTCAGATCAAGCCCTATGTCGGGCTCTGTGTTCAGTGGCTCTCAGTTCTGTGTTCAGTTCTGCTTAGGATTCTCTCTCTCCCTTTCCCTCTGACCTTCCCTCCACTCGCCTGCTCTCTCTCTAAAATAAATAAATCTTTACAAAAATAATGTGAACCCCAAAATTAACAAAGCCAAAAGTCAGTTTTCTGAAAAAGATCAAGAAGAGAAATAGAAAGGTAACACAAATTAGATAACACAAGTTATTAACATCAGGAATGAAGAAAGGACATCAGCAGAGATGCTACAGACATTTAAAAGGTAATAAGAGAATATAACACTTTTATGTCAAAAATTGGATAATTTCATTGAAATGGACAAATTCCTTGAAAAACATTACTTATCAAAACAGATACAAGAAGAAATAAACATTTTGAATAGTCCTGTATGTACTAAAGAAATTTATTCTGTAATTAAAAACCTTCCCATAAAGGAAACTCTAAGTCCAAGTAATTTCACAGGTGAATCCTTCTAAATGTTCAGAAAATAAAAAACATTAATTCTACAAATTCTTCTAGAGAATAGGAAATGAGGGAATATTTCCTGACCTGGTTTATTATTTCAGCCTAAACTTGTTATCAAATTCTAAGAACATTACAAGAAGGGAAAATTATAAGGAAATATCTCCATGAATGTAAAAATGCTAAATATTTATGTTATAAATGTTAAATATAATGATAATACTAAATGCTATAATATTAATGCTATATATTATCTAGTGATGTATAAAAAGCATAGTGCATTATGACCAAATGTGATTTACTCCAGGAACACAAAGTTGGTTTGATTCAAAGAATCTGTCAATATAATTCACCGCTTCAACAGATTTTTTTTTAAATGATCATCTCAAAAGATGTGGAAAGCATATTTCAAAGTCAACATCCATTTGTAACAAAAACTCTAAGCAAACTAGAAAGGCATCTTCATTAATCTTACAAAGGGCATCTAGAAAACCCTAGAGCTAACATCATACTTACTGGTAAAAATTTGAATACTTTTTCCTTTAGATTAACTGTCCACTATTACTTTCGTTTATTCAACATTGCAGGCTAGCCAGTGAAATAAGGCAGGGAGAAAATGTGCAAAATTGGAACAGAAAAAGTAAGTGTCATTATTCACAGATGATATATTGTACATGTGGAAAATCCTAAAGAATCTGCAAACCATTAGGATTAACAAGTGAGTTTAGCAAGGTCTCTCTATATATAGTCAACATTCAAAAATTAATTATATTTCCATATGTGAGCAACACACAATTAAAAATAAAATTTTAATAATACCAGTTACAATAACCCAAACTCATCAAATACCAAGGAATAACTCTAATAAAAGATGTGCAAGTCTTTTACACTGAAAATGATAAAATCATGTAGACAAAAATTAAATAAGACCTTAAGAAATGGAGAGACATACCATGTTCTTGGGTTGGAAGACTCACCATTTGAGAGATGTCAGTTCTCCCTGAGTGTATCCATAGATCCTAATCCCAGTCAAAACCCTCTGGAGGTTTTGATAACCTCATTTTTTTTTTTAAGATTTATTTATTTATTTGACAGAGAGAAAGGGAGAGAGCACAAGCAAAGGGAGAAGCAGGCTCCCTGTGGAGCAGGGAGCTCGATGCAGGGCTTGATCCCAGGACCTGGAGCTCATACCCTGAGCCAGAGGCTGACACTTAATGACTGAGCCACTCAGGTGCCCCTGATAATCTCATTCTAAAACCTGCATGAAAATTCAAAGGACTTTCAATTGTAGATATATTGAAGAATAATAAAGCTATAGGACTAACAATACTAAATTTTAGGGTCTATTGAAAACTATAGTTCAGAAGACCAGTATTAGATTATATGAAGAACTCTCAAGACTCGACAGTAAAAAAAATTCAACCAGAAATAAACCTGCATAAACAGAATTAACTGATCTTTGACGAAGGAGCAAAGACAATAGTGGAGTGAAGACAATACTTTTTAAAAAGATTTTATTTATTTATTTAACAGAGAGAGACACAGCGAGAGAAGGAATACAAGCAGGGGGAGTGGGAGAGGGAGAAGCAGGCTTCCCGCCTCACAGGGAGCCCAATGCGGGCCTTGATCCATCATGACCTGAGCCAAAGGCAGATGCTTAACAACTGAGCCACCCAGGTGCCCGCGAAGACAATATTTTTAAACAAATGATGCTGGAACAACTGGAAGCCCACATTGCAAAAAAAAAAAAAAAAAAAAAAGAATCTAGACACAGTCCTTACACCTTTCACAAAAATTAACTCAAAATGGACCATAAACGTAAATATAAAACACAAAACTATAAATCTCCTAGAAGACGACATAGGAGAAAACCCAGGTAACCTTGGGTGTGGTGATGACTTTGTAGACACAACACCAAAGACACAATATACAAAAGAAATAATTGATAAGCTGGTTCATTAAAATAAAAAACTTTTGCTCTGGGAAAGACAATGTCAAGAGAATGAGAAGATAAGCTTCAGGTTGGGAGGAAATATTTTCAAAAGACACATCTGATCAAGGACTGTTATCTAAGATATACCAAAAAAAAAAAAAACAACAACAACAACCTTAAAATGCAACAATATGAAAACAAACAACCTAATTAAAAAATGGTCAAAAGACCAAAGAAGATATACAGATGGCAAGTAAGCATTAGAAAAGATGTTCAGCATCATAGTCATTAGGGAAATGCTGATTAAAACAACAATGAGATACTACTACCCACCTAGTAGAATGGCTCAAATCTCAAACACTGAAAGCACCAAATGCTGGTGAGCCTATGGGGCAGCAGGCACTCTGGTTTCATAGCTAGTGGGAATGCAAAATGGTACAGCCCGTTTGGAAGACGGTTTCTTAGTAAACTAAACATACACTCCAACCGTATGACCCAGCAATCGTGCTCCTTGGCATTTGCTCAGATAAGATGAAAACTCAGGTCCACACAAACACTTCATGTGCAGATGTTCAGAGCAGCCTTACTCATAATTGCCCAAACCGGGACACAACCAAGATGTCCATCAGTAGGTGAACGGATACGCTGGTCCATCTAGACAGTGGGTTATTATGCAACGTTAAAAGGAGATGAACAGTCAAGCCCTGGAAAGACGTGGAGGAAACTTAAGAGAATGTTACTAAATGACAGAAGCCAATCTGAAAAGGCTTCCTAGTGTATAATTCCAAGGATGTGACATTCTAGAAAAGGCAAAACTATGGAGACAGTAAAAAGGATCAGTGCCAGAGGTTGGGGGTAGGAAGGGATGAACAGGCAGAGGACAGAGGATTTTTACAGTCGTGAATCCATTCCATATGATGCTGTAATAGTGGATACACACGCCATATATTTGTCTAAACCCATGGAATACATCTTAATGTAAACGATGGGCTTTAGGTGATGATGATGTGTCCCCATAGATACACAGATTTTAACAAACCACTCTGTATAATTATACCACTCTGGTGGAGGATTTTGATGGTGGGGGAGGCTGGCCAAATGCTGGGGCAGCAGGTATGTAGAAACTCTCTGTACTCTCCACTTGGTTTTGCGGTGCATCTAAAACTGCTCCGAAAACTGAAGTCTTTATTTAAAACAAACCTACACATGCTATTACCACACCTTCCAGACATTGCACTCTTGGTCATTTATCCAAGACGTAGAAAAACTCATGTTCACAAAAAAACTTGTACATAAATGTTCACAGCAACTGTATTAGTAATTGCCGACACTGGAAAAAAAAAAACAACTCAGATTTTCACCGGGTGAATTGTTCGTTTGTTTTTTTTAAGATTTTATTTATTTATTTGTTTGTTTGTTTGTTTGAGAAAGCGTGAGCTCGAGTAGGGGGAGGGGCAGAGGGAGAGGGAGAAGCAGACACCCCCTGAGCGCAGAGCCAAATGGGGGGCTCCAACCCAGGACCCTGAGATCCTGAACTGAGCCGAAGACAGATGCTTAACCACGTAACTGACTGAGCCACCCAGACGCCCCCACTGGGTGAGCTGTGAACAAACTCGTACATCCACAGCATGCAATAACACTATTTGGTAATAAAAAGGGACCAACTATTGATATCATAGCAATGTGGGTGAATCTCAAGGGAATTTATGGTGAGAGAAAGAATCCAATCCTAAAAGCTTACATACTATGCAATTTCCATTATCTAATATGTTTTTGAAATGACAAAATTAGAGACATGCAGGACAGATTAGCCAGGGGTTAGAGATGATTCACATGGGAGAGGAGAAAATGTGGGAGGGAGATGGGTATGGCTACAAAAGGGAAACGCACACTTGTGGTAATGAGACAGTTCTGTATCTTGACTATGGTGGTGGATACATCAATCTACCTATGTAATAAAATTGAATAGGACAAAATACACACACGCATATACACACACAAATAAGTACAAGTAAAACTGGGGAATTCTGAATAAGATTGGTAGATTGTATCAATATCAATATCCTGGTTGTGATATTGTACTCTAGGTTTTGCAAGATGTTATCATTGAGAGAAACTGGGTAAAGAACACACGGGCTCTCTATTATTTCTTACAACTATATTGGAATCTACAGTTATCTTTTTTAAATCAATTAATTAACATAGAGTGTATTATTAGTTTCAGAGGTAGAGTTCAGTGATTCATCAGTCGCATATAACACCCAGGGCTCACTACATGAAGGGCCCTCCTTAATGCCCATCACCCAGTTACCCCATCCCCCCACCCACCTCTCCTCCAGCAACCCTCAGTTTCTTTCCTATAGTTAGTTTCTTAGGGTTTATCTCTTTCTCTCATTTCATAAAATAATTTTTCCTTGCCTTCCCCTATGTTCATCTGTTTTGTTTCTTAAATTCCATGGGAACCTACAATTATCTTAAAATTGAAAGTTTAGGGGTGCCTGGGTGGCTCAGTGGGTTAAAGCCTCTGCCTTCGGCTCGGGTCATGATCCCAGGGTCCTGGGATCGAGCCCCAGGTCCGGCTCTCTGCTCCGCAGGGAGCCTGCTTCCTCCTCTCTCTCTCTGCCTGCCTCTCTGCCTACTTGTGATCTCTGTCTGTCAAATAAATAAATAAAATTTTTTTTAAAAATTGGAAGTTTAATTATTTCACAATACATACAAATATCAAATCATTATGTTATACACCTGAAACTAATATAATGTTATATGTCAATTATACTTCAATTAAAAAGTGAATTACAAAACCTTAATTAATAGAATAAACTGATTAAAAATAGTAATTAAGACAGTATGGGATTAGTACACTGATAGACAAACAGATCAGGAGTACAGAACAGAGAATCCAAAAACAGAGCCACACATATGTGACCACCTGGCTAATGAGGTGCTTCTAAAATTCAGGGAAAGATATGTATTTTTGTAGTTTTCTTTCCTTTGTTTTTGTTTTTTTTTTTTTTTTTTTTGAGAAAGAGAGCGCGTGCTCAGGTATGTGTGGGTACAAGCAGGGGAGGGGAGGGCGGGCGGAAAGGGAGAGAGAATCTCCAGCAGACTCCCTGCTAAGCGTGGAGACTGCCAGCAGGCTTGTTCTCAGGACCCTGAGATCATGACCTGAGCAGAAACCATGAGTCAGATGCTTAACTAACGGAACCATCCAGATGCCTTGGAAGAGAGAATCTCCAGCAGGGGCCACGCCCAGCATGGAGCCCAACATGGGGCTCAATCTCACAAGCCTGAGATCATGACCTGAGCCGAAATCAAGAGTCCAATGCTTAACTGACTGAGCCACCCAGGCGCCCCTTTTGTAGTTTTCAATTAAAAAAAAAAAACTTATAAAAAAGGTATTTATTTTGTATATTTATATTTTTTATAAACAGTGCAGTCAAAACTAGATATCTATATTTAAAAAAGATTTTTCACCCTTACTGTGCATTACACACAAAAATTAATTCAAGACAGAGGATCGTCGATCTGTACATGGAAACTAAAACAACAAAGGTTCTAAAGAAAACATGAATAAATATCTTCATTTCTTAACAATTTCTTGAAAGATATAAAAATGTTAATGATAAAATAAAAGAATGCTAAATTAGGCTTCATTAAAATTGAACTCTTCATTTAGGAGACGTGAAAGGCAAGCCTCAGATTAGGAGAGGTTATGTTTTGAATGTGTGCATACAACTAAAGGCTCATATCCAGAAAATAGAAAAGCTCCTACAAGTCAATAAGAAATAGACAACCCAAGTTCAAAATAACATATCAGAACAGCTGCATGATGAAGGCCTTATTAGAGGGGCCACTGGCCTGTTCACACAGGCACAGCCTCAAAGGCTCAGCCACCACCCCCTGCCCCCTGAGCAGAAGGGCTCCCCTTGCACTGGGCAGCACCGGACGTGAGCTCCAATTCAGCTTCCCCTGCCCCTCAGCAAGAGAAGATGGATTTAAATCAGGCTCTAGAGGAAGAAAAAGATTGAAGAAAGTGAGTCTGAAATAGCTTACAGTGGTGGATTTCAAACTTTTGTCAGGAGGTCCAGGATCGGATGTTTCTCAGGAAAGCACAGGATTTCCTAAGGGAGGGGATGGACCTTGGGCCTGAATGCCATCCGCCAAGCAGCTGCCCTAACCAGCCACCGTGGGCACAGACTATCAAGGTGGTAAGATGAGCCCTAGGAACCAAGTGTGGGTGATGTTAGGTCCTCTTGTTGCCACTACAGACTGTCTGCCCTGCACCCACCAACACCATCTGATCCAAGACACTTGGTGCAATCTGGAGTCCCAGGTATGAGGAACAACGCCCAAGCAATTCAGGGACAGTCTCCAGGAATTCCATTTTTTGGAACCCTGGTTTTCATGATCAGATGAGGAAACTGAAGCGCAAAGAACTTTAAGGTGACTTGCCCCCAGTCAAAGAGAAAGTAAGCGACGGAGCCAAGATTCTAATCTAGGCAGCCTGACTCTAGAACTTTCTATGGAATGAGCTATGTGATCTCTGAGTTCACTAGCTCTAGAAGTTGTGTTTTGAAAGACTCTGTTTCACAGCAGTGGTAACATAAAAATAAGGGAAAATGGACAATTAGTGGAAAATTTCTTGCATTTTTAGCTGCGGATTTCTAGGACTAGAAGGGAACCTGGAGGTCAGTTAGCCCAAATTCACTGTTTGCTGCTGTGCACACAAGTTCATGAGGATTTCCAGAAGTGCCCCAACAGCATTGGCAAATCTACAAACAGTGGACCAGAAGGGGATACAGATCCACATCTCTTAAGTGCAGCGTGAAGTTTTGAAGAGCTGTGTAAACGAAGAGTTCCTTCACAGTCAATTGGTGGTTGACTCATTTGCAGGCAAAAATCTGACCTCAACTGAGGTCAGGCTATTACATGCCAATTAGTGTGATTACTCACATATTTTGCTGCAGAAATATCAATTAGTTTCATTAGAGATACTTCCCCAGACTCAGTGGTATCCCGGAGCTGATCCACACTGGCTCATGGGAGCTGTTTGTTAAATTGGGAATTTTGTGAGCCATTCAGTTGGCAGCTTGAAATGGGATGTGGTTGAAGTATTTACACCATACACATCAGAAAATGTCACGAATCAGGCTTTAAAAAAATTTTCCTGAGAGCTAGTTTACCAGCAGATCACTGCCCTACCCTCTGCAGGAGGAGGAAGATGCACCACTTTATTTTTTCCAGTAAATTCCAATTAATTCTAAGTTCCAAAAAAGGAGGCAAAAGATTTGAACATGGACCAAATAGGGTATCAAAACAGGCAATACACATAAAAAAGTGTTCCACATCATTAATCATCAGGAAAATACAAATTAAAGGCACAAGGAAATACCACAACATCCCCTTCAGGATGACAAAAATTAAAAACACAGCTAAGTGCTGGTGAGGATATAGAGTGCCAGGAACTCTCATACCTGGCTTGTGGGAGAGTAAATTGGTAAATTTCATATCTACTAAAGCTCAACATCCATAGACTCCATCACCTGATAATTTCATTCCTGGGTATTTACCCAATAAAAATAAGTGTTTAGGGGTGCCTGGGTGGCTCAGTGGGTTAAAGCCTCTGCCTTCGGCTCAGGTCATGATCTCAGGGTCCTGGGATCGAGCCCCGCATCAGGCTCTCTGCTCAGCGGGGAGCCTGCTTCCTCCTCTCTCTCTCTGCCTGCCTCTCTGCCTACCTGTGATCTCTGTCTGTCAAATAAATAAATACAATCTTTAAGAAAAAAAAGTCAAAGCAGTGAAAATACATGCTACTCCAAGCAAGACAGAAGCAACAGTAGATGACAGAATCAGACCCCCCAAAGAGTTTCAGATATTTGTATTATCTGATTATAAATGTAAAATAAATGCACTTAATATGTTTAGAACAATATAGAGGAAATTGAGAACAAGCATGAGAAAGAAGAGACTCTCCAAAAAGAACAAGTCAATTTGAAAGATGATCAAGTCAGACTTCCAGAAAAGAAAACTATACTAATTAGAATGTAAAAATTCTTGGAAAGCTTCAATAGCAGGTTAGCCTCAGATGAAGAAAAAAATGTGACCTGGCATCTGAAGAAATTATCCCAAATGTAGCAGAGAGAGAACAGAGCAGAGGGAGAGGGAAGAAGGAAAATACAAGACATAGAGGCCACACTGAGAAGGTATAACTAATGAATATTTGGAGTTCCAAGAAGAGAAAACAGAAGAGAGGAGAGAGAATATTCAAAGAATTTTCCAGGCGTGATGAAAGACATGGTCTTCAGAGTTAGGGTCACAAAAGCCCAGGATAAATATAAAAGAACACACAAAGAAGCAGCCTGGATGTCCCATAGTCCAACTGCAGGCCACCAAAGGAAAAGAGATCTTAACTCTGTGTCCAATGAGGAGAACTTTCCAGCACCAGGCCTGCTCTGTAGTCTTCCAGCTGACACCTGGGAGGGCTCATTTGTCACTCTGACCTAGAGGCTTGTGAGGCAACGTATCTCAAACCCAAAGTGGAAATGTGCCCAATAACCGGGCCCTCGCCTGGGGGGGAAAGGAGTTCACTCTCTCCAGGGCTATTTATGACAAAGTCTTTTCCTTGGCTACCACACTTTCTGGAAATCACTGGAAACTGAGTGGGGCTCTGCCTTCCCCATTGGTCTCTCTGCTTCTAGACTCTTCCTCTCCTGTCTGTTCTTCATGTAGGAGCCAGAGAGATCTATTCAAAACACAACTCTGACTCTTACACTCTTACACTCCTTTGCCTAACCTTCTTCCTTACACCCCACCCCCAACCCCCTGCACCTGCAGAATAAACGTCCAAGCTTCCTTAACTGTCAGTCAAGATCCTTAGCATCCAGCTCTGATGACTCCTCCAGACTTACCGATCTCCCTCCGCTTCTGCCTACTCACCCTACTCTGCCTTTTCTTAGTACCCTGTGTTCTTTAATATCTCTGAATAATGTGCTGTTCCTTCCCTCTGCCTGGCAGGCCCCTCTCCCTCTTGAGTGTCTTGAAATTTTAAACTCATCCTTTTGGATTTTGTCTAAATGTCCTACAGTTTCACAAAGGCTTCCCTGAAGCCTTCCTATCCTACCACCAGTGGCCATTTGCTTCTTGATGTTTCTGCAATTTTATACTGACTTATATTTTAATGAAGTCATGGTATCTTTCATATGACACTATTATCATCTGTTTCCATGTCTGTCCTGTTGCACTTGCCATTTGCTGTGAGCATAGTGAGGTCAGGGAACAGGTCTTACCCATTAGCCACCAGGGACCAGCCAGAGCCCATCATAGAGAAGTGGATCCCATCCCATACACAAGGTAGGAAAGTGAGCGTGAAAGGGGAACGTGAACAGTTCAAATTGCCCTGTGAGCTCCAATAAATTGCCCCCGAAAGGCAGCACTTGTGGTTTTGCTTTCACCAACCTATTTAGTAACATGTTCCTATAGAATGATAAGCAAGGTCACATGGCGCAGCTCGTACTCCCTCTGGGACACACACCCACAGACTGCAATGGCAGGTAGACTCAACTCTGCCTTTTTTTTTTTAAAGATTTTATTTATTTGATAGAAAGAGAGAACGAGAGTGCACAAGCAGAGGGAGCAGCAGGCAAAAGGAGAAGCAGGCTCCCAGCCGAGCAAGGAGACCAATGTGGGACTCAATCCCAGGACCCCGGGATCATGACCTGAGCCGAAGGCAGAGGCTTAACCAGCTGAGCCACCCAGGCACCCCTCAACTGTGCTTTTAAAATTAGTTTTCTCTCGGGACACCTGGGTGGCTCACTGGGTTAAAGCCTCTGCCTTCGGCTCAGGTCATGATCCCAGGGTCCTGGGATCGAGCCCTGCATCAGGCTCTCTGCTCAGCGGGGAGCCTGCTTCCTCCTCTCTCTCTGCCTCTCTGCCTACTTGCGATCTCTGTTAAATAAATAAATAAAGTCTTTAAAAAAATTAGTTTTCTCTCACTCTGTTTTGCTAAAACTATAGCAGAATTCATATAAGATAAATGTGTGCATAGTTCAACTGTACCACTGAATAAATGGAAGGACAGATGGACGGAAGAGTGGGTAAATGTAAGTGCACATGGCTGAATCACAATAATAGATTAATGCTGACAGCTATCATGTACTTAACATGTGCTGGGCACTACTCTGGAGCCTTTATACCTATTAATTCATTGAATCTTCAAACAACCCTATGAGGTTTACACTGTCACCCAATTTTACAGATGAGGAAATTGGGTCATAGTGAGAGCGGATATAGGTGGGTTGGTGGATGGATGGACGGACAGATGGACAGATGGATGGATGGATAGATGGACAGATGGGAAGATGGGTAATGTGGCTGCACTGACTGGAGTGGAGGTAGACAAACAAATAAAATCATAACCATTCTTTTGTGCCAGATTGAGCCCTGCCTTGTTATCTCCACCCTTGTCACCTGGACCTCAAAAGTCCCGCTCTATCTGAGCTGTTTGTTCTCTGACCCTCTCAGACTATGACCCCTCATTCTAGCATTCACAACGCTGCCTTACCCCCACCTAGCACAGCCGCTCACCCAAAGGTCTACTAGTTTTGACAGCGAACACCCACCTTCTGCCTTCAGTAGCAAATTATTTGTAGAGCAGATTATGTGGCAAAGAGGACCTCAACAACCACTCTAATTCCACGTGCTGTTCCGTTGAGAGGTGAGGTGTGTGTTCCTTCACCTTCAACCTGGGTGAGCTTATGACAACCGCAGAAGTGAGGCCAGGCTATGTGATTTCCAAGGGTAGGTCACAGAAGGTGCTACAACTTCCACGTAGCCCTCCTGGGATGCTTGTGCTTAGAGCCCAGCTGCCATGCTGTGAGGAAGCCCAATCTAGTGCAGGACTAGATGGCATAGAAAGGCCACGGGTCGTTGTTCTGGTGGGGAGCCCCACTGAAGTCCCAGCTGACAGCCAGCATCAACTGCCAGATGTGCGAGTGAGACACTCCAGATGACTCTAGCCTCCAGGTGTTGAGTCACTCGTAGTTACTGAGTCTTTCCCAAGGAGGCCCAGACACCATGAAGCTCACATACCCACCCTGCCCTGTCCATATTCTTGACCTACAATCTGTGAGCATAATAAAATTGTTCGTTTGTGCCACTAAATTTTGGGGTGGTTTGTTTTGCAGTAATAGGATCTGGAACATTCCTCCCCCACCAACCAGCCAGGCCCTGCCTTGACTTCCCTTGGGTGGGGGGGTGAAGGGGAGCATCTGGGCCCCGGGCTGCCCTGAATCCTGCGTCAGTTGCATCTGAGGCCCGTGGGCAAGGGGAGCAGGCCTCTACCACGCTCTCCTTCCCTGACTCTTCAGGGTGGAATGAGGTCAGGTTCCAGGTGTCCCGGATTCCCTACAGACAGGGGTCAAGACCAGGCTGGGGCCCCTGCTGATGAGGCAGGGCCTCGGAGCAGGAGCTTGACCCCAGTAAAAGCTTGTTCTGGCTCCATCTGAGACTGGCCTGGTTTGCTTCCAGGTTTTGTTCTTTTTAAAACTGGTTCACTCAGTGGGTATTTAAGACAAAAACCACAGACCTTGGTCTGATTCGATGGGAAAAAATAGTATTGGGGTCTGGGAATCTGACAGACCTAGGCTGAATCCTGGCTCTGCCACTTGCCAGGCGTGTGCTCTGGTGAATTACATCATCTTTTTGGGTCCCCTCTGTGCAGTAAGAATGGCTGCCACCTCACGGGTTTGTCATGAGAAGAGACGAGATGGACCACGGAAAGTGCCCTCCTCTGTGCCTGGCCCCCAGCAGGAGCCCAGGAACTGTCAGTTAGCTTCCCTCACTTCTGAGTGGGTATGGCTCTCCTTCTGCAGGGCCTAGCACAGTGCCTTGTATACCCCAGGTGCTCAATAACTGTATCTCAAATGAATGGAGGAATTTCTCAGCTCATCTCTGACCTCCATCCACATGCTGATGCGTCTCTCTTTCCTAAGAGACACCGACCCCCCTTGGGGCAAGGCCACTTGCTCTGATTCACCTTTTGTTAAACTTTTATCTCCTCAGCATACAGTAGGTGCTTAATCAGGGACCACTAAAACAAATCAAGTGTCCCCCTGGTTCAGAAGAGTCCTTGGCTCAGGACCTGCCCTGGGTTCCTGAGGAGGGGTGGGGTGAAGCTGCCGAAGGTCAGAGCTCTCTGCCACTCGGCTTGCCGTGTGCTGTCCATCGCCTCTACTTCCCATCTGCAGACCTCGAGTGCTTCCCCACCTACAGCCACAGCCCTCTGTATCGTGATCATCACAGCCCACATCATAGATGCCCTCCCAGGGGTATTCATAGGCCTCTGACACCTCTCAACAATTTTTGTAGGTCAGGAAAGCACACACAATTCTGGAGGGCATCTTAGGCTGGGTTCCCCAAATGCAGATCCTGGCTGAGAACCAGGGTGCGGTAGTCTTGTTGGGAGGTGGAGAATGAGCCCGGAAAGGGAGGGAAGACAAGGTTGGTGCTAATACTTGAGTTATTGCGGTGGTCTACCGCTGCACCGAGGGGCAAGAAAGTCTTTCCACACCCATTCCCCACTAGGCCCCCTGGGTTGAGGGTGGCTCCTGGGGGATGAAGCCCCTGGCACTCTCGGTTGAGTGTGCTTCCTCAGCAGAGCCCAGGGAGGCCACAAGCAGGCACCTCCGGGAGCATGGACAGGGCAAGTGAGCATTTGTGTCACCGGGGAGTGACTGTTAACACACAGCAGTGACTCGTGACTCGAGGTGCACGTGAGGGGCTCTGCGTTCTAGAAGCTCCAGGTAAATCTGTCTCTTTACATTCTACTCCAGAATGCCAGTGAGTGGGGGTGACACCATTACTGGGGAAACTGTGAATCCACTCAAATTGATCATATTTAAAGTAAATCATTTGGAGAATCTAGGACTTCAAGTTACTTGTGTAACAAACCTCAGATCCCAGTGGAGAGGTCGGAAACCACAGCTACACAGGACAGAGATAGTAATGATCCTGGGAATCGCCAGAGGCAGATTCCCTCAGATCCCCTCTGCCTTGAGCGAGCCACAGACTCTGGCCCCTGTGACTTCTCTGCGGGTCCTAAGATCCCAGACAACAAGAGGAAGGGGCTCTTCCAGGACCCCCAGATGCTTCTGCAGCTGTGCCCGGATGTCCTTCCAGAGGCTGGTGAATTGAGGCTCCCTGCATATTTCTAGACTTTTCCAGAACCCATTTCAGGAAGGAACAGCTCAGACGAGCAGACGAGGGTACAGGACGGTGATAACAAAGACAGCAACAGCAACAATAATAATCATGGTGGTGTGGATGGCCCCCAACTCACCATGCTTTGACTTACCCTTAAATGACTTTACAGGGGTACCATGGCGACACACACTCAGTAGAAACTGTGCTTTGAATTTTGGTCTTTTCCTGGGCTAGCCACATGGAGGAGGACACTTTCTCGTGGCGCTGGGACAGCAGCAAGCACGGCTCCCAGCCTATGGGGTAAACGACCGACACACCTGCACCCACCCCGCACCTACCCCCCACCCATCAACCATTCTGTTTTTCACGGTCACTACAGTATTCAGTAAATTCCTAAAGTGACATATTTGGTATTTTATTATAAAATATACTTTGTGTGAGATGATTCTGCCCAGCTGTAGGTTAATGTAAATGCTCGGAGCACATTTAACGTAAGCTAGGCTGCACTCTGATGTTTGGTAGGTCAGGTGTATTAAATTTTTGTCTTACTGAATTTTCAACTTACCAGGACAAAACTCCATTATCAGTCAAAGAAGATCTGTCCTTGTCTCCTGACATTCTTTTTTATTTTTTAAAAATTTTGTTTATTTGAGAGAGAGAGAAAGGAGTGAGTGAGCACAAGTGGTGGGGGAGGGGCAGAGGGAGAGGGTCAAACAGAATCACTGAGCCCAGGACCCTGAGATCATGACTTGAACCCAAGGCAGCCGCTTAACTGACTGAGCCACCCCGGTGCCCCACTCCTGGAATCCTTTTTAGAGCAAGGCAGAACACAGATACAGAGAATAGTACCTAATATTTATTTAGCATTTTATGGGCTCACCACATAAATGCTGCCTCACTGAACACTACTAAGTGACAATTTCTGGAGTTACAGCAACAAACAAGATGGACATAGTCCTTATCCTCATGGAGCCCACATTCTAGTGAGAAAGATAGACAAGAAACAAGCAATTACCACAAAGCATGATTATAAGCAGGAGCATTTGATGAGCATCTGTGAGGCACCAAACACAGCTAAATTCTTTCTAGGGATTGCTTTGTTCAATCCTGACAACGTATTTTGAAGTGATAGTGTTTTGGCCTCAGTACATGGACAAAGAAACTGAGGAATAGCAAGGGTAAGCAATCTGCCTGGGGCCACACAGTTGGCAAGAGGCACATCTGAGAATTCTGAACCCAAGATTGTCTGATTCCAAAACCCATGCACCCAACCAGGCTATCTCAGCCCTGTGCTCTCTGCACCTCAGTTTCTGTATCTGTGAAATGGGAGCCAGTAACAGCCTTTATTTGTGCCATTGTCATGCTTCACCGAGATAGCGATGGGAACACCGTATCAAATGCCAAGTGTGAGCTGCTGGTTTCCCTATTCCTGGCTGACACTCCGGCCTCCTGGGCGTGCTTGCGTCTTGCCCCTGATGGCTATCCGCGCATGGTCAGAGCTGCAGCCACCTGGCAGGGCTCTTGGTTCGCGGAGAAATCACGGTTTGCCCTCACTAGCTCTCTAATGACAGCACAGTTCCGTGGCGTCTGTGCTGATTTAATTATAGATTAATCAGGAGAGCCAGGGCAGGAGCTCTCCTCTTTTCTCCAGCAAGCTGGAACGTGACCCCTCCATGTGCCCGTGCATGTGAGGACAGAGGGGAGGCCCCTCCAGCCCCCTTGCCTCAGGGGCTGGCTGAAGGGAGTCTGGACCCCTCTGCCTGGGGCATGTGGTTCTCCCAGCTTGTGTCTGACCAACACCTTCCAAGCTGAGTTCCCACAACCAAGACTTTCCTGTCCCTTAGACACCAAATACCCTTTTTATTCCAGGCCTATCTCTTCACAGCCATGTCTTCCAGGCTCAGCCTAGATGTCACCTTCCACAGGAAGCCCTCCCTGATGCCTCCAGCTGGGATGACTTTTTCCTCCTCTGAACTTCTGGAGAGTTGCTCTGGCTTCATCTGAAGGCCTGACCACTGCCCACGCTGAGCTCACCTCCTTCACGGGATGAAATCTCCTTGAGGACAAGTATGTCCCCAGTGCCCAGCAGGGTGTTGGCTTTAGTAAACCAACAGGATGAATCTACACAGAAATTCCCATGGGCCTGAAGAGCGGAGAGTACAGCCTCCTTTCAGAGCCCAGCCTCCCCGAGGACTGCTGTGCCTGGTAGGCCTCACACACCCGGGGGACCCCTGGTGGCCCTTCCACAGAGGCTAGATGGCCTCCTTGGGCTTCTCCTGCCTTCCTGGGGACTGGCCTCCCAAAGGCCACTCAGGGGGAGCTCATATCCACAACAGGCACAGGCCGGAGAGAAATAGCTCCCAAGTCCTTGCCCCACCAGAATGGACCTACGCCCATCCTTCTGCCTTCTTCCCCTCCTATGAACCAGACCAGACGACCCACTGCTCAGCAGGGACTGTAACGAGGACAGAAAAATGTGTTGATCCCATACACACATACACACACCCATCCCACGATCATTATATGTCTGATCTCATTTGGTCCTTCAAGGGACTCAGGGCAGTGGCCCTTATTGGCCCCTTTTGCAGATGGGTAAACTGAGAAGTGAAGCAACTTCATTAGTAATGGCAGAGAAGGACTGACTCAGTGTGGTTCTGGAGCCTGTGCCCAGTGACACCCCACACACGCTGTGCCCTATGCTACCTGCCTAACTCCAGTTGGGGCCTCTGACCCCTGACCCTGGGTCACCCTTGTGCGGTGGGATCTGCGGAGCCAGGCTTGCACCCACTGCGCCTGGCATCCTCTGGGGTGGCATGAATGAACCGCCTCATGAATATGCAGGCAGGCCGCTTGTGCTCAGCGCTCTGGGCTAAATCTGATCACAATGCGGGATAAATTAAGCCGCAGGGTAAATGCATTAGAAATCATGGCCGGAGGAACATGCTGTTCAGGGAGGGGTCTGGGAAGATGGGAGAGGAGCAGTAGGAGACAGTCCACCAGGCCAGGGGCTGCCAGCCCCTCCCATACAGCCCCAAATGAAGTTCCCTTCCTATAAGGACCCTCCCCCCATTTCCACCCTTCCCCCCCCCCCGTTCCTATGGAAACGCAGAGTGTGTTTAGGAGGGAAAATGCCTAGCGATGAGGGATATGGGGAGGGACTAAGAATAGCAGCTGGGGCTGGGGACAGGTGTGGACAGGGTCTCTTTCCTGACGTGGGGTGAAGGGAAGGGCCTGGTCTAGCCCAGCAGCCCCCAAGGCCCCTTGGCAGCTTCCAGAGAAGGGGGTGGGGAGAGAAGCACCTTTGGCCAAACCCAGGGTCGAACACTGGTGGTGCCCTTGGGTAGGTAATAACAGCAGCTAAATAACCCCAGAACATGTGTGCCATGCCCCAGCACGGGAGGAAGGTCTAGGACATCTCACCCCTCCTTTGCAGGTGGGCAAAGGAAGCTCAGAGGGGCAAAGTGACTGGTCCTGGGTCACCCAGGTGGGCGTTGGGCCAGGCAGCTAAGGGCCAGGAATCTCTCTTCACTGTACTGCATGCACACTAGGGCACCATTCCCTTATAACGGTGCCTTCTTCCCGGAGTAAATCTCGTTCATTCATTTGGCAAAGATTTATTGAGCAGCTACTCTGTTTGAAGCACTTATTCTAGGCCCTGGCGATGCAGCAGGGAGCAAACCGGACTGAGTCACTGCCTTCAGGGAGGGTATCGTATTGGACAGGGATGGGAGGCTTACAGACTCCGGCTCTTGGGCCCAGGCAAGGGCTGGGTTCCAGCATCCCAGCCAGAGAAGGAAAGGTTTCGGGGAACCAAGGGCTTGAAGGCTTCACAGAGCTCAGATGATATAAAGCCTGATCAGTGTTTGGTTGACTGTGTGACAAGTGCCGGCTCTAAATCCAGCTCTGCCACCTGCTGGCTATGAGATCTGGGGCCAGCTACCTTCACCTCTCTGTACCTCACTTTCTCCACCTATAAAATGGGGATGATAATGGGACCTACCTGCTGTGACCAGTGAGGTGCCCCATTTAAATACTTAGGATGGTGCCAGGCAAGTACTGAGTGCTCTTCAATGTTAGCTCTTGGTGTTTTTATTTTTAGACCATTCAGGCAAGAGCCCTGCTCTCCCCATGCCCCCACCCCAAGCAGAAGAGACCAAGGTGTGCTTCCGTCCCTTCTCAGAGCCCCTCTGACTTCGGTCTTCCAGGAGCTGCCCCTCCTGGGAGGGAGGGGGTGGCTGACAGGCTCACAGGTCCTTGCCTACTTGGTCTCCCACAATCAAGTCTGGGAACAGGTGGGTGTTGTGAGGGAAGCACACCATGGCACACGCTCCACTCCCCACAGCCCCAGCACAAAGTAGAAGAAGGCAAGAGGTCACTGAGAGGTGAACCTACCTGAATCACATGGCAAAGAGGGACCTGACCAGGGCAGGGACATTGAGCCGAGTAACTCTGCTCAAAGAAATGTCTCCCTGGCTAATGCCCCCAGAGAGCTAGGCACATCGCTGAGCTTCCACGTTGAGCTGTAGTCTCACCAGGCAGCGATAACATGTTGCACGACACGGACTGACTCCATTGCACTCCAGAAGGGATCCCTAAACCTAGGAATACAACGAGGAGCAAGAGTTTAAAGACAGGGGCATGCCCGAGCCTAACTCAGGACCCTCAGCCCCAGCTGCTGTCTGGACCTGCTTCCCTTCCTCGTCGTCAGGTGCACCTGCCAAGCCTTTGAAGAGGCAAGGTCATCCCTGAACTCTGCCCAGGGTGCCGAGCATTGAGAACAGGAATGAGAGGCCGCTTGGAAAATTGCAAAGGGCTCTATAATCCAGAGGGATGATTTGGAGTTGCCTGAAAACTCGATCTTGAAGCAGCTTGAAGTTCTGATAGCTGCTTCCAAGCTGACCTCTGGCAAGGTCTTTGTGTAGACTTTCAGGCTGGTCGGTCAAGAGGCCTGGATGGTGTGGTGGTGTGGCCTCATCTCTTAGGTGGCTGCGTTTCCTGTCCTCCCCTTTCCCATATACACTCCCTTTCTCCCTCTCTTTCTAGTGAGCTCAAGCTTGTCTTTCTCTCACATGGCTCTTTGTCTCCCAAGTCGGAGTAGAGCAAGACCCTGGGGGACAGAGGAACTCCTGGCTGGATGGAGAGGCTCTGGATGAGGAAGGAGGGTCCCAGGCTGGCCTGGCCACCAGCACCCAGCAAGCTCTGGGCAGAAGCCCTGTCCTCTCTCTCTGCTTGTTCTCTCTATTGTCCAGTGTGGGCTTTTGGCCCTTCCTGCTCTGAGCATCTCAGTTATGTGGTGTCTCCCCTGTTCTGCACTGGCCACCCCCATTCTCTCCTCCACCCAGGCTGACCTTCAGCCGAGGTAGAGCTCAGCCCCCTTCGTACACCTCAGGCCTGCGGTGAAGGCTCACCAGGCCCTGCAGTCCCTGGGCTGCCTTCCTCTCCTCCAAGCACTGAAGACTTCCAGGTCATGTCACATTTGTTCTCCAGCTGTCCATGGTCTCAGGCCAGTGGGGACTTCAAGGCACAGAGAAGGCCTCTGACCTGTCTAGGCTATTCAGGAAAAGGACTGTGGACAGCCAGCAACAACCAGCTTCTGAGCTCGGGGCTCTGTTGAGCAGTTTTGAGCCTTGCTGGCTGGGAGGCCCTGGAAGCACAGGTGAACCTACTTCGGCCAAGGCCTCTCTAAGCAATCAGCCTAGAGAGCAGAAGACATTCCACGAACAGGCTGCCTACTTCTGCAGATTATGGCTCCGTCCCTGGAGATACCCGCAGAGCGAGGCTGAGCCTCTGTGCCAGCTCCGGGTGTAAACTTATGATCTGAAATGATGCGATATCAACAATAGAAACCCCTCTGACCCAGCAAGTCCACTGCTATCAAGTCCAAGCATGGATGTAGACAAGAAGCAAAGATTCTCCAAGCAGGTTCATTACAGAAGCGTTCCTTACCTAGCAAAATCAGAAATCCGCTCCCCAACAATAGAACGAGAGTGGTTATACCCAGATACATACGTGCAGTGAAATACGGGGTGGCTGATAAAATTGAGCTTGTGAAGGTAAGTTTATTGACATGACGTTACCAAAAGAGAGAGAGAAAAACCAAGAAACAGACTCCTAATTATACAGAACAAACTGAGGGGTACCAGAGGGGAGGTACGTGGGGGGACCGGTGAAATAGGTGATGGGGATAAAAGAGTACACTTCCTGTGGGCTGCCTGGGTGGCTCAGTCCCTTGGGCATCTGACTCTTGATTTCAGCTCACATCCTGGTATCAGGGTCCAGCCCCACACTGGGCTCTACGCTGGGCCTGGAGTCTACCTTAAAAAAAAAAAAAAAAAAAAGAGTACACTGGATGTGCCCTGAGTAACGTATAGAATTGTTGAATCACTATATTGTACACCTGGAACGAATAGTACTGTGTGTTAACTATACTAGATTAAAGTGAAAAACTTAACACTTTTACAAATCAACATGGGTAGAATCTCCTTATACGTGTATGTGTGTATATTCACTTGCTCACATACACACACACACACACACACACACACGTCCACACGAAGAAACCTAGGTGTTTTATAGCAAACTTTTTAATTTAATTTAAACTTTTAAATTTTAATTCCAATATAGTTAGCAGAGTGTTAATGGCAGTTTCAGGTGTACCATATAGCGATTCAGCCCTTCCATTTGTCACCCGGTCCTCCTCACAAGTGCATGTCTTAATCCCCATCACCTGTTTCACCCATCTCCCCACCCCACCCCCCCACCCCCCCACCCCCCACCCCCGCCACCTCCCTGCTGGCAACCAGCAGTTTGTTCTCTATAATTAAAAGTCTGTTTCTTGGTCATACAACTATCTTTCTTTTTTAAAAATTTTTTTAAAAATATTTTATTCATTTACTTGACAGAGAAAGAGATCACAAGTAGGCAGAGCAGCAAGCAGAGAGAGAGAGAGAGAGGGAAGCAGGCTCCCTGCTGAGCAGACAGCCTGATGTGGGGCTCCATCCCAGGACCCTGAGATCACGACCTGGGCCGAAGGCAGAGGCCTAACCCACTGAGCCACTCAGGTGCCCCTACAACTATCTTTCTAATCATTTTTTCTTTCAACAAGGAAATTGGTGATTTATTTTTGTAATTTATTATTTTTTTAATTAGTTGGGTTTTTAATTTTTAATTTTTTTGACAGACAGAGATCACAAGTAGGCAGAGGGACAGGAGGAAGCAGGCTCCCTACTGAGCAGAGAGCCTGATGATGCGGGGCTCCATCCCAGGACCCTGGGAACATGACCTAAGCCAGAGGCAGAGGCTTTAACCCACTGAGCCACCCAGGTGCCCCTGTAATTTTTTTTTTAATTTAAATTCAATTTATAGCAAAGTTCTTGACTGCAACTCAGTGGTAAGAATTAGGGAAACTTATGATTTAGTATTTCCACTACTGTGTATTTACTCAATGAAAAGGAAAATACCAATTAGAAAAGGTATATACACTCCTATGTTTATTGCAGCATTATGTACAATAGCCAGGATATGGAAGAAACCTGTGTTCATCGATATGGAAATGGAAAAAGAAGATACAATATGTATATACAATAGGGGGCACCAGGGTGGCTCAGTCAGTCAAGCATCTGTCTGCAGCTCAGGTCATGATCCCAGAGTCCCAGGATTGAGCTCCGTGTCAGGCTCCCTGTTCAGTGGAGAACCTGCTTCTCCCTCTGCCCCTCGCCCTGCTCATACTCTCTTGGCTCTCTTTCAGATAAATAAAGTCCTTTTTAAAAATATGTATATACAATGGAATATTCTTCAGCCATAAAAAGAATGAGATCTTGCATTTGCAAATTAAAATTTAATTAAATATAGATGGATCTAGAAGGTATAATGCTAAGCGAAATGAGTCAGTAAGAGAAAGCCAAATACTATATGGTTTCACTCATAGATCGAATTTAAGAAACAAAGAAAAAAGGGGGACAAACAAAACCAGACTCTTAAAATACAGGGAACAAACTGGTGGTCACCAGAGGGTCAGTGGGGAGGGGAGATTAAGAGGAGATTTACCTTTTTTTTTTTTAATAAAGATTTTATTTATTTATTTGACAGAGAATACAATTAGGCAGAGAGGCAGACAGAAAGAAAGGAAGGGAAGCAGGCTCCCTGCTGAGCAGAGAGCCCAGTGGGGGGCTTGATCCCAGGACCCTGAGATCATGACCTGAGCCAAAGGCAGAGGCTTAACCCACTGAGCCACCCAGGCACCCCAAGAGGAGACTTACCTTGATGAGCACAGAGGAATGTATAGAATTGTCAAATCACTACATCGTACACCTGAAGCTAAGATAACACTGTATGTTCACTATAGTTAACAGAAGAATAGGAGAACTTCAGGAGTTACGTTTAACTGTGTTTTCTCATTTTTCTTTATTACATGTTCATTGTAGAGAGTGTAGTTATAAGTTTGCATTTATCTTTTTTTTTTTAAAGAACTGGTTTTGTGTGTGTGTGTGTGTGTGTTTTACAGATTTTTATTTATTTATTTGACAGATCACAAGTAGGCAGAGAGGCAGGCAGAGAGAGAGATGGGGAAGCAGGCTCCCTGCTGAGCAGAGAGCCCAATTGGGGGCTCAATCCCAGGACCCTGGGATCATGACCTGAGCCGAAGGCAGAGGCTTTAACCCACTGAGCCACCCAGGAGCCCCGCATTTATCTTTTTTTTTTTTTTTAAGTGTAAACACGTGCTCACTGTGGAGTCCGCTTGAGACACACTCTCTCTCAAAATAAATAAATAAATAAATAAATCTTAAAAAAAAAAAAAGGAAAGTGTAAACCCTTTGACCAGTCATTCTAATTCCAGGAAGTTTCCTAAGGAAATCATGAGCGCAAAGCACAAAGATTTAACTACAAAAGTAATGGCTGGTTGTTTCTCCTCGAGGGAAAATGGATTCACACTGAAGTTTCAGCGGGTAGAGTACCGGCTGGTGTCCCAGCAGGGGTCACGTCCCGGTGGAAATCGCGTTGCCGAAGAGCAGTTGTTGACTGGGACAGATGTTTGTGAATAGACGACTGAAAGGAAAAAAAAACCCAGGTTTTAGAACATTTTGTACTGAATCTGCCCCCTCTTTCCACAATATGTGTGCTTGGTCCAAAGTCTGGAAGGATGTATGTGTAGATGCTAATGGGTGTTTCATTTAGAGGGTTGATTACAGGTGATCTTAATTTTCTTCTTTATACTCTCCTGATTATTTTACTATCAATATGTATTAGTGTATAATGTTAAGGATTAATTTTTTAAGAAGGAAAAATAAATAACCTATTCCCGAGAGGTCAGGTAGTGAGGAGGCAGTGAGCGGTGGGAGCTGGACCCCCATACCCCCTAAAGGGAGGGGCGCAGTGGGGGGGGGGCGCCCGCGGGAAGGGGCCACAGCACCTGCGGAGAGGGAGGGGATTGGGGGCTGCCAGCTCTGCGCCGCCCCCCCGCCACGCCCTGCGCCAGCTGAGGAAGCACACACACACACACACACCCGCCCTCCCCCCTCCCCCCTCCTCCCTCCCCCCAGGCCTGCTCTCTGCCATTCACCCTCTGGAATTAGCTTGCAGAGACCGTTTTTAGGAAGCCCGTGGGCGTTTGGAAGCAGCTTGTGAGCGGAGCTGGAGGCCGGCTGAGAGCTGCGGAGAGTGAGTGCCCAGAGGAAGACAAGGCAGAAAACAAAGGGAAGCCAGCACCCTTTCCTATTTTTCTTTTTGGTTTGATTTTTCAAAAACAGTTCTCTGGAAAATCCTTGTTTTGGTCGAAATGCTTCCTCCTCTTCCACCTCCTGCAGGCCTCCATAGAAGGCCCAAATCTAAGCCCAGGAAGCCAGGACCAGGGTTCTGGTCCCAGCGCTTCTACTAACTTGCTGTGCAACTTGAACCACTTGCTCATCCTCTCTGGGCTCAGTTTCCTTTTCTATCAAATCTGGAGTGGAAGGATCTCAAGTTCTCCCACTTTCAAGGTCCATGCTTCTGGGATTCCATCTGAGGAGCCAGGCAGCTGGACCAGATGTCTCCAGAGCCTCTTTACAGCTCTGAGATGCTGAGAGGTATGCTTTGAGATCCCTGAGAGTCTAAAATAGTCTGGCAAGAGCTTCTGGATTCTGTAATCCATGATTCTAGAATGCCATATTGCTAAGACTCTGGTCCAGGTTCTAGCCAAGGCTCTGCTCACTGTTCTGTATCAAAGACTTTATCTGGGGATGTCCCCCCCCATCCACCAGGCTGAGGCTGGCCTTTGCAAGGCCTTGGAGGCTGCCTTCCCCAGCCTGGACAGTGACACCCATGATCCTGGGCCCCTGCAGGCAAGACACATGGCTTCAGACCCCAGGTGGCCTCCTGCAATGGACACAGAAATGGTGGCTTGGGGCTAGGACGCCCTCACAGTGGGCGGGGCTTCAGCGCCTCTGCCCTGAGCCTATGGCAGTCAGCAGTTGGCTTGGTGTATTCAACACCTAGGCCTGGGTGTTAGAGAAATTACCAGATCTAAGAGATACCGGGTTTATGCCCACTTTCCAAATGAGGAAGCCGAAGCTCAGAGAGGTCCAAAAACTTGCCAGGGTCACAGAACTCGAAGGTGGAAGTTGGCAGAGCTGAAACCCGAGGCCCGCCGAACTCCTCTGCCGCCTCACTGCTGACCCCAGGCCTGCTGACCCGAGGCAGGCAGGCAGCCATGGGGAGAGGCAGCAAGTGGCTTCCACACAATCAGGCTTCCAGAACAAGGCCCCAGTGCATCTCCCTGGCCCCAGGCCACCTTCTGTAGCCAGGGCGGCTGAGATGTGTGGGTGGCGGGGATGTTTCACAAACAAGGGGGCTTCTATTCATGCTCCCATGCTGTGGTGTCTGTGTGGCTCCGGGAGGGTGTGTCTCCGTGTCTGTGTGGGTGTCCCTGCACACGATGTGTGCTCGCAGTTTGGGTGTGGGTGCTGCTGTGTCTATCTGAGAGCGTGTGAGAAAGACTGTGTGAGTTCTGTGGAGCCCATGAAAGGGAAGCAGTGAGAGAGTTCTGGTTCATGCTCTTTCTTGCCTTTCCTGTAGGCTTGAGTGCACAGGCCTTCAGAGTTCCACGACCTTGGGATCCTGAAAAGCTTGTCCACTGGGTAGCGGCGCATTTGGCCAGTTTGAAGCTGGAGCCCCAGCTCCTACCCTGTTGCTTCTGTTGGCTCCTACACCCACCTGGTGGCTGGACCCACAGCCCCAGCACCATTGTGGGAACGTCTTGGGCTAGATTAGGGTGTCACATCAGCCTTACCCTTGACCCACGGAGAACCAGTGAAACTCCTGCAAAAAGACAGCTGGGTTTCAGGATCTCTGGTCCTGTGTGTTCACAAACAACTTGCCTTCAGTCTCCTCTTTTCTCTGTCCTGAAACAAGTGTGCTGATACCCATGTCTGTCTTAAGAAGTAACTTTGGGTAAAGTCCTAGAAAAATGATTTGTGGTCTCAGAACTGGAAGGGGAAATTCAGAGTCACCTAGAAAACTATTCTCCTGGTAGAAGTCTGTGTTAACCCCATTAAGCTGGCTAGGCTTTACTCGAATGCCCCTGGGAATGGAGAACTCACTACTTCTAAAGAGTCCATTCCATTCTGGGCAGCTTTGACTATAAACTACCTCAAAAACAGTTCTGAGGTTTTCGATGCGCCTCCCATAAGTTCACTGCATTGGTCTTAGCCCCGCCCTCTCACGCCCATCACTGTCCAGTCCTGCCAAGCCAAGGATACAGGGTAAGGCCCAGAATGCCCGATGAAAGCTTACGGGTAGCTGCCCTGGCTGGGCCTGGGGAAGGACCTCAGAAACAGCTCTGGGCTCTGGGGAGAGCTGGGAACCACAGCCTGGAGAGAAGGGTGTGTATGCATATGAACAGATGACAAGGAGGGGGGAATGGCTCCCTCCACAGCACGAGACCACTGCCAGGATGAATGAGGACATGTGCAGGGAGCTTGGCACATGCTGGGGGGCTTGACAAGGACGGCTTAGGCTGTTATTCACCCATCCACCCATCCATTCACTCACTCTCCTCCTCTGTGCCAGCCCCAGAGGGCTGAGGGCTGGTGGCCCGAAGATGAAATGGGCACAGCTCTGCCCTCTGGCCCAAGGAGCATCAGGCCAGAGAGGTAACATGGTAACACACATGTCCTGACGCCAGATGCAGCACATGGAGGGGGCTGCAAGTACCTTTGGCTCAGACCCCTGCTCTTGGAGGTGGGGAGCACACATCCCCTGCCCTTCAGGGACTAGGTACTGGGCCTTCACAGGAGCCCAGTGCCGAGCCAATATCGCTAGTTTACAGAGGAGAAAACTGAGCCCCAGAGCAGCTAAAGAACTTGTTCAAGGGCTATGGCTGTATCAAGGCTCCTGACGTGGTTGCAGATCCACAGCATCCCGGTGGGGAACACAGGGAGCACGCAGCTCTTAGGCTTGAGCCAGGTAGATGAGCCCACAGGGACCTCTCCCCTCCAGAGCTGCCTCATCCCCACAGAACCCACGCTCCGGGCTGGACACAGGGTAGCTTGGACACCAGCCCTGACACAAACATGCCAGGTGACCTTAGATAAAACCTTTACCCTCTCGGGGCCTCTCTCTCCCCTCCTCCAAGAAGAGGGCACTTGAACTGGATCAGGAAAGACAAACAGGTTTCTCTCTAATACCAGCTTCCTGTAGGTGGCTGATACTACCTGGGGCACCACATTGAGAAGGAAAGGGTGTTCATGTTCACTTCGTCACATCCCCCGTTCCTCCCCACCAACCCGCACGCCCGCTTCGGGTGAGGGACTGGTGTGGCACTCTGTGTGCGGGGACCCACCATGCCTTGATCAGACAATTGCTAGGACCCTCCCCCCGCCCTGTGACTTCCCTGGCATTATCATTACCATGGGCAAGGCTGGGATTCTGGCCTGCTCCAGAATCCAGGTGTTTCCTTTTCCCAGCCAATGGACATCAGCTGGGTAGTGGTTAGAAGAGCACCACACGTGGGGCTCCTCAGAAAGATCTCGAGCACCAAGTTCTCGGAGTTTCTGCAGGATACTGACCACTTACATTGCCTCACTTGCTCTCAAGGTCCTCACCTCTAAAACTGAGTTGCCAGTCTCTGCTCTTTTGGCATCGCCCCACCCCCTGCCCCTGCTTCTGGTGTCTCCCCAGAATGAGGGCAGGGCAGGGCAGGACCAGGACCTACCATCACCATGCCTCTAATCTAGACGGGTCGGTTCTCCTGCTGGGGGGTGGGCAAAGCCCTCTGTGGACTAGAACAAGGTCCTGCGGCCACACAAGAGGATAGTAAAGCAGGAAAGTTGCAATCCACGGGCTCACGAATGTGATTTTGGTTGGCTTGCACTGTGTGGTATTTTTTTAATCTGAATTTGCTGCCAACATTTAAAAATAGAGAAGTTGCACATAAAAATCCAGATTTCCGGCTTCTCTTGAAAAACTGGAAGCTTTGACAAGCCTGCCTTGAATTGGCCGCAAACGCCTGGAGCTGCGGAGCAGAGGCGGGCTCTTTGTCCACGGGGTCACGTGGCCTGCCCGACCCCTGCTGGCCCCTGAGTTTGCCTCTCCTACACAAGGTAGGAGCTTAGGCTCTGCAGTCAGGCTGGGCTGGGTTTGTCCAAGTGTGTGGTTCAGTTGCAGTGTGACTATCAGAGAACTCCCTGACTTTTCTGGGCTGGTTTCCTTGTTGGGAAAATGGGGATTTCCATGGTACTTCTTCACAGGACGCTGCGAGGCTGCTGAGAGTGAACAGAGGTCAAGCTACATGTCTAGGCTGGGTGCACCTGCCGCTGGGTGCACCTGCCGCCGGGCGCAGAGTGAGCATTCAGTAAAGGGCCACCATGGTCTTCACCACCACCGCCTTTTCCTGGCAGTATGAGGGATGTCAGGAGAAGCAGCAACCCCTGTTGCCCTCCCCAGCCTGGCTCTGGCCCATGGCCAAGATTCCCCCTTGTCTGCTCACACACTGATGGGGTAGCGGCCAGGCACATCCCCAAACAGCAGGTCAACAGCCACCCCATGCTCTAGTGCCATCAGCGAGGCCCGCATCTCTCTTTGGGCTGCTGACCACTGGGTTCAAACTCTCTTTCCCCTTGGGCAGAAAACAATTCACAATGTGACCATGGATGAGTTCTTTCTCCCTCCTGCGATCCCGGTTTCACCAACTGCAGGAGAAGCATGTGGCCTCTAAGTGTGCTTTGAACTGTGACTTCTTGGGAGTTTTGCAAAACGACAGGCAATGAAGGCCAAAGCCGCAAGAGGCAGGAGGGAGTGAGTCAGGATTCTTTGGCTGCAAAAGGAGTAAGCTGTTGCAAGGGGCTTCAAGAAAAAGATACTGTACTTGGTTTTCTGCGATGGCTTATTTCACTCAGAGATGTCCTCAAGGTTCATCCATGTTGTCACATTCTGTAGAATGTCCTTTATTAAGGCCGAATAATATTCCATTCTATGTATATATCACATTTTGATTATCCATTTATCTGTTAATGGACATGTAGATTATTTCCACAACCTGTCTATTGAGAGATAGCTAAAACAGTCAAATTCAGAGAATCAAAGAATGGAATGGTGTTGCCAGGGGCTGGGGGGATGGGAAAATTAGGAGTTACAAGTCAATGGACATAAAGTTCCAGTTAAGTGAGATGAATAAGTTCTAGGGATCTGCTATTTCACATTGTACCTACAGTTGACAATACAGTATTATACACTTACAAACTTATTAAGAGGGTAGCTCTCGTGCTAAATGTTCTTACCACAATAAAATAAAATTAACAGATAAAAAGGTATTGTATTCACTCACGAAGGAGGAAGCCTGGGGATTGTGGGCTGCAGGTAGGGCTTGATCCAGGTGCTCCAGTGATGTTTTTGGCTCTTTCTCACTCTCATCTGTCAGCTTAGATTCTTCCCGTGTTGGCTTCATCCTCATTTCAGGTGCGAGGGATTTTTTTTTCTTTGATGGGCATCATGAGCCCTATTAGGTCCAGCTAAGAGTCCCCTACCACCAGAACTCCAAAAACTGGCAGCACCCTTCTGTACCTAAAAGAAGCATCCCAGGGATGATGCCAAGTGGCCTCGCTGAAGTTGCGTATCTATCCCTGTGGATGGAAGGATGGCTGAGTTACTGACTGGTGCTCCTATCAAGGATGTAGAAAAGTAGAAAAAGCTTTCCTTAAGGCAAAGGAGGCTTGACATTAGAAGAGAGGTGAACAGAAATGAGTCGTGCGATCTACAGTAACTGTGACCACTGGCCATTCTCGGGGCTTTAGTGGGGACAGAGCCTTTTCAGAGAGAGAGCGGTGATCTTCCAATCAATAAAGCATTTACACACTTAGCTCCATGCGTGGAGCAAGGCGCCTCAGAATCACGAATGGATGATTCTAGCCCTGACAAGCCCTGAGAAACTACTCTGCACTACCAGACTGTGATAGCAAGGGCAAGGTGTGCATGTAGGTCCCACTGTGAACACCAGAAGGGGTCAGGAAGGCTCCCTAGAAAGCGCTTGGTGGCTGAGCAAAGGACAAGGGTGGAGGTGGGAGGTGGGGTGTTAGGACTTCAAATCTGGAGAGAAAAATCTAGAGTAGATGTGAGGCATGAAAGGTAGGAGTGGGGATGGAATAAGTGGGGCTGAGGAAACTGATTTTGACTGTGGCAAAATACAAAATAAAGAAAAGCATAACACATTAAAAAAGCATAAACAAAAAAACAAAAGCATAACATAAAAAGAACAAAATACAGGCTAACATCTATTTCATCTTGCTAGAGGAATGTACTTTTAAGCATTAAAGCAGTGGGAAAAATCAAATCAAAAAGAACACATTGGACATATTTGGCATGTAAAAAAGTAAAGCACAGAGTTCAAAACATAACATTAAAAGGCAAATTGGGGAAAATATTTTTAATATTAAGGTATATTGTGATAAGACAAATCCATATTTTTAAAAAGATTTTTTATTTGGACGGAGATCACAGGTAGGCAGAAAGGAAGGCAGAGAGTGGCGTGGGGGGGGGGGAGCAGGCTCCCCGCCTCCCGATGCGGGGCTCGATCCCAGGACCCTGGGATCATGACTTGAGCAGAAGGCAGAAGCTTTAACCCACTGAGCCACCCAGGCGCCCCAACAAATGCATTTTTTTTTTATTTTTTTTTAAAATATTTTATTTATTTATTTGACAGACAGAGATCACAAGTAGGCAGAGAGACAGAGACAGACAGGCAGAGAGAGAGGGAGGAAGCAGGCTCCCCGCTGAGCAGAGAGCCCGATGTGGGGCTCGATCCCAGGACCCTTAGATCATGACCTGAGCTGAAGGCAGAGGCCTAACGCACTGAGCCACCCAGGCGCCCCCAAATGCATATTTTAAAAAAAAGAAGATCGGACAGAAAATGAGCAGAGGTCATAAACAATTTCCAAAACGGACACGAAGAGTGGCATAGCCTTCATTCAAAATGAGCCATGAAGACCTCCCCCTTCCCAAACTCCCACATCCCATCCTCTACCTTTAGGCTGTGAGACTCCAAGTAGAACAGGTTATTGATCCACAGAGGGGCTAGCAGAGGCGAAGACCTGCCTATCAGATGACTGGGCATGAAATCCGCCCCTTGGAGCCGCCACATCTAGCAGTGTCTTTCTCTAAAGCAAATGCTGTTTGCAAACTCAACAGCAACTCTGGTAGGACAGAATGTATGGGGCCTCCACTCA
This sequence comes from Lutra lutra, assembly GCF_902655055.1. Lineage (NCBI taxonomy): Eukaryota > Metazoa > Chordata > Mammalia > Carnivora > Mustelidae > Lutra > Lutra lutra. The sequence goes on along the minus strand of NC_062286.1, from coordinate 121,417,820 downwards.
TGCGCACTCCAGGCTAAGCAGCTACTACCCCTCCCCCACCACCCCCAGTGGTCTGCAAGGGGCAGAAGCAGCCTCATCCTGGACTGGATGCTGCTTCCCTTCCTCCCACACCCAGGAGCCACCTCCCCCCAGCCTGTGGTCCAGCGTGTGTAGGCCAGATACTGGACACAAAGGGTCTGGATGGCCACAAGAGGAAGCTGTCGCGAACCAAGGGGCCAGTGGGGCTGCTTCCATAAGTAGTCAGACTAGCAGCCTTGGATGCCCAGGTCATTACCCCAGATTACATAACTGTCCTTATAAAGGCGCGCATGCCGGTGGCAGGGCAGCCCTGCCCTCCTGCAGGAGGCTGGAATTCTGGCTCTGGGACACGCTGGCCTGTGCCTCGCCTCTCTGAGCCTTGCTTTCCTTGTCTGAACCATGAAGAGTAAGGCCTTCCTTGAAGAGCTGGCACTCTGCCCGAATAAGGTAAGGACCCGACACAGTGCCAGGCAGCCGGGAGGAGGGCCCTACTACATGCCAGGTCCTCCAAATCGTCAGAAGTCCACACAACCACTGTGGTGGAAGTGGGGGCAGGAACGGTCCTTGACCAGGATAGATGAGGACCAACGGGGGCTTCACTTGCCCTCAGCTCTCTGTGAGCCATAAGACGACCGCGTGATAGCAACTTACAGACCCCCAATGGGACGGGAGAGTGGGGACTTGTGTGGGGATGGGGACCCAATGAGCTGGTATTCTGCCTAGATACTGAGCCTTTGGAGAAGTGAGGGGTTATCGGGCTAGCAGAGCCCTTGGAAGGCCTCCAGTACACCCTTCACCTGAGTCATGAATGCAGCCCAGCATGCACACCTGACTCGGACCGCAGTCAGAGCCTTCTGTCACCTGGATTAGTGCTCTAGCCTCCTTCCCTGTCTCCCTGCTTCTGCCCATCCCCGCTGTAGTCTGTGTCCAGCGCAGCAGCTTGTGATCCTGTTAAAACAAAAGTCAGACCATGTCACTCTCTGCCTAAAACCCTCTAATGGGTTCCCGTCTCACTGAGTGAAATGCAATGTTCTTACAACAGCCCCTAAGCCCTAGACAGTTTGATCTTTTGCAGATGCCCAGATTTCCCCTCTGACCTCCTTTGATCACCACGCCCTCACCATACGGACCCCCGCTGTTTCTGGAACATACCAGGCATGCTCTTGCCCCAGGGCCTTTGCATTCCCTGTTCATTCTGCCTGGAACCCTCTTCCCCCAGATGCCCACATGACTCCTTGCTCACCTTCAAAATCTGTGCTCAAATGTCACCCCATTTAAATCACGCTATGTCCTCTTACCCTGCCAGGACTTTCAATGTTCCTTATCCTGCTCTAGTTTTTTCCAGAGCATTTCTTACAACTAACAATCTCTGTAACCTACTTCTTATGCCTGTTGTCTGCCCCTCCCCCCGAATGAGCGTAAGCTCACCACCGGGGCAGCACTCAGAAAGTACTGTTTGCATGAAGAAGGAACAGAGCCTACCGCCGCCTCCCTGTAACTTCTCCCATGGGTCCCAACTCCACGCTCTCAAGGGCGCAGAGACCTCCTCCTTCAAGACAGCTCTCCCAGCCTCTCTGCTCTTGGGGGAGGGCCCCACATTTTTCTCTAGCTGCTTCTCATGTGCCAGCTCCCTTTCACCAAAATGTAACCCATCTGTCAACATCCCTTTAGAAGTGTGAAGTCCAGACTTGGGACAGGGAACAATGTCTGGAGGTGACACAGGAAAAATGGAGAAATCCGGGGAGGGAAGAAGATAGACAAAGATCCAAGAAAGACAGACCTGTGGAATTTCTTTCGTACAGCCCATCTGATATTGGACTGAGAAGCTCCCTACTTCTACCTTCCTCCCACCAAACATTTTGACTGACAGCCCCCAGGATCCCTGTTCTCCAGAGAAACCTAGTGAGTTGATGCCCATGACCACTAGATTGAGGACACAGGACAGAAGGCCTGGAAGGCTGGGGACACACCACTCCCCCCCAGTAGGGAACAGCTGACACTACTTCTGGCTGCCATTCCCCCTCCCCCCATCTCAGCCGGGAGGCCAGTCCAGGGCAGGAGCCCAGGTTTGGGGGAGAATGCACCAGCAAGGAGACCTTGGATACTCAGGAGGTAGAATGTTCTAGTGAAAACAAAGCTTGCCTGGGCCAGATGTATGGAACTTTGAGGCAAAGAAGTGCCCTAGTCAGCAGGGGACTGAAGAGAAGAGCAGATCCACACTGCCCCCAGTGTCAGCAGGTAGCTCAGGTGAGTGTCCCGCCTCTGTTCTGTTTTGGATCTGGAGGATGTGACTGTGGGGCAGAGGCTCAGTGATGGCTTCGCCCAGGCATTCACTCAGCATCTCCAGCCCCTATTTCAGCAAGGGATGGCATTTTGGTCAAGCCAGAGTCTGATTAGTTGGAGAAACCAACATGTCATGGTACCCTGGGCATATTAAATCATATTTACAAGGGGATGATGTGGGGAAAGTAATTATCGATGGTGAGAGGCAGTCCGCCGCGGGATCTCCGCTGCTCAAGTGGTGAGAAATTAGAGGGATGGGCTCAGATCAGCGAGGGCTGCCTTGGGGACAGTGGGAGTGGTTGGAGACTTGCTACCTCTGCTGATTCTGTTAATAGGATAAAGCAGCCTTGCAAATAAGAGCCAGACCTCAGGAGGCCTGCATTTGAGGGGATTTGGAAATCAGGCCAGGTCCTGCCAAAAGCTTCACTTTTAGATGTGTTAGAACTGGAAGGAGCTTACAGATCAGCAAGTCCGCCGGCTCTCCGTTTGCAAGGTTTCTGTCTTCCAGAAATACTGCAAGTATTAAGTAATAATTAATTTGCTTTCACATTTTTTATTCATCAAAGACACATAGAAGACTGCCAGCTGGGACACACAAAAGATGGAGTCGATGTCACTCCGGCCCCGAACGAGAGACCTATTGGTTTTTTTGTCAGCTCAGTCACGTTATCCTGTGCAAATGTAGTTTCTCTTTTGAAAACATTTAAAATAACACAACAGTCCACTTCTAAATACCTGAGGGAGTCTGGAGAATCTACCATCAGAAACCCCAAATCCAAGCAAACTCTCTTACTTTATGTGTAAGTAGACCAAGGCCCAGAGAATGGAAGGGGCTCGTCCGAAGTCGCACAGCTGGCTGGCACCAGGACCAAGGCTCCATCTGGGAATCGGGGAGAGAAGGCTGTCAGGGGCCCTGGACACCAAGGTGCCTGGGTTTGACTCTTGTCCTCAGTCCCTCCTAGCTGTGGGGTCCCGACAGAATGAAGTTCTCTGAGCCCATTTTCTTATTCGTAAAATGGGGGAAATAGTAGCACCCCCTATTTTTGTGAGGAGTAAGTAACAGAACATGGCACTTGGGGGGGATAGCAGGTCTGTGGAGACAGAAAACCAACAGCTTGCCGAGCAAAGTCATGTGATCCCCACTTCCACGTGCTGCCCTGACAATGTTAGTGCGAAACAAATTCTGTCCCAGTGGAGTTCTAGGTACTAACCTGCAATGCTGTCACTTCTGGGTAGTTTTCCAAAACTAAGTGTGCCTTAGGACCCAGGCCATATCCAGATTCACTGCCTCGGAATCCCTACAGGGTGGGACTTGGGAATATGCACTTAAAAAAATTATTAGTGAGATATAATTTGCATAGCATAAAATTCCTCATGTTAAGTGAGTACTTTCTGTGGTTTTTAGTATTGTTGTACAATTGTTGTAGTAGGTTGTACAATCATCACCACTAAGTCCAGAACCTTTCTATCACCTCAGAAGGAAACCCTGTAACCGGTAGCAGTCAACCCCATTCCCCACTCTCCCAGTCCCTGGCAACCAGTAACTGCCCTCCCTGTGGATCTGTCTGTCCCAGAAATTCCCTACGAATGGACTCATGTAACATGGGGTCTGTGTCTGGCTTTGTTCACTCGGCATGACGTTTTCAGGGGTTCATCCACGTTATAGCATGGACCAGGAATTTCTTCCTTTGGAATGTGCACTTCTAACAAGCTCCCCAGGTAGTTGTGATGAGTGGGCTTCGGGAGGAAGAGAATAATTTCTGGTTATTATAAAGCTACAGGGCCTCAATCCTTCCTTCAGGTATGCCTGTCTCGGCGGCCCCACTGGTTAATAGCAGGCAACGCTGGCTGCGCTGCCTCCTCTCCAGAGACTGAAGATGTCGGGCAGGGTCTCCTGGTAGTCAGCAGGGAGAAGTGTGTCTATGGACAGTGGCCTGGCAGCCGAGAAGTGGACAAATTAACTGCAAGAGAGACTCACACAAGGGGATGTAGTCTCAACTCAAAGACTTTAATGTACATTATGCTCTTGGCAAAACATCTCCAAGGAAACAAGTGAAACCAAAAGTCTTAACCAGCGTGGATTCGCACTCAGAAACCTGGTGTGAGCTGCACCTCGGGAAAGCAGGGACTCTTGTTGGAGTAGAGCGGTTTGAGGTCAGGGTGGCAGGACCTGTGTGTGACGGGCACAGCCTCAGGACTCCGAGGAAATGCAAGCAACATTACTCCTGTGGCTGACAGCTCCAAAGCAGGACTGGGAAGACCTAGGTTGGCCAGGTCCTCCACAGAGCCCTGAATAAAGGCACAAAAAGAAGCCTCTCCAGAGCAAGAACCTCCCTCTTTGTTGTTCCATCTCCAGGTCACCAGAAAGAGTCATGGTGGCTCTGGTGAGGAATGGAGCCATATGGAAGGGTTGCCAAGTCCCACCTCTGGGTCTGAGGCCTCAAAATGGGATAGATGGGAAGGATGTGGCTTCGGCAAAGCCCCTGAGGTCAGGAGCCACAAGAGTCTTGGACAACTACCCACTGGGACCTCTGGACAGAAGGAAGAAACTTGGAGAAAGCAAAAACTGACCATTTGTCAGACTTAATCCAACTGTCTTCTGGGTCCCCTCTCCCCACTCTGGAGCTCCTGGTGGTCCCATGCCCGTGTCTTCTGTGATGCGTTCCCATTCAACAAGGACAGGCAAGAAATTCTAGCTCATCTCCCTCTCACCCTGTTTAACTTTTAAATCACCAACTGATCGCTCAAACCCTGTGTGGTCCAGAGTTTCTTGTTTTCTAACCATTCTGTGGAATAAACAATCAGTTTCCTTAGGCTATTGGCTCACATTCTTCTCCTTTGGAAGGAAGTAGGGTGCTGCTGAGGCAGGTCTTTCCTGAGAGCTTCTGTAAGAGCCCATCTGGAATCTGGTCAGGTTAGCCAGTGGCCAGGCTGACGGGAACCCATGAAGGTGGCTTCGGATGCATACTGCCTCCTGGGCACCAAAGAAACTGATTTATTGGTGGAAGAGGGAATTCTGGCTCCATCTCCGCAGAATCTGGTGGGGCCACTACCCTACCCTCTCAGGTCCCAGAAGGAAGGGGTGAATGGAGAGGCCAACACTACAGCTGTAGGGGAAGAGGCCTCCCCTGGCTGACAGCATTCCCAGTTAGCCCGTCTCTACACCCTCAGGGAGCTCCACCACCACCGGGGCGCAGTCCTCTGGCTCTGCCTCAAAGTCCCACCGAAACTTCTTGGTCAGGTGAGCTTGGAACTTTTCTGCTTTCTGCCTCAGGGTGGCATCCACGGCAACACTGCAGGCGGAGGAGAAGAAAACCTACAGAGAACAGAAGATAAGTCACCCTGAGAACATGGAGAGGGCCGAGAAAGCTGTGGAAATTTCCTCGTGGTGTTCAGCCCTCTGGGGCGGGTGGATCAGCTGCTGCTGGCACTGGCCCAGGACACCTGCAGTGCTCCCCCCAAACCAAGGAAGAAGGTCCAAACCCAGCTGAGAGGCTGGGGCAGGACTAGAATGGAAAATCACTATCTTGGGCAGCGATGCCCCATTAAGAGTAAGGCCAGTGGGGCCATCACCCTGGCCCAGTCCCTTGGGGAGCTCTCCTGAGCACCTGGGCAATAACTACACCAGCAGGAGCCAAGAAAGGCCTGGAGCGTTTATAAGCCCCTGCATCCCATAAAGTCTCAGGCTTTAGGCCAACGAGGCTGAACTGCTGCTCTAATCTTCATGGGCCACAGGCTGCCAGTCAGAGGTTTCTATTCCCCTTGGAAGTTATGTTTGATGTTCTTCTTATAAAATTGTGCTGACAGGAGCACCTGGGTGGCTCAGTCGGTTAAACATCCAACTGTCGGTTTTAGCTCAGGTCATGATCTCAAGGTCTTAAGACGGAGCCTCATCAGGCTTCATGCTGGGCAAGTCTGCTTAGGATTCTCTCTCTCCCTCACCCTCTGGAAGCCCCCCCCCCCAACCTGTACACATGCTCGCTCTCTCTCTCTCAAAAAAAAAAGTTGTTGTAACATGTACATAATACAAAATTACCATTTAAACCATCTTTTTACATTATCTTAAAAATTAAATACACATAACATTTACCATTTTAACCATTTTTAAGTGTAAAATTCAGCAGCATTAAGTACATTCACAACCATCACCATGATCCATCTTCAGAATTTATCTTTCCCAAATGATACTAGCTACCCACACTGATTTCCCATTCCCCCTCTCCCCGGCCCCTGGAAGCCACCCTTCAGCAATGAACAAGGGTTCCATTTCTCCACATCACTGGCAAACTCTGTTTTTTGTTATTTATTATTGTTATTTTTCAGTAAGATGGGTGTGAAGCGGTATTGCACTGTGGTTTTGATCTGCGTTTCCCTTATGATTAGTGATGCTGAACATCTTTTCATGTAGATGCACTGGCCATTTCCATGTCTTTTTTGGAGAAATGTCTATTTAAGCCCTTTGCCCATTTTTAGTCAGGTTTCTGTTGTTGTTGAGTTACTGCAGTTCTTTATACATTCTGGGTATTAATCCCTTGTTTTGATGTTCTTTTTAATTCAGTTTCATCTGATATAAACGTTGAGCAGGGGGCAGAGCAGTAATTTTCTCTGCATCTAACACTCCATTCTGGATTTTCCTGGATCCCAATCACTTCTAAGAATAACAGCAAACTCATTACTCCTCATACTATTTTGCTGTTTTCAAATTCAAAGACGTTTCGGAGTATCCCAAAAGATCCTCACAATGCTCTGGGAAGACACCCCAGAATACCTATTTTAGGGAAATGGAGGCTAAGAGAAGTTAAATGACCGGATGAAAACTGACAGGAAAAGAAGGGGCAGTTTTCCCCAAACCACCCCAGATACAGGAGCGTGAGGGTGGGGGAAGCTCTTTGTTCCCCATCGGTCTCCCACTGTAGCCGGCCTGCAGATCACCGTGGAAGGATCTGGGGGAGCCTTGACCTGACAAAGTTAACAGGTGTAATCTACAGCTGTTTCTCTACTGCCTGTTAGCAGGAGTAAAGCTCATTTCAGTGGTCTTTGTTTGGAGTCATTCTGTTGGAGTGGTAGCAGGGACAGAAGTGATTGGGGGCGGTGGGTGTGCAGAAGCAGAAGTGGGGGGGGGTTACAGAATTTGGTTTAACTTGGGAATCGACTAAATACAGAAGCGGGCAGCAAAGCCACAATAAAACAGCAGATCAATAACTAATTAGAGGGGCTGTGTGAGCGTGGCGGTGAGAGGGCAGCAGGGAAGCCGGCCGCCTGTCTGCAGGCAGCTAATGGAGCTTGCCCTGGAGAGCTGACTGCAGAGCCCAGCTGAGCTCTGGGGAAGGGCCCCGTATGGGAAGCAGAGAAGCCTTGTTTCAAACAGTGTTAGTTCCAGAGGCCCTGCATTCCCCTGGGCCTGTCCTGAGGTCCTGGGGAGCCTGCTGGCTGAAGCTGCAAAAGCCTCTTCCTGTTCTCCTCCCCGCACAGTAAACTGGACCCCTCTCTACACAGCCCCGCCTCTCCGGCCACGTTGAGCAGCTGCCAAACACACTCCGCAGCCTCTTCTGTGCCTCTACACATGTGCCTTTTCCTCGGCTTACAACACCTTCCACCCCTGCTTTCATCTTCTTCACCTACTAATTTCTACTAGTGACTCAGGTTCAGCCAAGACATCACCTCCTTCAGCATGTCTTCCCAGACCAAGGATGGAACAGGTGCTCCTTTATGCTCCTCCAGCGTCCAGGGTTACCAGGAACACAGCTTCAATCTCAGTTAGGTAACAGCCCATTTACTCTCGAGCTCTCCCAAGAGACAAGGAGCAACTCCAAAGCAGTGACTCTGGGTCCTACTGCATACTCACTCCTGACACAGCGTCTGACACAGAGGACCCATGAGGTGTGTAATGAGCAAAAGAATGAAGAAGACCACAGACTCCATGAAAATCCATTTTTGGTTCACTTTTGCACAAGTCCTTGACACCAAATAATTGCTCAATAATTATGTGATGGTGCTGGACCAAATAAAGGACTTGTCCTGGGGAGGAGGTGGCTCCTGAATGCCACCAGCTCACAAGCCACTTCCTTGTGAGAGGTCTCTTAGAAAAGCCCAAACCGAAAGGAACTGCTTCAGCCTCTGTTTCCCTAGACTGGGCCTGAACCCTCCTATGGCATTTCTCACACCGTGCTCACAGTATCTGTGCTCCTTAGAGTAGGGAATGAGTCCTTTTTATCAACGTGTCCCACACAGCACATCACCCAGGGCCTGGCATAGAGTTAGGGCCCACAGGAAGCTCACTAAACAGATAAGAATGAGATGTAGGGACTGCCCTGCATTTGGCAATGGCCAGCAGTGACAGGTCTGAACAGGCTGGGCTCAGACTCATCACTCATCCTTCCCACCCATCTCTCAAACAATGTCTGGGAGTAAAATCAACCAGAGGCTGGTAGAACAGAAACCTTCTGTCTGAAAAATAAGGCTTCTAATTTAAAAAGTGCTTTGTCCTTTTCAAAGAACTTATCAATTTAATCTTTACTACAAGCCTGGGTACTATAAACCTGGGAGGTAAGAGGACAGGAAATTACTATTCCCACTGTACAGATGAGAATGGTGATAAATGCAGAGTAAGTGACAGATGTTAAGCGAGATACAGTCCCAGCAGGGAAATCTCAGTCCCTCATCCCTACCCAGACCTTTTTGTCTCACATAGACTTAAAACATTCCTCATATTTTCAGCATTGCCCTGAAGCCCGGGGGACTTGGAGACCAGGTGCTTCTGGAACTGTCCTCTCTGCAGGCCTCCAGGACTCAGGGTATAGCCCAGGTTGACTTTTTTTAAAAAGCAACTTTATTGTGGTCTAATTTACATACAACTAGATTCACCCATTTTTAAGTGTTTGATTTGTTTTGATGAATGTGTACACAAATGCAACCACTGTATGATATAATCAAGACAGATTTTTTTTTTCTTGTGGTATTCAGTTTTATGAGTCTGAAGCTCACATACCACCACAGTCAGGATACTGAACAGTCTCATTACTCTGAAAAATTCCCTTGTGCTGCCCTTTACTGGTCAAACCCTCCCCTTACCTAAGCCCCTGGCATCCATCCAGTGATCTATTTTTGTCCTGATAGTTTATAAACTTGGTATTTTAAAAACCCATAACTCAGAAAAGGAGATGTATAGACATTACCTGGTTTTCAAGCAATAATTTTCTTTGATTCTCTTGTTTTTAGATTAACTTTATGGCTTCTTCAGAAAACATGGTAATGATCTAATTATTTTACTTGTTAAAGTGAAATCAAGTAAACACTTCTTAACATCACTGAGAAATGAATCATCTTACATCGGAAGACCAATCCTGGATATTTTAAAAATACTTTTGAAAGAGGACAACGACATTTCACAAACAACTGCATTTCTCTAAAACTAAAAGCACACCCCTTGGGTATTTTTCTTTAAATACAGAAAAAGCTATTAATATTGTTATCATTAAGTCTGTATATTCTAAAACTGTAAATTACTTTAGCCAGAAATGTGAAAGCCTTCTTTTAAACCTAAGTTAAATAAATTGAGTTCAGTCAGGTCACCTTGAGAAATTCAAAATATCAAGGTAGGTAGCTGAGTCACTATCTTATCCTATTTTTTTTTTTTTTGGACAGACAAAAAAGATGAAATTTCCTAATTTTTTCAATTCCCAAATGATTTTTCAACTTAGAATAAAACTAGCCAGAGGTAGAACATTCTATTTCCACTTGTGGAAGAAGAAAGTGGTGTTAAATAAAACTATCATTTCGCAATGGTTTCTAGGGGAGTAAAAAGCAACAGGAATCATGTCTTCTGAGGTCAGTTTAAGAATCTGGGATGTTTCTCTGGGAGTAATAAATGGGAACCCACCACAGACTTTAGAATCAAAACTCAGCCTTGCCATCCACTAGCTCTGGTGATCTTGGGCAAAATCATGTGACCTCTACGATGCTGTTTCCTCATTGCAAAGTGAGATTATATACTTAGCTCTGAGCACTGTGGTGAGGGCTAAATGAGATAAGGCACACAGTAAGAGTGCAAAGGTGACAGCTGGTGGCAGAAGGTGTGCGAGTGGGTAGGTATATATTGATCATGCCAGGAGTTCTGGTAAAAACACTGTAGACATCACTGTTAGAGTAAGTGTCTTCCATCAGGAGTTGAGATGGACACTGGATTTAGAATATTGGCAAGAAATAAAGCTGGAAAGCACATATGGCCTATTATGACTTAAAGTATTTTAAAAAAACAGGTTACCTGACTATATGCCTCAATGCTATGCAATCAGCAGTGAGAATCCTTATTTTCTACATAACTCATTTTCCAACATGCTATTAAATTCAGATTATCCTTTCATTGGTTTTAAACAAACTATGGTGACTCAAGTTGCTTTTAATAAAAGAAAAAACTGTATCTATTTTTGTAAAACAAATGATTTTTATTCAAGCTAATCCATGGGATTTATAAGAACCAGTGGCATCTATTCAAAAGGACCTCTAATGGCAGAGGCCATTACGTGGCTAATTTTATACCAGCTAAGGTGACAGCCTTTTAGTGCTTACACATACAAACACCAGTCCCTCTCCATGGGTAGTAGCCATTTAAGCTCCTAAGTAAGAAAGCCAGTTCCACTTACTTGACTACCTGGGGGCAGAGAAGGAGGCTGGCTGAAGAAGGCTTTTATGGGCTGATTCATTCACTCACACACACCCTGAGTGACTGCCTCTGTGTGGGGGTCTGGATTCTCACTGCCAGGATGGTACCAACGTTAACTCTCCATTAAAAAAAAAAAAAAATCCTTTTCTACACTGTGCCTGTTGAAATCTGTCATCCTTCCAGCACATAGTTAAACGCCTCCCTTCACAGTCACTCCTGATCCCCTCTTCTCCTCTTCAAGTTGCAACCCTCGTCTGAATTAACCAATTCCTTTCCTTGATCAGACTGCATTGTTTACACCTGTCATTATCAGGGGTCTCTATCTGCGTTGCCACGGGAATGACGTACTCCAGCCACCTAAAAACACCCGATAACACAAAGTGAGAGAAGTGGTAGGCCTGGGCCAGGTGCTGAAAATCACCATATGAATAACAAACCAGGCTTTGGGCAAAAGTTCATGGCTTAGTGGGGAAGTCAGGTAGGCGATGTACACATTTCAGCAGGCACAGTCTGTGTAATATAATAGTGACAAGTCCAAAGTAGGCTAATGATATGGAAAGGAGAGGGATTGGGAATGGCTTCAGAGAGAGGGATGCCTTGAGGGCATCTTGTAGGATGAACAAGTTCACACCAGGCAGAGTGAAAATCATGTTCAGTTAAGAAGGCATGAAACAGACATAAAGTTTTCGGTTGTGCCAAATGAAAAAGTTCTAGATCTGCTGTGCTTATAGTTACCAATACTGTACTCTACACTTAAAAATGTGTTAAGAAGTTAGATCTCATGTGTTTTTTACCAGGATAAAAAAAGGGGTGGGGTTGCCTGGTTGGCCCAGTCAGTTAAGCATCTGACTCTTGGTTTTGGCTCAGGTCGTGGTCTCGGGCTGGTGCAAATGAGCCCTGAACAGCCCTGCTGTCTGAAGTGACTTGGTCAATTCATTTGTTTACTTTCCTACCAAAATATAAGCTGCAAGTCAGGGACTCTGTCTTGCTCACAGCTCTATTTCCAGTCCTGCAACAGGGCCTTGAATATAGCAGATGCTTAGCAAATACCTGCTAAATCAATGAAAAAATCTCTTTTGAAGGCAGGAACCTTAATATATGGACCCCTCAACACTTTCAGGAAAATGCTGTATATAAAGATAGAATGCTCAAAAATATGTGTTGATATTATTTTTTTTAAGGAACATGTCCTGGATTTTTCCAAATAATGACATTAAATTTTCTTGGTGAAAAGTCCAGACAGAATTCTTCCAACCATCAGCTCTGTACACCCAACCTGGGCATCTAGCAATCTAGCTGGGCCCTCACTGCTTCATATATCATTGCTGGCAACATAGTGTCAGCAATCAGAGCTCAGCTGTTGGTCAGCTCTGCTGACAATGGTCACAACAGCCAATGACACAGTGTGGCCCTCCTATGTTTTGTGTGACAGCATTAACGCACATCACAAGAGCAGCATATCATTCCCATGAGTCCTTGCCAGAGGCAAGTCAGCAAGCTGATGCCCCCTCTCACCCCTCATCAGTTACCAGCTCATGTAACCCAGGAACTTGTTGGGTGAGGATGGTGGTATTTCCCCTTCACAGCAAAGGTAAAGGGACTTAATTTCTCTGTTATGTCAAGAACCAGTAAAAGAGCAGTTGTATAATTCTTTTTAAGTGGAACACACCAGGCTCAAGCCATCAGCTTGACCAACTTTCCCCATGGTCTGCATAAGGCCCCCAAGTGCCAGGGTTTTAAGTCAGCTGCCTGCTTACAGGGATTCTTCCAACAGCATGTTGTTTGTAGAAAAGTGTTCTATACCTCTGAGATATAAGCCCCTGATGGTGTCCCCACTGATGCCAATCAAGAATCCTTACTGGGGGAATACATTATATTCAGTACGTGGGAGCATAATCACAAGACTCAGGCCTGGGTTCAAATCCTGACTCTGCCACTTACCAGCTGTGTAACCTTACATAAATGACTTAACCTTTCTGAGTCTCAATGTTCTCCTCTCTAAATAGGAAATAATCCTCCCTGCCTTGAAGGGCTCCAGAGAGATTAAATGAGGGAACCCAAGTAGCATGATAAACATGATGCCTGCTACCCAATAGGAATTTCCGGAATGTCTGTTCCTTCTCTCACCCTGGGTGGGAGTGATAGGTTAAGGAACAGCCAGCTTCTTAGGACTGGGCCTCATAGTGGTCTCACACACGGGGAGAGAAAAGCAGCTCACAGAACAGAACGTATGGAAACTGATAGCTTGCAGCTTCTGCCTCTTCCACACTTGAGAAAGTTACAAAATGTGAGTGACAGAGGCTGTCCCAAGAACTTAAAGGATGCTAATCTATTTGCAAAGGGAGGAAATAGCACAGGATGAAGATTGTAAGTTGTCTGAAGCGTCTTCCCTAATTACCACTCATAATGAAAATTTAACTGCCAAGTTAAAAGCAAATTTCACTTTTTCTGTCAGAGAATCTCTGCAGAAACTGGCACGTTTTATTTGAACAGGAAATCAAAGTTACTTTAATGCTTAAATGAGATCTAAGGAGCTGCAGATGTTTCCCTGGAAATAACAAGCTTCAAAACTCTGTCCTACTGGGTTATACCAACTTACAGCTACAGGGAGAAAGAAAAAGTGTTTTGAGCTGAGTAACTCACAGAGGTAGAGGTTAGTCGAATGCCAAGTACCCCACTGCGTGGCATTCTCAGAGCAAGGCAGGGAGACGGTGGTACAGAGAGAGGGTCTCTGGCATCACAGAACTTACAACTGAGTAGAAGACAGAGCCAGGAAACGGCAACAAAAAAGTAACCCTCCCAAAGGGGCTTTCACACTTTCTCACCTTAGTTCTGACCCACATGGGTGTCAGCCAGAAGATGGCTCACCTGTAAGGTGCTGGTGAGGAAGTTGTTCTGGGAGACGATGTCCACAAAGAAGTCGGCCGGGATCTCGCCGAGCTGGTGGTAGAGGATGGAGATGAGGTTGATGTAGAGGGTGTGGTGCCTCACCATGGCTTCTTCGGAGCGACACAGGAGATTCAGGAGCCGCTTCCAGTGCTCAAATGCCTCATACACATTCCCCAGGAGGAAGCATACAAAGGCAAACTGGAGTTCACCTGGGAGGCACAGAGAGGTGAATGATCCTGAGAGAGTGGAGTGCCCAATCTACTGACCCCAGCAGTGGTGGCCTCCTGCACAGCTCTCCTGCAAGGGGGGGCAGGGGGAGCAGTTTGCACTGAGCACACGCTCAGTTCAAGTTTGCTGAACTGCTCTAAATTCAAGCCACGAGAAACCAAACCATGGTTTTATAGAATCAGACTGTAAGAGAAGAGATCTACCAGTACTTGCCTGGCACTTTGAAAGTTTACAAAACGTGTCCATGGCTATTATACCAGGCAGATCCCAAACCGGACTGCCCATCGGTATTAGGAGAGCTTGCTGAAGATAAAGCTGTGCAAGCCTCCCCCACAGAGATCCTGGCTGAGGACAGATGGACAGAGCCTCAGTGTTTGTAGCTCTGAAAAGCTTCCTGGGTGATTCTGATGCAGACGGTCTGCTCCAGGGCCAGGGGAATGCTGCACTACACCATGTAATCCCCAGCCCAACTCCACAAGGTGTTCAGGTTGGTGATACCTGTCTCATTTTACAGATAAAGTCAAGGGACTTACCCAAGGTCACACATCGAATGCTTGGCAATGGGAACAATGGAAGATAAAACAAAATTTCTACTGGGTGAGAACAGTTCCAGAGCTTCCCAGAAGAGGAAAATTTGTGAGTACTTCTTCGAGGCTTAGCCCTCAAGCCCAGATCACTTGCATTTGTTTAACCACGGGGCTCTGTAATTTAATCTCTATGAACAGCTTGGTGGCTAACAGCATGAGCCAAACTACCTAAGTTCAAATCTGGACCCCACCCTTCAGAGATGTGTGACCTTGGGCAAGTTACTCAATCTGTTTATACCTCAATTTCCTTATTTGAGGGCTGTGGGGAAGATTAAATAAATCAATATAGTTCATATAAAGCACTTAAAATAATACCTGGCACAAAGGATCGCTCAGGAAATATTAATTATTATTCCCACGTTTCCACAAGATGCCTGTCTGAAACAGAGACCCCACGATCCAGAAGCCATTGTCCTTGGGGAAGCAACTGGGTCTCTGGTTGCCAAGATACACTGCTGTTGATTAGAGACATCCTCTCTGGCTTCAAATTTAATGAGGGGCTCTGTGGTGTCACACTTACACACGGGCCATGAAAAGAACAGATGCACTCAACACCACGTACCTCTTTAAATGCAGGTTGTTTGATCTCTGTCACCTCCAGAGACATGAAAAACTAGTTCTCTATTCCTAGGCTTGTGGAACTAAGTTTGTCTAGCCGCCTGGTCCAGATATATTGGATGTTTGACTGACATTTTCAAAATATTGTCAAATTTGGGGTGCCTGGGTAGCTTAGTGGATTAAGCCTCTGCCTTCGGCTCAGGTCATGATCTCAGGGTCCTGGGATCAAGCCCCACATCAGGTTCTCTGCTTAGCAGGGAGCCTGCTTCCCCGCTCCACCCCGCCTGCCTCTCTGCCTACTTGTGATCTCTGTCAAATATATAAATAAACTCTTAAAAAAAAAAAGATATTGTCAAATTTTCTTTCTATGATAGAGGTTAGTGATTTGCTTCTACAGTTGGCTTTATCTGGTTAGTTTGTGAAAATAGGAGCTTATTCTCTGAAATTAGGGCATTTACTTAAATTCATGCATTTCTGGCCTAGTCTGAAATTAAGTTAGGAGATCAGAAGTAATTTCAAAGAGCTGTCAGGAAGATACAAAGTTATCCCTGCAACAGACCTTTCACAAGATTACTTTGAAGAACTAAAATGTTTAAGAGGTAGAAAACAGGATTTTCGTTCATTTTTAAGCCAGAATTTCCTAAGTGTTACTTATTAAATGATAATACTGTGTAATGCATTAAGATGCACCCATTAAAATGTGCCCTTTTATCAGAGGCAATGATATAAAGGGCCCTATATTCAAATTTCTCACTGATCTTCCAACAGAAAAATATGCAAATACCTGGACAATTTGTAAAAGAAAAAATATAAATAGTTGTTAAAGATGTGATGAATGTCTGCTGTCACTAGAATCAAAGAAATATAAACTGAAACGATATCATTCTCCAACCATCCGGTAGGAAGAGGCCTTTGCCAAATCGCCATTTCAGAGATGATGGGCAACAGCCTCACCCTAGTTCGCAACACACAGCCTCTGATCCAACAATTTCAACCCTAAATGTATGTATAAGTACACACAAGGATGTTCATTAGACGACACGATAGGGAAAATAGGGACAACTTAAAGGCCCACCAACAGAGGGGTGGTTCATTAACTATGGCACATAAGTAGCCACTATTGAGAAGGGGCTGTTTCAGCAACACAGAAACATATTTATGTTAAAGCAGATTACAAAATAGTATACTGCAATCTTGTTTTTGTAAAAAATCATTTATAGGGGCACCTGGGTGGCTCAGTTGGTTAAGCGACTGCCTTTGGCTCAGGTCATGATCCTGGAGTTCCAGGATCGAGTCCCGCATCGGGCTCCCTGCTCAGTAGGTAGTCTGCTTCTCCTTCTCACCCTCTCTCTTCCCATGCTCTCTCTCACTCTCTCTCTCAAGTAAATAAATAAAATCTTAAAAAAGAATTATAAAAAAATCATTTATACACACAAACACATATAATTGAGGGAAAAAAGAGACTAAAGGGAAATACACAGAAACACACAGAGAAGAGACTGCAATGAAATGCTACACAGGGATACACACACATGGAACAGACGAAAAGGAAATATACCCAAGGGTACAAAATTTGGTTATTTCTAGGTGGGAGTTGGGAATGCATTTTTGTTTTGCTTCTATGATGACCATACAGTACTTTTGCAATAAGGGAGAAAAATAACAATAAAAACAAAAATAATTTTTAAAAAATCACGATCCTGGTCTAAGCCAGTGGAGAGACCAACACTGAGAGAATCAGGAGCAAACTGAGGAGGCAGATGGGAGACGGGGAACCAGGAGCCCTGGGCACTGGTCTCACTTTGACCACATAGTTGGCCAAATCCTTTCTCTCTGTGAACCTCAATCTGTAAAATGAGGGGCTGGGCCACATAAGTGATTCCCAAACACAGAACTGGCTGCATCAGGTTCACCTACAGTGTTTGTTTATTATATAGACAGACAGATAGTGCTGGGGCCCCACTCCAGCTCTCTTAACCTAGTCCCAGGGGGACTGGGCAAGATTGCTTCCTTGCCAAGTTTAGGAGCCGCTGGACTAGATAACCGGAGATGTACCCACTACTATACACCCATCTCCTGGCCCACTCCCAAAGAATCCTGTTCCTCCTCACCAAGCACATCCTGAGGGCTTCCGGGGAACTGCTTGCTGAGTACCGTCTCCAGGGCATAGCTCAGGTCCATGCTGTGCCTGGTTATCTCTGCTGGCGTGGCACCTGCTGGGAACATCTGTGTGGGCAACTCTGAGAAGCGGATCTCTGTCCCAGCTCTGGGCTTCATCTCTGGCAGTCGGGCCAGGCCCTCCTGGTAGCTTTTGCACTCAGTGCCACAGCGAGGTAGATTCTGTTCCACGCGGTCCTTGGTGTGCTTCATGGACAGCACAGGAAGCACCTCTGAGAAAGCACAGATCTGTCGGCTCTCGGGCTGCAGCTTCTCCATTGTGGCCTCGCTGATAAAGTTGGTGAGTGAGATCCACTTCTTGAGTGTGTCGTATGGGTAAGGGCCTAGGAATTGGTCCAGCTCCTGGAGGTTGGCCCTCATGGCCTCCACCTCAGCCTCTGGGGCTGGAGACAGGTCTACCTCTTCTCGGATCGCATTCCAGCGCAGGACCATCAGCCCCCGCTGCTGTAGGCTCAGGAAGAAGCCCATACGAGGCCCCACCTCCCTGGGATTGGCCTTATCCACAGAGCTATAGTGGAGGAAGTGGATGCCTGGTGGGATCATCTTCACGCCCCGGAACTTGGGCCCCACCTCCCAGGAGTTGTAGTCAATGCCAAACTCTGTCCCCTTGGGCATATTCAAGATGACCACAGTGGCCCCTTCAAAGAACAGGCGCTTGGCAAGCTCAGGATCCATTTGCATGGCAGCCATGGCACCAGTGCTAAGTGACCAAAAAGAGAACCTCTCTTGTCTTCCAAACAACTGAAAAAGAAAGAAATCAGAATTAACTGGAACTTGAGGAAAGATGCTTCATTTGCTGAGGATTCTGCATGTGCCAGATTGAATCAGACCCCTGACATAATTATCTCCCTTAATCCTCACCACAACCCTGCATCAATTTTACTGAAGAGGAAAAGAGGACTCAGGGTGAAGAGGATTTTGTGTTTTGGTTTATTGAGAAAGAACACTCACCGCATAGCTGGAAAGACATTGAGGATAAACGACATGCTCCAGGTCATACAAGGTCACACAAATTAGAACCTGGGTACCCTGTCCTCCAGGCCAGTGTTCTTCTCACTGCCCACTCAAGATCTGCTCTCAGGATCTCTCTCCCACAACAAGATGAAGGTGGGGAAAGCGTGGGTGGTCTATTAGAAACTACGACTGTGCCTAAACTGCCTCACACTGTAACTCTGCCTAAACCCTATCACTGAAGAGTCCCAAGGAGCTAAGAAGGATGATTAAATCCAGCATATACCCAGTTTCCCATAAGCCTTAAGGAAGGCCCAGACATGGACAGAAGGTGGAAAGTGGGTGCTCTGCATCTGAAGTGGGTGTTCATTCACAAAATGTTTGGAAGTGGAAAGCTTTTCAACCACAAACCTCCTCTTCATCTTCTATGCATAAAAAACCCCTAAAGTCCAGGGAGTGAAGCAACTTCCCAAAGGGCCCACAGTCAGTGGCAACTCTGGCCACCTTGCCCAGAATAGATTCAGGTGGGATGGCTGGCCTAGGATCAGTATTTAGATGAGAAAGAGCAAGAACACTTATTTTACCCACCTCTGAACTATCCACGGGGACATACTGAACCAACGTGTAGGCAGGCAGACACTGACTGGGTGGTATTTATAGGAATGGTTCCAACATGAGCTAATTTAATAAAAACAATTATCTAACCTTCTAGTCCCAAGACGCTTACCTATTCAATTTAACAAATAATCACTGAGTGCCCGCACTGGGCCAGATCTTTGCCTGGAACAATGATCTATGAAACATCCACAGGGTAGGACAGTCACTACTGCCTCTAGGGACTTCCAACCCAGCCAGATGCACAAATAAGACCCCCAAATTTCACAAACAGAAGAACCAGCTGCCTGTTTAATTCTTCTTACTCTTTTCTATGTTAAGCAAACAGAACAAACTAAAGCAGGGAGAAAAGGAAGGCCCACCTGATTCCAAAAATGGTAGAGGCAATGTTTTATCATCTTAACCCCAAACCACGGTAAGTGACTCTTACTCTAAATGGGCATTATTTTTTTTTCAAACTGCAAGTCAAAACTCATTAATGGGTTAAGAAATCAATTTAGAGAGTCTCAACCAGCATTAAATTTTTTTAAAATGGAAACAACAAAATTTAAAAAAAGAAAAAGTGCATCATGAGTAATAAAGATAGTAACTGTCTTCTGAAGTTTTATGTGTCTGTATGGATTCTTGGTCATGAGGTAAAATGTATTTGTTATTGTAGGTCACAGTCAAAAAAGCCTGAAAGCCGCTGCTCTAAATAATTTGCATCATCATCATCTTATTCCCAACCCTGAATTCAGAAGGTACTTAATAAGTACTTGCTAAATGAGGAGCTACTACATTTAGAATAATTGTTCATCAATTAGCCATTTTCCCTTGTGGTACTTGCGCTCCTTCCTCCTTGACAATGACATTCCTTTATTCTAATTACACCAGCGGTAATTCTCTTCACTGTATCTTCAGCAGCTGGCACTCGGCCTGGCACAGAGACTATGCCCTGGAATGCACAAAGTCACATCCGTCCATCTGCTTCTCGCCATCACCTCCTTGCTGCAAGTTACCCGTTCTCCATCCAACAGCCAGAGTGAACTTTTCAAAGGCCCAACCTAAGCATGTCACCAGCTCACACTGAATTCCATGTGAGTGGCTTTTCTTGTGGCTCCTGGAAAACCAGAATTTTTACCATGACCTACAAGACCTACAAGGCCTGGGCTGCCTGGCCCCTCCCAACTCCTTCGGTCTGTTTCATACCATGCACCCTGCAGAGTTCTCTGTTCCCGCCACACTGGCTGGAGGCTCCTTGGATTAAAAAACAAACAAACAAACAAACAAAACAGAACAAAAAAAACTCTTCCCTCTCCTCTTCCTCAAATCATTTTTTTCTGATCTCAACTCAATATTCACTTCCTCACTAAAGCTTGCTTGACCCGGGGTTAGGTCAGGTATCCCGTGAGACACTCCCCGGCACCCTGCACCTTTCCATTTCATTGATCAGGCTGCAGTTCTGCGTTTGTGTTTAGCAGAGGGCTGTTACCTCCGTGAGACTTGAGTCTTTTTGTTCCTCCAGCACAAACCAGCCCCTCGATAAGCATTTATTTAATAAAAACATGATATCCATGTTGTAGATGAGAAACAAACGGCCGGTTCGGGCAAATTACCTTACCCGAAATTAGAGTCGAACAGAATCATATCGGGCGCGGCCAGGGTCTCCGGCCCCCAAGTTCCCAAGTTCGGGAAACAGCTAAGTTACCCCGGGTGCCCCAGGAAGTACTGGCGACTGGGGCTCTGGTGACGGTTTCTCAGGGAGAAAGGCCTGCAGAGCCACCAGGGTCCAAGCACCGGCCCACAGAGAGGGACGCGCGCGTCCCGCCGAGGCGCCCCACTTCAGGGCACTCCGCGATCCCGAACCGGGAACAGGGTGGCTGGGCCACACGGACAACAAAAACAGAAAAGTTCAAACAGGCCAGGAGGCCGCACTCACCAGCTTCGGACTCTCCCCACTCCCGAGCGCCGCGGGGCACCGGAAGTTCTCACGATTTGGCTTGGGACGGGAGCTACGGGGAAAGCGGTCCGGCAGAGCTCCTGGTCTGGGGAGGAACGGCCCGTGCCTGCAGGTTCCGCCCCATTAAATGTTGCCTTTTGCTACTTTGGGTTACACGTCTCCTGAACCGTGGATAACAACCTTCACCAAACTGTATATCCTGCTCCAGAAACACACCCACCAGCCCTAGTCCTTTGGTCACAATCAGTTATGGTCGCTGAAGCTGGGTTCATGATCATAGCTTTCTAGTAGCCACATCAGAAGCTCAGTAATGGTCCCTGTCAGTCAGTTACTACCTGAGTATCACCACTGGCCCATTATCACCCAGTCGCTGTCCAGCCACACTCAGTCCTAAAGGAGATTGTCAGAAACCCAGCTCGCAGGGCGGAGAAGTCGTCCCAGCAGCAATAGCCACTACATGGGTCCCTCCCGCCATAATCACCAGTGTCCTCAGGTGGTGCAGGCTACAAACATGCCTGGAGGGAGGGAATTTCTTGTCTGGTTCTCTGTTGTTTCCCAGGAACCTAGCCCGAAGCCAGACACCAGGGTTCAGCTGGGTGTGTGTATTTAATTAATGACTGTATTAATAAATGATTTCTGTTTGAGGGCTTTGCTCTGTGCTGGGTGGTTGTATCAGTCAGGGTTCAACCAAAGAAGCAGAATCAATAGGAGATATATATTAAGAGATTTTTTTAAAAGATTTTATTTATTTATTTGACAGACAGAGATCACAAACAGGCAGAGAGGCAGGCAGAGAGATCACAAGTAGGCGGAGAGAGAGGGAAGCAGGCTCCCCACCGAGCAGAGAGCCTGATGCGGGACTCGATCCAGGGACCCTGAGATCATAACCTGAGCGGAAGGCAGAGGCTTTAACCCACTGAGCCACCCAGGCGCCCCTATATTAAGAGATTTTTTTACAAAGAATTGGCTTGTATGATTGTGGGGACTGGCTAGGTAAGTTCAATATCCATAGGGCAGGCCATTCATATATGACTTCTAAGCCTTAACGTAACCCTAGTAAGTAGATATTAGTATTCCCAGCTTACAGAAGAGAAAACCAAGGCTCAGAGAGGTTACACAGCTAGAGAGTGGCAGAGCTAGGATGCAAACCATGGTCTGACTGTTCCTGTCCCTGTGCCACTGCTTCTTAGCTTGTCTGTCACACTTCCTCAGTGACAGCTGGACACACCAATCTTTCTCAGTCAAACCTCATCTCTTAGTGGGTTGCAGACTATACTGGGCCCTGCAGTCACGGTTAATCACAATAAGCTGCTGCAGGATTAACCAGAAATGGCCTCCATCAGTCACAGTCACGCCTGTCAAACTCCGCCTGTCATGTCGGTTCCATTTCCTGTCTGAAGAAGCTCAGCTCCTTCCCTGACCCTCCTTATTCCCAGTGTGGGTGCTGAGCTAAGTTTATGATCTCAGAGCTCCCTGTTCCAGCTGGGCTCACCATCTTCTCAGAGACTCCAGCCCTGAATTAGGGCTTGAAAGCTACAGATGGTGGCCCTGGAATGCCACCTTATGGGTCACACGTCCGTCCAGATCAGGTTTTCAATTCTGATACTACTGACAAATCAGATCAGATTTGTTGTGGGATCTGTCCCGTGATTATGGGATGTTTAGCAGCATCCCTGGCCTCTACCCACTGAATGCCAATAGCACCCCTCAGGTGTAACAACCAAAAATGTCTTCAGACATGGCTAAATGTTCCCCGGGGGAGGGCAAAATCACCTCCTTCCCCTCCGTTTGGGAACCACTGATCTAGATAAATCAACCCCAGTTTATTCCCAAGCAACACAGAGGCTGACCCTGAATTTCTGGGAGATAAAGATACAGATTCAGAGTGTGTGTGGACCCAATATTTGCAAACTGTGTCCTATTCCAGAACCCTATGGGTGGCAGAGAGCTAAAGGAAATGTACAAGAAACAAATTTAAGGAAGGATTCCCAAAGCTCCTGAAAGCAACTACCTCTGACAATGGATGGGATTCCAGAGAGCGTTGAAGAATTGTTTTCACTGCACAGCATTTTGTGTCATTGAGTGAATTACCTTTGGAAAGAAACAAAATAGTATTTAGTATTCAAAATTACTAGGAAATGCTCAGAATTTAAGTTTAAAATAGTATTTAAAATTGTATGTCCCAGGTAATTTAAGCTCTGAAGAGATATACATACCTGGAAAAAGAGTGGAAGAAAATGCATCCAATTATTTATAGTGGTTCTTGCTTGTGAGATTTGGGGCAATAGAGAAGTTGGCCTGGGGTGAGCCACTTAGAATAAAAAGGAAAGTGTGGTACATGTAACTCAGGTAGCCCAAGGAGTAAGTTTTACATGGATTATGGGTTTTTAATGTTATATTTTTGCATTTAGTTTTATGAAGACCTCCTTTCTTTGGCAAGTGACACTAGTTTTTGATTTATGGAAGTAATATTGTTTCATATATATGTACATATACATGTATACACACACACACACATATATATAATTTACAGAGTCCATTTAAATAAGTCAATAATGGGACAAGTGGCATGTAGAGGGACATGGCAATGTATGTGGAGGTGGGCAAAGGTTGAAGCTGGGGGTCACTGTATACATTTACCACTAGGTTCCCATGGAGAGGGTTGTAGGAAGAGACCCCCAATGTAAGTACTCTTCTTTCAGAAAGAGGAGGGATCATGTTGTTCCTCCATGCATCAAGCACCTCTATGTCCTGGGGCCCACAGACTTACTGTTCCTTCTGCCTAGAATAGTCTTTTTTTTTTTTTTTAAGATTTTATTTATTTATTTGACAGAGAGAGAGAGAGAGATCACAAGTAGGCAGACAGGCAGGGGGGGGGGGAGCAAGCTACCCACTGAGCAGAGAGCTGATGCAGGGTTCGATCCCAGGATCTTGAGATCATGACCTGAGCTGAAGGCGGAGGCTTAACCCACTGAGCCACCCAGGTGCCCCACTCTTTTTTTTTTTTTTTTTAAAGATTTTATTCATCCATTTGACACACAGAGAGAGAGAGCACAAGCATCGGGAGGGGGTTTGATCCCAATGCGGGGTTTGATCCCAGGACCCTAGAATCATGACCTGAGCCGACCGAGCCACCCAGGGGCCCCTGCCTAGAATATCTTGCCCAAGTCCCTCACCTTACTGGATCTTTCTCTTCATTTAGCTCCTCCTCAGGGAGGCCATAACTGGCCACCTTATTTAAGTGGTCTCCCTCAGCAGCCATCTCCTGCCTCTGTGCATTTCCTTCCTGGTGCCGATCACTCCAGAACTGCTTGCCTGTTGTATTGTTTCCAGCACTCCACAAGTTTGAGTGTTCCCGGAGGGCAGGAAATTTGTCTTATTTGCGGTTGTGCCTGCAGAGCCTAACCCAAGTCAGACCATACTGGAAGCTGCAAATAAGTGTTGCATGAAAGTGTTCAAGGTTGGGATTTCTTTCACACCTGTTTGAGCCCTCCCCACAAGGCCAACCCATACTGGTAGCTAAGGGCTGGGAGAGAGAGAGAGAGATGCCAAGGCAGTTTGTGGTTCAGCATCAAACACATTTATTTCACTTTTATTGAGTATACAAGAACAGAGAGCACACGCATACAGCACAGAGCACTGAGGTGGGGGAGCATGGGGACAAGAGGGGAGGGAGGGGTGTGAGTAAAAAGGAACAGGACAGCATCGCAGTTGGTTGGAAGGTGCTTTTGAAAAAAAAAAAATTATTTAGAGTGATGTTGCTCATGCAATCGCAGGCCAGTCTTGGAATGTGCTTGCAGGATTCACAAACTGAACCAGGTCCTGGCACTTCCTGTCCCCTCCGATGGAAAAGATCCCAAGAAAGCAAAACAAGAGAAAAATGAAGATCTGTAGGACAGCAGATTGGGAAAAGACCCTGGAGAGAATCTGGTTTATCCTACTCATTTTGCAAATGGGGAAACTGAGGCCCCAAAGGGGGTGGGGGGGTGGGACTAGTCCAATGTCACATGGTGAGTTAGGGGCTGAGCCAGGATACCCTCCAGGACATTTTCCATCATGCTACATGGTCTCCTGGGTGGAGAGGCAGCACAAAAAGGATGAGAAGTGCAAAAAGGAAAAAAGAAAAGTAGGTTGAAGACAGACAAGACAAACATCTATATTCTCTATGAAGAGGAGGATGGGAGGAAACAGTGCCCTAGATTTCAGCTTTGCAGCTCCCCTCCTCCCTGGTGGCACTACCTGCCTCTCCACGGAAGGAAGGTCACAGCATCCTGGGATGGAGAGCTCCACAAACCCTGGCCAGCTCACAAGCTAAGCCTGGTCCCTTCATCCCTGCTCTGAAGCCACACATTCAGGGGCTGTAAATAGGTGCAGGATCCAGAATACTCTCCCTCTGAGGTGTGACCAGTGTGCTCAGGGCACCTGGTTCCTGCAAAGACAGGGGTGCATGAGCCACATTCCGGGTGGCCTGGGGAGGGGTGGAGCCATTCCAGCTCTTGGCCCAGAAAGAAAATAGGAGCTTTCAGGTTGAGACGGGTGGGAAGGAGGTTTTGTGGCTTTTCCACCAAGGTAGTAAAAAGAACCTGGTGCATGGGAAGTGAGATGTCGCACTTGGGGTAGAGGGGGGGTTGGAGAGAGCCACTGGTCTTGCTCCAGGGGGTTGGGCGGGGGGGGGGGGGGGGGAGATGGCTGAATCTGCCCTCTGAGCCCCAGGGGCAGGGCTCTCTCTGCCTGCTCTCTGTCCCATTTTGTCCCGTTTAGCCAACACTGTTCTGGTTTCTTGTTCTCAGGTCAGCACCAGCTTAGCAAACTAAGCATTTATGTCACTGGGGTAACTGATAAGTAAGCCAGGGGGTATCCCCGGGCAATGGCCAGTAATTGGAGAGAATGTGGAAATGCTCTCAGAGGGGCAAGCCGTGAGTGAAGATGTAAGGCTGGCTCAGAGGGCTTCCAGGTCCCTCCCCTCTCCCACATTCTCTCCTACAGTCCAAGCCTAGTGCTTGGCACAAGTATTTGTTGAATGACTTCAGTGGCCGCTGTAGAGATGGGGCAGGGCAGGTAAGATGGGACTGAGAAATTAAAGTGCAGTAGGGACATATTCCCTCCAAAGGGGACTCACTGAGTTCCGGGGAGCAGCTCCGGCAGGCAAGCCTGGGAAAGCCCGAGCTTTGGTTGGGGTATTCTCCAAGGGCTTCTGTGGTCTGAAGGCAGTTCTGGAGACTCTGAGGGTACAAGCTCAGAGCTCAGATGCTGGCCGAAGGGGAGGTTTCCAAAGCCAGTCTCACACATAGAAGGAGCCTCTGAGCAACACATTTCTTCAGTGGCTTATTCAGGGTGGGGATGGAACGGGGGGTGGGGGGTGGGGGAGGGTGGTGGTAGGAAAGCCTTTGGAAATGAAGTTTTGTCCTATCAGGGCCTGCCCTTGTTCAGGGTCTCTGCCATGGGTGCTTTGGCCCAGGAGGAAGAGAATGAATGTGGGAGGGGAGAGGACCAGAGCGAGCCAGGCTCTCCGGACAGCCAGGTAAAGCCACCATTCTCTGCAGTGGCCAAGGGTGTCCCATCTCTTTGCACGGGGAGTCAGCTGTCACAATGTGGTCAGGGAAAAGACATGTGGCTGAAAAAAGAGAAGACTGAAAACCAAAGCAAACCCCCTAGGGGGCTATGGGGGCTGAGCCGGGGACCCCTGTCGTGGAATCCTGACCCTGGACCCCACAGCTGAGCACACATCAGGCCCTGGTGGCTACTGCCCAAAGCGGGGAAGGCATCTTGAACTACATCTGGGTTTCTTCCTCCTTGCCAAATCCCTGCCCCTCCATCTGGGGACCCCACCCCTCCCCACCAATCAACCAATTACAAATACCACACACTGTATTACTACGCTGAACCGTCAGCTCCTCCAGCGAACAGCCCACAGCCAGAGTCCAGGTCTCCTTGGCTGGGCCGGTTCAGTGCGATCTAAGAACCTTGGAATACATCAATCACAGTCGGATAATTATAATTTTAAAATGTCAGCTTCATACTTACCAGCACTGTTTATTTTAATATTTGTTTCCTGTTATATATCATATACATAACTTAAAAGCACACCCATACACATCTCCTACAAGCTGCACCTTCATCATAACAACCCATGAACACACAATGTCTACTTTCCTTCCTGTGGCTGGGTTTTCTGCGCTTGCTTTCTCTTCTTTTTCTTGTTTCAAACCAGAGTCATCGGCAGGACCGGGATACAGAGGGTGGGGGGAGGGGGAGGAGGGAGCAGAGACAGAAATGACAACAAGACATGTGAGTCGAGGGGGAGGGGAGGCGGAAGAAAGGAAGGTGGATTTTGCAGCCCAGTGTCAAGACCCCAAAAATAATAATCCAGTGTTCCTCCTTTCCAAGTGGGGGGATTTTCTTTCTTTCTTGGCAAACGGTTGACAGCGCGTGTCTCGCTGCTGAGAGTTCTCTTGCTTTGCTGCAAAAGTGTTTCCTTTGCATTGCAGTGGGCAGCACACGCTTCAGGACAAATGGAATGCTCGTTCGTCCACGCAAGGTAACGTGCAGAACCAGGGTCGTTTTGGACTCCTATGATCATCGTGGTCTGGCTGGCTTTTGTCGTTCCGCAGGGCTTCGAAAGGGGGAGTGAGAGATTACTGTCATTTATATATATATATATATATATATATATATATATATATATATATATACTTTTTGTTTTCCTGAAAAATCCCACCAGTTCTTCAATTTGTCTGCAAAGGAAATGTAGGTGTTCAGATGTTGGTTGTTGCTGTTGGCCGAAGGTGCGGCCAGCCCCAGCAGCAGTGCAAGCACGCGGTGTTTCCTGTATATATATCTATATCTATATATATCTATATATATATGCTTTTCCTTTCCCAGTCCCTCTTCGGTGACAGTACGTCACAGCTGGGACTGCGTTGTTGAGTCGGAGAATCCAGAATGAAGGCCCCTTCTTAACGGTTCTCTGGCTTGGGTTGGACCAGAAGCGCCAGCATCTCTTCACAGAGGTCAGGATTCCTAGAGCCGGAGGCACGGAGGGAAGGGGACACGAAGGAAGAGGACAAGAAAAATTAGTAACTTTTTCTCATTCATCTTTAAATACACGGCAAGAGGTGGTTTTAGCTCCCTTTCCTGTATGCCCTTTATTATGGCTCAGGAAGATCAAGTGACTTGTCCAAGGCCACACAGCCAAGACCTGAACCCACATCTGTCTGGAAATCTGTCCAAGTTTCCTTAAACACTAAGAGGCTCAGATCACATGCGGCTCACCTTTTCTTCCTACCTCCTCCTGGTCTAAGAATTGTTTAGTTGTGATTGCAGAAGTTATTTGTTTTTCCTCTCTGATCTCCATGGGCCTGTGTGTCCTGGGATTAAACCCCAGGGAGCAGCATTTCCATAAAGAAATTGGAGCTTGGATTCCAACTCAAGATTGACTCCAAAATTTTGTGGTCAAGTGCATGGGGTCTCCAATCAGACGGCCTGAGTTCAAATCCCATTCCATGGGCTACAAGCTCTGCCATCTTGGGTGAGTTTCTTAACTTCTTTAGGCCTCCTGTGCTCCTCTGAAAAATGGGTGCTTCCTCACGCATTTACGGGGAGGATTCGAAACAAAGGTTAGCAAACAGGAACCACTAAATAAGTACCTGACCGTTCCTATTATTACTACTGCTATTGTTAACTTAGCCATACACCGTTTGGCTCTCCTTGAGGGCAATGGCTGCCTTTTACTTATCTTTGTCTTTCTTTCTTTCTTTCTTTCTTTTAAATAATTTTTTTAAAAGATTGTATTTATTTATTCGACAGATGGAGATCACAAGTAGGCAGAGAGGCAGGCAGAGAGAAAGGAGGAAGCAGGCTCCCTGCTGAGAAGAGAGCCAGATGCCGGCCTCGATCCCAGGACCCTGGGACCAGGACCTGAGCCGAAGGCAGAGGCTTTAACCCACTGAGCCCCCCAGGCGCCCCTATCTTTGTCTTTCTAATGCTCATCACTGTGCATGGTGCATAGCAGCTCCCCAGAACCACTTAACGGTGGGGGGGGGCGGGTAATCCTTTCTGCCCTTTCCCACTCACATAGGGTCCAGTGTGAAGGGAGTCATAGACACAAAATCCTTCTCAGTTTAGTGGACAGATGGGAAAATGGAGACCCAGAAGGTTCAATGTCCCAGTGAGTTGGTGGCAGAAATGAGACTAGAACCCAAGATTCCTGCTTTGAAACAGGTCAGTTTTTTTCCTCCCATGTCATCCAGATCTTGGAGGTAAGGAAGCTGGGTGTTGCAGTGTTGTGGAGACAGGTCCTGTCTGAGGGATGTGGGCCAGTGGGAGAGATGGAAGAGAAACTACACATCTGGCCCAAGAGCTGCAGGGAGTAAAAAGACCCTGTCAGATGGGTGTGCTTCCCACACTCAGAGCAAGAACTTCAAAGAGGAGGAACTTCTGGGAGGAAGGCCAACAGTCAAGTGCACTCTGAACAGACGTTTCTGGAGGATTCAGGGAGGGAAGAGAAGCTAAAAACCAGCAAGATGGACACCTGCAAGGAGCCAGGGCTTGTGCACCAGGCTGGCAGTGGAAGCTTACAGTCTGACTTATCCAGGGCTCTCGTCCATCCCTGAACATGGCGAAACCTTGGGGGATAAGGATGCGGGTTCACAGTGCTAAGGATCTTCTGTATGTGAGGCGCCGTCCTTGTGTGTCACTGCTGTGGACTGAATATTTGTGTCCCCAACCCCCTGACCAAAATGCCTATGTTGAAGCCTTAATTCTCAATGTGAGGGATTTGGGGGGGGGGCGTCTTTGGGAGGTACTTAGGTTATGAGGATGGAACCCTCATATATAGGATTAATGCCCTTATAAAAAGATACACAAGAGAGATTCTCTCTCTCTCTGCTCTGCCACTTGAGGACATATAGAGAAGACAGCCACTTGCACCTTGATCTTGGACTTCCCAGGCCCCCATACTTGGGAGAAATGAACATGTGTTGTTTAAGCCACCCAGTCTATGGTGTGGTGTCAGCCCGAACTAAGACACTCACAGATGCTAATTATTATCGCAGCTCCAATTCCTAGGTGAACTTCATTTTGTAGATGAGGAAACTGAGGCCCAGGGAGGTTCCTCTGGGCACACTGCTAGCAGGGAGTTTCGGGCTCCAAAGGGTGTGTTCTTCGTGCTCAATTCTGCTAACTTCCTGAGGAATTTTTTTTCCCACAGTGGCAGGCTGCACTTGAAGTCTTATAGCTCAGTGTAAACATGACGTGGGATGTCTTCAAAAGACTTTAGACACTTCAGAAATGCCAAGGACATCTAAATGATGCCATACTATAATTTATTCTTCTTAGTTTATTATATCAGAGTCTGAATGTGCAGTGTTTTGACAGCTTAATTTGAGTCAATAATAATCAGAATCACCCTTAGCTTTTACTGAGCACTTACTATGTGCCAGGCGCCGTTGTTAACTGCTGTGCATGTAGGATCTCACCAACCCTGTGGGATAAGGAGGTTAAGACCACAGGGTGGCTCTGGAGTCTCACAGATGAGCTTTGACTCCCTCATCAAGACCCATGGCTCCAAGCAAGTCACCTAACATCTCAGGGGCTCAGTTTCTTCATTTATGAGAACGAGCAGATAACAATACTTTGGTCAAGTGCGTGTCCTCATGCCTGGAAAAGTACAGACACTCCACACATTTCAGCAATTGTTGTCATGGTGATTATGGTTGCTGACCATTAGCCGATGAAAAAAGTGCAGAGATTAAACAATCTGCTCGAAGTCACATGGCTAAGGGCAGGCAGGGCTGAGACTGAATCAGGTTTGCAGGATTCCAGATCTTTCCGTGGGCTACCAAGATATATCCATCCATCAAACTGACATGTTTCAAGCACTTTAAAAAAGAGTCTTCAAATTCAGAGAAGACCCCTCCTCAGAATGAGAGAGTCTGCTGATATTAGGGGTCAAAGGTGTTTCCTAAGTAGTGTAAAGCATATGGAGAGAAAAGGCAAGGGAGAAACTTCTGTCTTTCCAGGGTGACACGAACAAGGTGAACTTTACAGAAGGATCTGAGAGGGAGAAGGAGAGGAGAGACAGAGGGAGAGAGGGAAGGAGAGACAGAGAGACCAGAGGAAGGGAGATTGAGGAAAAAGATGGAGAGAGAGGTAGAAGGAGAGAGGGAAGGAGGAGGGTGGAGAGAGAGGAGAGACAGAGAGTGGTGGTATGTGGACGATGCCATCAAAGGAAGAACAGAGGGGTGAATGAGACTGCCCAAGTGGGCAGATGTAAAAGGCTGCATGGTGTTTGTTGCTGGGTGTGTGTGTGGCGGGGGCAGGGATGGCTAGGATACGGCAGCAGGGACGAGAGCCCTGAGCGGTCAGGGAAAATGGGGAGGCAGGAGCCTGGGGGACTGGCTGGAAATGCCCCAAGAAAGATGGGGAGCAAAAAGACAGGGAAAGGAAAAAATAGGAGAAACACGTGACAGGTACCCTACGAAAGCAAATTGGCAGCCAGAAGGCCATGCCTGGAAAGGACTTGCCCCTTCTCTCTCTCTCTTTTTTTTTTTTTTTTTTGCAAGTGAGGAAACTGCTTGCCCAGGAGGGAATGGCTGGGACTAGAGCCAGGTCCCCAGATTCGCAGCACAGAATTCTTTGCACCAGCGGCTGCCCATGGACTTCCTAAAGACCAACGTATAAATACAGATTCCCAGGTCCGGTCCAGCCCTTCTAAATCAGACTTTATGATCTTAGATCTCCAGTACCCGTATTCCCCCGGTGATGCCGCCAGTGCACTACCACTCGGAGATCTGGGGGACAACGGGCAGGAAAAACTGGACGATGGAGGGGAGAGGAGGGACAATTTGCACGGAACTCTGAGGAAGGCTGGGAGGAGGCTCTGCCCATGACCAGCTTCTACTTCTGTAGAAGCAGTGCTGTCCAGCAGAAATAGAAGTGAGAGCCACGTATGGAATTGAAATTCCTTTAGATAGAACTCGCTAAATTTTCTAGATATTTCCAATTTCCTTAACCCTTCTAGAAAGAAACTTTTCATTTCCAAATTAAAATTCTAAATTTCAAATTACCATAAAAAGAGTAAAAGAAACAGGGGAAATAAACTTCAATAATGTATTTTACCTAACCCAATTCATCCAAACATGATCATTTGAGGATGTAATGAATAGAAACACTATTGAGACATATTGCAGGCCTTTTCTCATATTAAGTCTTCAAAACCCTGCATGCATTTTACCCTTAAAGCATGTCTGATTTCAGATTAGCCAACTGCAATTGCTTGACAGCCATGTGTCTTGCACAGTATGAAGAAAACCTGTCCATCACTGCAGAAAGTTCTGTTGGACAGCACAGTCTAGACCAGGGCTTGGCAGCCCTTTAAGGTGGAAGGAAAATGTTTCAGTGCATTTTCTTCTGACAAGAAGGGAATGGTGATCCACATTCTTGTATCTTTCTAGAAAACACAGTCTTATTCATCAGGGAAGAGGGCCAAAGGAGATCTGCTGCTTGTAGGGGTCTTTGAGACGAGTTCTTTTTTCACTGTAGCACAAATCCAAGTATATAGCCCGACACATTTTTATATATGTCTACACCCATGTGACCTACCCCATTCAAGATGCTGACATTTCCAGCACCCCCAAAGGTTTCTCTGTGACTCTTCCTGTCAATATCCCATCCCAGAACTAAGCAGTATTCTGACTTTTATCATCACTGATTAGTTTGGCCTACTTTTGAACTTAAATAGAATTCTCCCACTCAACTCAATGTCTGTGAGATTTCATTTTATATGCCTGATAAAATTCAGTCAATTTCCAGAGGGACCAGAAGAACCCCTCCCCCAATTTAGGCTAATGAAAGCCCCATCTGCTATAGCACCATCTCCTTCCTCTTGTTCAGCAAGGCATGGTCCATCAGTAAGGAAACAGAAAAGTAAGTTTCTGGCCCAAGGTAGCCTGAGAAGTCAAGGGTTTGCGATCTAGCAACACAGATGGGATCAAGGACTCTGGTCATCATATTTTCTCCTTAGCAACATCCAGTGTCCTGTGATGGAGGCAGAGATTCAGGGACAGGAAGGTGGCCCTTGGCCTGAGGGGCCTTTTTCTGGCTTCAGGTTTTTAGGTAATGGCCAGTAAGGCTATGCTTGTCTCCAGCTGTCCCGCCTCAGGACGGGCTATCCACCCTCACTCCCTGGCCTTATCATGTCCAGATATACTTGGGCCTGAAACCCCCAAGAAGCCAAGGAACCAGTCTTCCCCACCCCATTCCCCACTCTGATTTGTTATATTTGAGGAAGCTACTTCTCTCCTTTGAGCCACAAACCAGGAACGTGGGGACTTAAAGCTGTGCTTGGGACCAAGCCACCTGATGGAAACAACCCTCGGAAGATCTCACTGCCTCCCTCCACTGGCTGCTGAGCCTCAGAGGTCTTACCTGTGGCTTCTTGTCCCTCTCCTCTGGGGACGGGTCTGTTTCTCTATATACGACAGCTT
Source organism: Lutra lutra (assembly GCF_902655055.1). Lineage (NCBI taxonomy): Eukaryota > Metazoa > Chordata > Mammalia > Carnivora > Mustelidae > Lutra > Lutra lutra. The sequence goes on along the minus strand of NC_062286.1, from coordinate 121,384,427 downwards.
TGGTTACCAACATGTCAGGATGCTGCAGCTTGGCCTCCTTGATGGCCAAAGCCAGGGCCTGGTAGACAGGAGCAACAAAGTGAGGAATGGATATCGAATACAGGAGGGACCATGGAGACCGACAAGCTCCTTCCTGTACAGTTGTGGAAACTGAGGCCCAGGAGAGGCACTGGTCAAAGAGTTAAAGGGAGAGCCCAGAGCTTTGGGGTCTCTGGCTTCTTCGGGCTCCCATTCTATGCCCCTTCTTTTGGGGCTCCTTGTCTGAATAAGAATCAGCATGAAATGCACTTGATCCTCTGCCCACAAGGGCAGCTGTCCATGGGTGACCCAGTATAGGAGGGACTGGGGACTGCCCCCAGGATCAGCGTTCCCTACCCCCATACCTGGTCTTGATCAACATCTTCATCCCCAGTGATGATGATCCGCTTCTCGATCCTCGTCTCAGAAAATCCCCCTTTCACAGTCTGCAGAGTGAAAGGGCAGTAAGGTCAGCTCTGGGTCCTGCCAGGGTGTGACAGGGTACCCATCCAAAGCACCCCTCAAGGACGAGGCTGGAACCAGCAGTCACCTTCTCTCCTGGCTCCCTCTTCTGGTTTTGGGGACTTTAGATGGCACGTCTTGCCCACGGCTACCACTCCCCCAACTACCAAACTGCCCCCTCTAGGTCTTCTGAGCCCAGCTCAAGTCATGTTTCCCTCATCCAGGTTGGTGACCCTGCCCTCCTCCTGCCTTGGTACTCCCCGACCACCAAGTCTGTCTCTCTTGCACCACTTCCGGGGCTCTCTGCCTCGTGCTGACCTTGGGTGCGTGACCCGGCCTGGCTCGCTAGGCTGGAGCTCTTGAGGGCAGGGGCTGCATTTTGCTCATTTCCGTATCCCCTCCGTCCCTCCCCCCTGTCCAATCTGACCAGGGCAGGTGCTAAATGCAGAGTTGTTGAATGAACACATGAATGAAATGTGAATGGTGACACGGTTCTATCTTAAATGACTTCAAACAACACTACAAGAGAAAACCACGTTGGTGATGCTTATAACGTCCACTGTTTTCCAAAAGGGCAGGATTTGGGCACAAGTTTAGAAGTAGAAGATGGGGAAGGAACTAACTGCTTGGCATATCAAGGAGGGTGACAGCTGAGGGAAATCCCAGCAGGAGCCAGGAACAGGCAGAAAGATGGGGACTCCTGGTTTGCAGGGAGGAGGGAGGGGAGCAACTTGGGGCAGAACAGTTTTCTGAGCTGTATGCAGCGGGGTGTGTGATGGAAAACCCTCCCATAAAACTTTCAGTGAAGTCAACATTGCTCACAAATGCTTTTGGTGGGTGGGAAGGGGGTGTTGTGGGGGGAGTTTCCTGGGAACGTGCAAAGGTGCTGAGGCCTGCACACACGGGATGGGGCAGGGCTGGGACAGTTGGTGTGTGCAGAAGGGCCGGTGGTACCTAGCGGACTTCTCCCTCAGATGGCTCGGCAGAACCTCCCCCTCAACCTGCCTTCCCGGCCCCTCTCCTCCAGGCCTTCTTCTCTGGCCCGAGCCCCCTCCTGCCTCCCTCCTGGCCACTGGGGCACGGAACCACTTGCCTTCAGCCTTCTGCGCTCATTGGCTGCATCACAGCTGATGTACAGGGAGAGATCCCCTCCCGTAGCCCTGCCTCTTCCTTCCCCCACCAGTCCAGGGCCCCCATCCCTAGTCACTCCATGCCCCTCTCTCTTCGCTCCCCCATCTACCTGTGCACACTGATGGACCTAATCTCCTCTTCTTAAACCTCTTTGTGCTGGGTCACTCCCCAGTTAAAAAATCTTGACAGTGTTCCAATGGCTCTTAAACCCTTCCTAGTCTCATCTGTCCTGGGCTTTGTCACGTTTGTCGCTATGTGGCTTCCCCTGCCTCCAGTCCACCCCAATTTCCCGCAGCTCTGCCCCCTCCACGCTACTTCTCCCTGACAGAGACCCCCTGCTGCCGTCCCCACAAACATGCAGCACTTCCAGCCGCCACCTGTGCCTCTCGCACAGAGGCGGGCAGCAGCTTGACGTTCACTAACAAATGTCAACAAATAAACAAATGCAGTCTCTGCTCCCATCTCCTGCGTTGCTTAGAACATCTGTGTCTGTTCTCTCATCCCTCACGAGTCCTACCCGGCTCCTAAGACCCCGCACAAATCCCACTTTCTCCAGAAGAGCCCTCCTCACTCTCTGAGGCTTCCTTACATCACCCTTTCTAAATCCTGCCAGCACGTAAGGTCTATAAGGCGCAAAAGCCATGGCTCCGAATTGCTTCCGGGAAGGGGGTCTTGTCCCCACCCCCCCTGCCAGCCTGGCTGCCGATGATGAGGGGCGGGGCCCGTGCCTGGCATGACCCATAGTACAGAACAAAGTGCATAGAACTCCAGAAGCTAGACCACTGCCGGTCTTCTGTCCATGATACAAGGCACAGCGATGGCCATGACCTTGCCCAGCCCAACAGCCAGGGTGGGGGCCGACGGTGCCCTGCTGCTACTCACTTTGGTAACATGGGTGGTGGTGGAGGTGGAGAGGGTTTCCGCGGTGGCGCCGTAGGTGCTGGTGAGGACATCTTTCCCGATGATCTGCGGAATATAACCACCCCCACCCCCGGGATCAGGTAAGGACACTGGGCTCTGCAGGGTGGGGGTGGGGAGAGTAAACCAAGGGGGCCCCAGAAGGGTGAAGTTTGGAAGTCCAAGATGCTTCAAATCACTGATTCTAAGAATTCAGGAACACTGGAATCTTCAGAATCTTGATCCATGACATTCTCAAACCACTGACTCTCAGACTCCTAGAACCTGAGATTCCCGAGGCCCAGAATTCTAACAAGACCCCAGATTTTAACAATCCTGGTAGCTGGGGCACCTGGGTGGCTCAGTTGTTAAGCATCTGCCTTCAGCTCAGGTCATGATCCCAGGGTCCTGGGATCGGACCCCGCATTGGGCTCCCTGCTCCAGCTGGAAGCCTGCTTCTCTCTCTCCCACTCCCCCTGCTTGTGTTCCCTCTCTTGCTATCTCTCTCTGTCAAATAAATAAATAAATAAATAAATAAATCTTTGGGGGGGGGGGAAGAATCCTGGCAGCTCAGAAGAATGAATGGGGGATCCAGAGTAGAAACAGAGCCCTCCCAAACCCCACCCTGTAACAGCTGGGAACACGTGGCCTCCGGGGCTAGACAAGGAGAAGGACAGGCTTGGAGAATGCAGGAGATGCAAGAGACTTCACAGTGACAGCCTCACGCTCACGGGAGCCATTGAAAGAGCCACGTCCAGAGTGCAAGCCTCTGGATTCCTAGTCCATCTTTCCTCCTGGGCAGTAAGGACAGCAGATGCAAATGAGCTATCCCATCACAGGCATCACCAAGGAGGGGGCTGCATCACCCTAAGCTGCAAAGCCCTCTGGTGTGTGTATGTTGGGGGTGGAGGCGATGGATGAGACTCTGGTGGGCACAAGGGAGCCCTACAGGCATCTGAGAGCGATCCACGTTCCTGGCATTGTGCTTCAAAGGGCAGCCCACTGGACTCTACGCTGTGCTCACTCGGGCCACCTACAGACTGTATTCTCAGCACAGAGTCCCCTAGCCTGAGCTGGCCCTACCCACTTACCGGAGAAAGAGAACGGATATCCGTGGCCACCGTCTGTGGGCCTGGAATCATGGCAGCTGCCCCCTTCCCGGACTTGAGACTGTTCTCCTGGGGAAACAATAGTGCTCAGATGGCCGGATCTCGCGTGAGTGGGCCCCCAGGATGGCCAGAGCGCACAGCTGTGTTGCTCTCACGGCCACGAGGTTGAGGAGTGACACTGTCATGCACTCAACATGCGCACACACACACCTGCTCTCATACTTACTCTCTCACTGGCTCACGCACTCACTCGTTCAACATGTACGGTGCCTGGGGTCAGGGACAAGGGCAAACGAGACATGGCATTGCTCTCAGGAAGCACTACCAAAGGAGGGGAGACGTTCAGGCTCTCGTCCTGGCCCTGCCATGATCTAACCCCATGAGCTGGGCACAGCCACCTCCGTTCCACAGGCCTCATGGATTTACCTATAAAACGGGACTCCTGCAATGTCGGTTTGCTGATGGTAACGATTATAGGGGAAGCTGTGCGTGTGCAGGGGTAAGGAGCACGTGGGAAATCTCTCTCTATATATATCTCTGTACATATCCCCATTTATGGAGCATACGGGGTCCCTTCTTCTCAGTTCTGCTGTGAAACTGCTCTAAAAAAATAAACTGCCCTAAAAATATTAAGCCTTAAACATTTTTTGTAAAAAGACACCCTGCCCAACTCCCTCAGAGACATTATGATGTTAACAGAGGAGAAAGGGCTTGGCAAATCCCAACCTTAGGAGAAAGGGCTTGGCAAATCCCAACCTTAGGATAAACACAAGAACACAGGCTAGCTACCAACAACATAATAATACCTACTTCTGAGTCCTTGCCATGCGCTCGGTATTATGCTAAGGATGCGCTATCTCATTTAATCCTCAGAACAACCACAGGAAATTGTTTTAATATTCCTGCTTCAGAGTTGAGAAGCTAGAAGGCCAGAGAACATCAAGTGGCTTATTCATGTCCCCCCCACGTTTGTCAGACTCCAAGCCCAACGTGCAACACTTCTCTGCCCTCAGAACGCTCACCCTGTGGCAGCTCTCCTGGTCCTATGGTGGATTCTAACTAGAGACTAGAGACTCGTGCCCCACGTTTGTCAGGGGGCCTGGTCGCCAGCCTCTACCTCCCACCTTCTGCACCATCTTGGGCTCACCCCATTCTGTCCAGGGGCTCAGAGCTATGTCTGTCCTAGCTGAGCCCTGGTCCTGGTCTGTACAACCTCTGCCTACCAGGGGACAGGTAAGGATGGCAGCCCTCTCTCTGTCTTCACCCTGCCTACCACTCCCCACCTGACCCGGAGCCTGCCTCCGACCAAGGCAGTGACCTTGGCTTTTACCTGGCATTCTACCAGTGAGCAACTTTCTCAGATGGAGTCCCAGAATGTGGCCTGGCAGTAGGCCAAAAAGTGGACAGACTTGCCCACAGACACAGAAGGAAGCTCCACATCACTCATCATAAGGTAAATGCAAATCAAGACTGCAATGAGCTATCCCGTTACACCTGTCAGAATGGCACGTCTCAAACAGACAAAAAACAGGTGCTGGCGAGGATGTGGAGAGAAGGGAGCCCTCGTGCCCTGCACACGGGAGTGCAAACTGCTGTGGCCACTCTGGAACACAGTATGGAGGTTCCTTGGAAAAAAAATTAAAACTAGAAATACCATAGGATCCAGGAACTCCAGTATTGGGTACTTACCCAAAGAAAACAAAAACATTAATTGAAAAGACATACGCACCCCCATGTTTTTTGCAGCATTATTTACGATAGCCAAGATACGGGAGCAGCCCAAGTGTCCACCGGGAGAAAATGGATAAAGAGGATGTGAAATATAACGTTCTTATTCAGCCATAATCAAGAATGAGATCTGACAATTTGCAACAGCACGGATGGACCTTGAGGGTATGATGCTAAGTGAGATAAGTCAGACAAAGACAAATGTCGTCTAATTTCACTTCTACGTGGAATCGCGCAAACCAAACAGACCAATGAGAAAAGCATAAACAGATCATAAATACGGAGAACTAGGAGTTGCCAGAGGGGCGGGGGGGGGGAGGGATGGGCAGCCAGGGGTGAAGGGGAGCGAGAGGTGCAGGCTTCCGGTTCTGGGATGAACGGGTCCCGGGCATGAAGGGTACGGCACAGGGAACACAGTCAGTGGTACTGTAACAGGGTTGTGTGGGGACAGATGGCAGCTACACATGCGGTAAGCACAGCATACACAGAGCTGTCAAATCGCGATGTCATACACCTGAAACCAACGTCACACTCTGTGTCAACTGTGCTTCGATTCAGAAAAAGGGTGGCGGCAGCCTTCTGGGCCCTGTGCTTCCTTGCTGCCAGCCTCGGAGAGTCACTAGCCCCTCTGAGTCCTACTGTTGCTCCAGGCAATTCTCCCCTTAAGCCTCTTCATCTCCCACGGCTCCCTCTGCCCCGGACAAAGCCTCACCTCCACCTTCACACTGAAAAGGGAGGCCACTAAAGGGGACACAGGTCGTTTGAAACAAGGCACCATCTGTACTGCCCGCCTCTCCTTTATCTCCGGCCAGTCCTCTCTCCTGTTTCCAGGAGGTGTGGCTTCTCTCCCTGGCCACGGCAATGCCACCATCTCTGCTCTGGACTCTTCCTCCCTCCAGCTGAGGGCTCTCCTCCTGGCTACCCTCTCTCGGGGCCGCCTCAGCCAGTCAAGACTTTCTCACAAGGCCCCTGTCCTTATCCCTCTATCTAGAGCCCAGATCTTTCTCGAAACCCAGACCTTTAAAACCAATTGTTTCCTCAGTATTTCCCCCTGGAAATGTCCCATAGGCACCTTAGGCTCATGAGAGATCCAACATGGAATTCACTGCCTCCCCACTAACGAGCAACCCCCTCCAGGACTCTCTGTATCAGAGCTTCTCTGACTTGAGGGGTGTCACAGATTTCTGGGCCCTGCTCCAGAGTTTCTGATTTGATAGGTTTGGGGGGTGTGTGTGCAGAGATTTGCTTTTCTAAAGGTTCCCAGGACTGTGCTTCAGAAATGGCTAGGTCAGGGTTAGGTCACCAGCCCTAAGACAGAGGACCCCATTGGGTCTTCTGTCACCTGAACATTCTGTCAATGACCAAATCCTGCACGTTCCTCCCCCTGGTTATCCCTCAACCCTGCCCACCTTCTCAGCATCTACCTCCTTGCACACCAGCTCTGCTGCAGCCCCTAAACCAGTTCCCTGCCTTCTCTTTCCATCTCTCCCAATGGCGTGCGTGCTCAGGGCACTTTCTGTCTCCCTCAGTGCTGGGCTCACAGCGCATCACACAGCATTCAACAAGTATTTGCTGAGGGAAGGAAGGAAGGAGGGAGGACAGGAGGGACATTTTCTCTCGTGACGTCCCACACAGTTGCCAGGGTAATCTTTCTAAAACACAGAAACACACATTTGATAACATCACGCCCGTTTCAGAAGTTGAAGGGATGCCCTACTGCCCCCCACTGTCACAGTAGATAAAGCATGAACTTCCTATGTGACATTTGGGCCCTTCAGGACCTGGCCCAGACTGCCTTTCCAGCCTCTTCTCCCCCACCCCGCTCCTCTTCCACACACCTGACATCTTGCTTCACTGACCACCTGCCTTTCCCCAAATGCGCCGGTCATTCCTATCCCTGCCTTTGCACCTGCTGTCCCCACTGCCTAGAACGCCTTCTGCTGTGGGCATGCCGTCATTTATCCTCAAAGGATGGCTCAGCTGTCCCTGCCGAGGTGAAGCCTTCTCAGTCCTCCTGGCATGGGTGTCACCCCATACCCTTCCTCCCTGTGCCCCCCAGAAAGCATTGTTACCCTGTTCCATGAAGGCAGGGAAAAAGTACAGCGGCTCACATTTACAGACCACTTCCTACGTGCCAGGCACGCCTTTGCACAGATTACCTTGGTCCCTCCTTGGGTCAACCCTTTGAGGGATGAGCTATTACTGCTCCTCGTTACTCCATTTTACAGAAGTGGAAACTGAGGCTTGGAGAGGTTCAGGTAACTTGCCCAAGGGTCATCCCACCAGGATATGGGAGAGCTGGGCCTTGTCCACCACTGTGTGCCCAGGACCTAAACAATGACACGTGCCCGTGATCACTACTTGAACAAATGTCTTCTCGCAGGCAGTAGATTTCCTTCAACTCTGTATTCCGAATCAGGCAGGTAACAGAGACTAAGAAATGTTTTTGGAAGAAATGAATGGATGGATGGGTGGGTGGGTGGGCACATGGGTAAATGAGCGATGTAACTGCCTACTCACTGTAGTATGAACTTAAATTTAGCCCTAGAAGTGTCCTGATGCCACGTGGAGAAGGACTGAGGGAGAGGTGGGACAGAGTGACCAGGAAAGAGGGTGCGAGCTGATAACCAGTTCAGAGTTATTTGTCTTTGTTTGCTCAAAACCTACCTGTTGGGTAAGTCTAAATGCCATTCCCTTCCTAGGTGTCTATTGGGGGTTTGGCAAGAGAAAGCATTTGAAAACAACTTTACACCGACTCAAGATAGATCCGGCCCCGGCCCCGGCCCTGGCCCCAGCCCCAGCGGCCAGTGTTCACAGTGGTCGGGATGAGGGTGCAGAGTGGTTGAGGGGCATAGGGAGGCTTCTGGGTTGGACCTGCCTCTACTACGTACTGGGTGTGTGGCCTTAGGAAGTCACTTTACCTCCCTGCATTTCGGATTCTTCATCTGTAAAGGGTGCAGAAAAAAGAGAATCCCCTCCAGTTTTTGTAAGGACTCAGTGAGATCACCCACACACACTTCTTGGCAGCTTGCCTGGCCACACAGCCTGTGCCTAAAGCTATCTGGTCTATGTCATCATTAAAGTATGTGACATTACTGGACTCTCTTAAGAACCTGTGAACCAGGGGCTCCTGGGTGGTTCAGTTGGTTAAGCCTCTGCCTTTGGCTCAGGTCATGATCCCAGAGTCCTGGGATGGAGCCCTATGTTGGGTTCCCTGCTCCCTTGCCCTCTGCTGCCCGGCCCCCTCCTTGTGCTGGTGTGATCTCTCTCTCTCTCAAATAAATAAATAAAATCTTAAAAAAAAAAAAAAAAAAGAGCCTATGAAACAGGCAGAATGGGGATTACTCCCATTTTACAGATGAAGACATCTGAGGCCAAAGACCCTCCTTCACAGGTCAGGCAGCACATCGGTATCAGAACCAGAGCCTGAGGAGATGGTCCCCAAATCTTGATTTTCCAGTTTTAAGCTCCCTGCACGCCATCTACTGACCAAGGCAAGGAAGTGGCCTGAGACATGAGAAACTGCACAGCCGCCAGGGTCTGTCAGGGACTTTCAAGCTCAATCCTCACGCCTTGCCCATGATCACATAATCGAATGGTACCGCCCTCCCTCCCTCTACCCCTGCTGTGGCTGAGACGGTCCAGATAACTGAGACTCAGGGATCCCACCTCCCAAGTCATTCGGTTTGGAAAACTGAGATCTGACTGGGTGTCCTGTGGTAACGATGGTGCCTCACAAGAAGAGGTTGACTCTGTGTCCTATGCCTCATGCGGGGAGGGCGGAGGAGGACCACCCCAGACAGCCAGTGACGTGATGCTGTTATCTGGCTGCCCGAGGGCAAGGAGGCTGGTCAGAGAGGGAAGACCCTTGGGTCCTACTTACCATGGTGGTCGATATGGTCTCTGTGGTGATGGAGGGAGTGGTTGTTATGGACTCCTTTCCCCCTGGGACAGTCCCATCAACCTGCTGGCCAGAGGAGTCATGAGAGAGAGAGAGGGTATACCGCCTCTGCCTGGAGCACCTGTTACCTGGGCAGGTGGCATTGCCAGCTACAGAGGGACGGGCTGTGTGAGCAAACAAGCGCTGGCGGGGAGACGGGCTTGTCCGCACACAGCCTGAATTACGGGGGGGTCCTCACATGCCCCCAGTTTGTTTGAATCATCTTATTTGGCAAAGGACAAATAATCCCAGATAATTTTGCAAGCCCTAAGCAAACCTCAATTCCTGTGTTCCTTGACCTAGTGATTCCACAGCCGGGAGTTCATCCTTTGGATATCAACTCTGAAAACTTTGCCAAGAAGTGTGAACGCAGAAGTTCACTGAAACATTCATCGTTAACTGCCAAGGACAAAACAGCCGCAGGCCCATTGATGGGAGACTGCAGGGTAAGTCAGGACCCACTCCTAAATGGGACTGAGTCTAAGGTGGGCCCACAGAGGGCAATGAGGAGTGATCTCCAAGACAGTCATTAAGAAAAAAGGTCAGGTGTAAAAGAGGATCTCTTTTGTGTAAAATTCTACACTCTAGAGACATCAGTGTATACATTGGAATACATATACATCTTTTTTTCTGGGAAGAATCCGTAAGAAAAATTTCAGTTTGTTCTGTTTGAATTTCATAACTGTGAACACTTTGTCATTTTGTTTTGATGTCACTATGGATTACTGGGCTGTTGACTTTGGGGCCTTTTTAAGTTTTCTCTGTATTTTTCTACAGGAAAACAAAATAAAACACTGGTCACTAAGACAAAAGAGGCCACAGAGGAGGCATGCGGCTTGAGATCACATAGTTCATCAGAACTCGAGCGTCATGGCTGCTGCACCAGCTGCCACAGAGACCACTGTGCAAGTTACAAACGGGGGAGAAGAACATTCTGGAAACGACACAATTGTACACATTGTGTTGGTTTACACCTTACTTATTTCTTGAGATTCAGACAAGTCTCTGCCCCCAGCACTGCAGCTCCTCTGGCCAGGAGGAACTCAGGGAGCATCTGTCACACCTATAGTCTCAAGGTCCAAAGTTTAAAATCAAAACACTGCAAGAGAAACCTCGACACCTATGTCTCTTTTGGACCGCTCTGTCCAGGGTACCAAGTATGCTTCATCTTGCTAAGGCAAATGATTTTTTAAAATCTTTTTCTCAGTTTGTTCATTTTGCCAATCTGACATGGAAACCCCACGTGTAAAAAAAAAATAATAATAATAATCCAATGTGAGTCATTCTGACAACAGCTGGATTGGGATTGCTCCCTCTCTCCCCCAGAGCAGCCCGTGGGATACCTCAAGAAACTTCTCCAACTCCTTCAAGCAATCTGAGAGCGACAGTCTAGTCCACTTGCTGCTAGCCCTTACAGCACTCCCAGGAGGACAGGGAGACATTATCATTCCCATTTTAGAGATGGGAAGTTGAGGCTGTAAGAGGTGTGTGTGGTCTGCCCAGGACAGGAGTTCATTCCACCGGCCAAACCCAGAGCTCACGGAGGACAGCAAAGCTCAGAAGAGCATCAAGGTGAACATGGAGGCACTGGGGAAGCTGGAGTGGCAAGAGTAGACCCGGGGGCTCGGCCTGGGTCAGGACCCCACCCCTAAATGTCCTGCGCTCAAGGTGCAGTGGAAGGCCCCGGTTACCTGGCTAGCGTCCATAGCGCTGACTCTGGTCTGCAGCACAGCCTCGGGCTCAATCTTCTTTCTTATGGCCAGGCTGCTGACAGTCATGGTTTCCGCTTTCACAGGCTGTAGGAAGAAGAGGGAGAAAGTTCCATAAGCCAAGCCTCTGCCCGACTCCCTGCTCACAGGCCGCTGTGCCGTCTCTCCCACCCCTGCAGCAGGCCAGGTCTCAGGAAGGGCACACAGGTCAGAGCAAAGAGGCACAGCGAGCCATGCCAGACAGCCAGCCCCAGGGGAGAGCCGGGGGCCACCAGCAGCACCCAGAGGGGGCACTCATGACCTTGGCGCACATCCGCTCCTGGTGGCTAGAAGCTGGTTTTTAGGCTACCAGTAAAAGAACAACTACTATTCAATTAACAGGCTCTGTGCCAGGCCCCGCACTAAGAACTGTCCTTAGATACTTGCCACTGAATCCTGACAGACCTCAACAATTATGTTGCCCCATCCCAGCTGCTTCCTTTGAACTGCTCTTGAAAGCGGGAGTCACACACCTGGGGCTCTGGGGGGGCCAGGCAGGAGACGTAAAGGGGTGAATTGGGCTTATGGAGGACTGGGGTGAACAGGAGGACACATGTTCTCACCACTCAGGTTTGGCCAATGGCAGCCATGGCTTCTGAATGACTCAGATCATCTGATTTTTTTAATGATTAAAAACAAACCAATAAACAAAAAAACACCTGTGGATTTTATATTCCACATCCTAATTTTTCAATGAGGGTCAAAGAAAACACCTGTGCTAGCCAGATCTGGCCTGGGGCCAGAGGTTTTCAACCTCTCCTCTAGAAGTCTCTGGTTAAATGATCAGTTTCTTCAGACTCCCCCAGCAAGGTCAGTTCATGGGACCGTGAGCGTATGAGAGCTGAATGAATGAATGAAAAAGCCTGCCATCTGGTTGGGAGGGTAGTGAGAGGGATTCTTATAGATGACTGTAACCGTGAGATCAAGCCATTCATCCAGTTAATCGTCTATTAGTGCCTGGCACGTGCAGGCTTAGAGGAGCTGCCACCGGGGGGAGAGTGGGCCTGGCAGCCGCCGGCCTGACTACCTAGGAGGATGCCGGGAGCAGAAACATTGCAGAGCAAGGGGGCCGTGGACGGAGCCACACTTCTGCCCTGGGTGGTCAGGGAAGCATCTGCTAGAGTGAGAGCCAAACTTGGTCCTGAAGCATGACAAGTTTGCAAGGCAGAGAAGGGGAAGGAAAATTTCTCCCAGAGGGCGCAGCACGGAGTGAACGCCCAGAGTCGATGAGTTCGTATTTCAAAGCCTGGAACGGAGAGAGGAGGGTGTGGCGGGAGGTAGGTTGGGGCTGCAAGAGATGAGAGGGCAAAGGGATCATGGGACAAAGATCCTCTGAAGGAAGGACACAAAGCAGAGGGACCCAGACACTGTCGATCCTGGTGTCCCCCTCAGTGATGACGTTTCCTCTTCTCTTGGAGCTTCTGCTGCTCCCCTGAGACCCCGGGGCCAGATGGGTTTAGACCGCTGCCCCTTCCCCCAGCAAGCCCAGGCCCCGGGGAGAGGAGCCGGGTCAGAATCAGGAAGAACCATTGACTTTCAGGCCAGGCTGCAGGCGAGTCCATAAGCACGTGCCTTCTGCAGGTGCCATGCAACACAGACAGGGAGAGGAGGCGGGTAAGACCAGACCGCCTAGCATCAGCTGACCTCGGGCAAGCGGGCAAGCGATGGGGTCACAGGGTTAAAATGCCAAGGAGTGCACGTTAGGGGTGAACCAAGATGGCAAACATGCGAGCACAGAACCATGCTTTCTGCGAGGGGCAGTCATGCAACATGAAACAGAGCTTCAGGCTGGCGGCTCGGTCTTCGGGCAGATGGCCCCGGGGCCCTCTGAACATGCAGTGCCCACCGGGCCCAGGTATCCAGGATGCTCCACTGTACCTCAAACTGGGGCATATCTGGGGTGGCGCAGGCCCCTCGATCCGGGCTATCCTCGATGCCCCCAGACTCGTCTTCCTGGCCGAGGCCCCCCTTGTTGAGATCCCGGGAGAACACCAGGCCCTCGGTCTCCGAGTCACTTTTGTCTCGGTCAAGCTCAGGCAGGCTGCGGGAGAAGTCTTCGAAGGCGCTGCCATGGTAGTCACCAATGACCGTGAAGTCAACCTCAGCCTCCAGGCTCGACGTGGAGCTGACTGTGATGCTGGAGCACTTGCGCTCAATAGCCAAGTGGTTGTCCTTCAGGAACACCGCGTCCCTCTCCTGGTCCTGGTCCTCGTCTCCCGTGTCACTCTCTGGGGCCCTGGGACGAGGTGGTTTGACCTTCTCCTCTGAGCCCTCCCTTAGCCCTGCTCTCTATGGCCAGATAAAAAGCAAAGGAACAGAGGTGTGGGGTGGGAGGAGAGAGAGAGAAAGCAAGATGGTGAATGACAGAAGAAATCGTGGGGCCTTTCAATGTCTCAAAGAGAAGAGCAGGTCAGGAAATGAAAAACACTCCCAGGAAGGGTCCTTGACATGACAACAAGCTTGAAAAACCCACAAAGTTCTCATGAGTGGGGAATGCTCCTTTCCGAGGGTCTCCCGCTGATGGCCAAAGCAAGTACAAAGCAAACCTCCTGCCAGTTGGTTCTGGACAGGAAGCCCCATCCAAGGTCTGGATCTGGGAGCTTTTCAGAAGCGGCATCGTGTGTGAGGCAGGGATGGGAGCCTGGGCACAGGCCCATCCGTGCAGGTGGGCACCGAGAGACAGAAACCAAGGAGGGAGACCCAGGGATTTAGGGAAACCTGGGATGGGAAGGCAGGGAGGCTGGAGCCAAGAGCTTTGAGAAACAAAGAGGAAGCCAACATGGTTTGTCAATTCCACTGAGTCTCTGAGGGAGGGGGCGTATTGGCTATGGGGAGGAACAATATGGGTTAAGTCCTGGGAGCTGGGTGCTACAGCAGTTCAGCCCTGAGCTCCGGGTGGGCCGGCGGGCAGGGTGGAGGTTCTAGTCCCATCAGTGTAATTGACAACTGCAGGCCAAGGAAACGCTGGAGGGGAACCAGCAACTCTCATCCCGCATACATACCTCTCAACTGGCCTGTCAGGGATTAAACACCACATGCACATTTTTGGCTGTTCCAGAACAGTCTTTTTAAAGCCCAATCTAACACCCATCAAATATATATACATGTATATATACATTTTTTTTTTAAGTAGTTGGCTTCAGGTTCTAGAGATTCAGTGCACTTAGAGATTCACTTGCTAGACTTAGCTTCCATTTTAGCCAGTTTCTGGAAGGTTGAGAGGTGTGAGGACACATTCCAGACAAGCAAGAGTTGAGCTGCCACAGACGGCATTGCCAGAGCAGGTGGGAGTCGAAGGCAGAGATGCACCCTGGCCAGGCGGAGAGGACCAGGTTCATCAGGGCACGGGGGGGCTGCAGAGACCTGAGGGCCCGAGGGGCTGGCGAATCTCAGGTGCCCCCCTTTTCCAGGGGGGTTGGCTGCTAAGCTGGTGATGGGCTTCTCTTCCCTGACCGCATCTCCGGATTTGTTCTGGATTAGAGAAGATAGTTAGTCTTAAGCAGGCAGAAAGGAACTTGGCAGTGGGACCAAGAGGGAGCCAGCAGTGAAGGATGGAAACCTCTGGCCTGTCAGCTTCCCCAAGGTGGGAGAACCAGGGAAGGGAAAAGATGAAGGAAGATCGTTGGACAAGCCAAGCAAAACAGGTAGGAGCCCAGCAGGTGGGGGCAGCAAGGCAAAGCAAGTATGTAGTCGGCTGGCAGTGATGCCAACTTCTCCAGTGGGGGGGTGGGTGTGACCCTCTGGGCACCAGGTCACACCAAAAGCCGAGGGCCTTTGTGGCTAAGCTAACAAGTGGCCAAGCAGATGAACCCGTCATTCCGCCCGGGCTACCCTCAGGCCCGTGTCGGGAAGAGAACTCATAGGAATGGACAAGCAGCCTCCGATCGCAGTGATGACGAGGGGCCCCAAAACATGCTTCTACAGAGCTACGGAGCATGCGGTCCGCTCCCCACAGGGGGGGGCAGCGGCGGGGGCGGGGGCTCACGTGGCCAGTGCCCACGGTGGTTTCCTCCAGCGCAGTTTCGCAGCCCGAATCGGGGGACACAAGCTCGAGGTCCGTGCATCCTTCCTGGGCGGATGTGGTAGCCATGACCTCCCTGACGTGGCTGGCAGCCAGCAGTGTCACTGAGGAATGGGTGGCCTTGGGGCCGGCGACGTCCCCCGGGGGCTGAAGCTGGACGAAGCCCAGGTCCAGAAGCTTGTTCCGCTGTTGCTCTACCTGACCCACGGAGGCCTCTGAAGACAACTCATTTATGAGCGCCCTTGTTTCACTCTGACTTGCTCCATGGGTCTCAAAGATCCGAATTTTGTTGGCCACTGAGGTCTTGCTGATATCTTCCAGGGAGCCCTCTTGGCCCGCAGCCTGGAAAGAGGTTATCTCCTTTGGCTTCCCTGAAGGGAACACCAACCCCAGGGGTACAGCCCCCTCGGCTCGTTCAGAGACAACTCTGGGCTTTCTGCTGGCAACGGGAGGTGCCCGGCGCTCACCTCCGTCTGAGGTCACGAACGGTCCTCCTCGGTCCTTGGCTTCTGGGCTCTCTTTAAGAGGATGGGCATGTTTGAGAAACACAGGGGACTGTTCTCCAAAAGGATCCCCAAGCTGCAGAGGCTCCCTTGACCCATGAGGGGCTGGGCTTGGAGAAGTTTCCTCCGGAGCTGCCTGAACTTGAAAGGGACCAGGAGAGGCTGGGAGGGGAACGAGCACTTCCATCTGAAGAAACGCTGAGGTCTTTCTGTCCTCCGCCGCGGGTTCTCCTGTTTGGATGTGGACCCGGCCCCGGTCTTGGGGCGGGAAGTTGCCTCTGCCTGGCTTAGCTGGCTTCCTGACATCATTAGGAGGGGTGGTCCGAGGAAGGGCGCAGGCTGGGAGGTCTGGGCGCAGAGCACCTGCGCTGTGAGGTGTGTGGTCCTTCCATCCTGCTGGGGGACTGTTCTCAGCCTTTTCCACCAAATCTCCACCGTTGGGGGCCTCTTCCTCCATGCCTAGGTTGGATGCTGAGTAGCTGAATTCTCCTTCCACCCCCCACCCAGCTTCTTCCCAGTCCTCAGCACATGTCTGCCCCAGAGAAAGTCCCTTACCGAGCTGCTCAGCAAAGGCCTCCAGGCCACCTGGTCTTCTGCGGTTCCCGGGGGACCCTGTCCTTTCCTCTAAGGAAGGCTTGTGAGCTTCACCCTCTTGGTCCTTGTTCCTGCTGGAAGCTGCAGCAGAACCCTGTGGGCTTGAGGAATTCAGAGCGGAGCTCTCTGCGAGCTCCAGCCTGGTCTCATCAACGGGAAGGGTGACCAGGCACTCTTCCCTCTCCAGAGGCGGAGGGAGGACTTGGTCTTCAGAATCTTTCTCTCCATAGTTCAGATAGAAGCTCCTCTCTGCAAAGGAAGGTTCGGTTTCATCACTCGAGTCAGCTCTGGCTTCTGACTGGGTGGGGTCCAGCAGAAATGACTGGAGTCCTCCCTTGTCGGAGGCTGGAGAAGGGACATTGGCCTCTGCTGACCTGGTCCCTGAGGCAGTGGGTCTTCCCCAAGTCTGGAACTCCTCCAGCTCCTTCCTCAGCTCCGTCTGGCCCTCCAGCTGACCACCTGAGATCCAGCGCTTCTTGATGGTGGCCTCCCCAGTGCCCACCCTCAACTGGGAGCCCTCCAAGAGGTTTTCTGCCAGGGCAGAGCCTGCAGCCAGAGAAGCCCCTCCTGGGCCTTTCCTGACACAGGGGCCTTCCTCCCACACTGACTCAAAGTCTTCAGGGCTTGCAATCATTCTTCCTTGTTGCTGGGTCTTTGCTCTTCTAACTCCCACCATTTCTTCTGTGGCCACTTCGACTTTGAACTTGTCCACCAGGATGTCTACTTTGGAGAGTCTGCCATCAGCAAGGATATCTGCGAGGCCTGCCTTACTTTCTTCCTGCTGCGTGGTGGTCACTTTTAGGAGACTGAGTTCTTCTGGCCTAGTGTATTCTCTTTCTATAAATACCCAATGCTCTGAACCCTGTGTTTCAATTGGAGCAAGAAGAGTTAACATGAAATGTCAGGCACCTGAAGAACAGGTCCCTTTTTTCCTCTGCAAGAAGGACCAAAAGGTCAACATGTCCCCAGAACTGGCTGGGGGAGAGAAAGGCATGACAATGCCAGTCAGCCTCATCAAGGTTCCCCTTCCCATCAAGGCACCCGACAAATTATTTACAGACTCCCCTCAACCACTACCCCAAATTGGTAAGATGGGACGGGGGTCTCACGCCCTCCCCATGTTAATCATGGGACAATGGGAATCCATGGATGGGCCCGGACTCTTCCTCTTCCTCTTCCTCTCTTAATAATAAAACTGCCACTACCCGAGGTGAAAGTAACTCACAACACTTGGAATCTTTGAACGTTAGAGCAAAAACAACTCCTAAGACATCCTCTAGTCCAAGTTCCTCATTGTGCAAATGGGGAAACTGGGGCTTGGAGAAGGTCAGTGACTTCCCCAAAGTCGAGTTAGTTCATGGCAGAGTCAGGAAAAGAGTGCCTGGGATCCTTGCTGACTTATCTCACGATCTAAGAATATGGATCCCAAACGCAGTCTCATGTCAAGAGGGGAAGCATTGAATTAAGTTCCACGAGCCACAGCCTGAAACCTGACTTCTCTTCAAGAGTTTCTGGGAAGGAAAGATATTAGAATGAAAAATGTCAAATGTTCAGCTGAAGAGGTCAGTGCCAGTCACCACAGTGGCTTGAACAGCTTGAGTTCTGTGGGCTTCATTCCCAAAGAGAGGAATACCAAGGCCTATTCTTGGAGAATTGTGACAAAATCCATGGGAAGAGTAGGAAAGGGCTGAGCAGAAGACATCACGGAAGGAAAAGTTCTGAAGACCCAAGTGTCATCACTGGTCAAAAGCACCAACAAGAATGTAGCGCTGTCAGCCTGTCGACAAAGCAGCCCTTTGTCTCTCCCAGAGCCCTTTAAACAGCACTGCAGGGGGAACAACAGACTTCAGAAGTGTTTAAAAAAAAAAAAAAAAAGAAAAGAAGCCAGAAAGCCATTGGCATTCTAATCTTGCAGCCACAGAATACCGTCTTCACATAAAACTTCAATGGAAGTCCAATACATAAGCCAGAGACAGGCTGCCATGTTGGAAGCTGGAGGCCTTGGCTGCCCCGGTGCCAAGGTACCACCCTCCTTTGAAATCCTTGCTCTGACTCCGGCCCCTTATGGCACAGATATGGAAACTGAGGCCTAGAAAAGGTAAGCACTGTGTCCAAGGCCAGAGAGTGAGCTGGGGGCAAAGGCAGGTCTAGAATCCAGTCTCTGGGTCCAAGTTCTGGGAAGTGCATCCCTGGTGAGATGTGCCAGAGGGACACCTCCACCGGAGGGGAAAGATGTAAATACCTGCGCTCTGACACCGATTATGACTTGGAGAGGCGTCTGTCAGATCCCATAAGATGTGAAGGATTGGGAAGGTTCAGGGAGCGCTGTAAACTCTCTTACCTCCACTCCCTCAATCCATGTTAGCAAAATCTTTATGGTTTTCAGGGAATCAAACCTCACTGAAAGAATCCTGCCAACAGGCAAGAGAGATAAGAGAAAAGAGGAAAGCCCAGACATAGGTTTTCTGGTATTTTACTTCAGGCTGCTAAGCCTCAGGACAACACCATTGAGCCCTCCCAGAGAGAAGTGCCTCGAGAGCCTGAGGAAGCCACGTCTCTTTTCTCTTCTACTGGCGAAGCAGGGGTCCTCAGCGGCTCCCGTCTCCACTTGTCCTGATGTCAGGAGTCTGGCAATGATGGCCAAAGATGGTCAAGGAGACCCCTTCTGGAATATGCTTGCCCCAAGTCTAACTAGAAACTAGTAGCTTAGAAGGTAGGCTGAGTGGGGTGGGAACTAGTCTGGTATAGAAAGAAAGACTCCACAGGAAGAAAAAAGGAAACATGTACTTCTATTTAGTTAATTTGTGCCAGACAATGCCAGCCCTTTGTCTAAGGTGATTAAATGTAATCCAAATGGCAACTTGTGAAGCAGGTACTATTGTCCTTATTTCCAAAGGGGAAACTGAGGTTCGCAGAGCAATCCCCATTGCACAGATCACAGAGTGTGCGGTAAGGGAAGAAGATGCTCTGCTTTTAACAAGTGAAAATCCTGAAGAGAAAAAAAGAATGAACAAAAGAGAGAAAACCTCCACTGGCACCAAGGCCCTGGTGAGGGGGCTGCACCTGCCCCTGGGGGCTGGCTGGTCTGAAAGCCATCCTGACCCCCTTTCCAGGATGGGAGATGGGATGATATCTGCTAGCCCTGCTTCAGTCCCCTGAGCCCGAGGACCTTCAGAACCTGCGCAGAGCGCCCCCTGCCATCAGCCGGAGGTACTGCAGCAAGGAGAGGAAGCTGGAGGAGGACGCAGACCAGTTCTGTCCACACGCAAGCCTCCAAAAGCAGAAAGTCTCCAGCCAGCCGATTCTGCGGATTCTGGACTATTCAGTCACCACCTGGGGCTCTGGGTCACATTCTGGGCCCTGTTCTTTACAGAAGACACCCCGAAGAGGGGAGGCAGGACAAGGAGCCCTCTAGAAACCACACCCTGGGAAAAACATCTTTTGAAGAAAGCAATGTTCAGGGGGAGGGGAGGTGCTGAACTCTGGAGGAGGATGCCAGGCGGGAGGATGCCCGGCGGATCTCTGGGCAGCAGCGGGCACAGCGAGGCCCACGGACAGGTACTTCAGAAGGGCAGATTTTAATTCAGTATGAAAACTTCCCAGTAGGGACTGAAGCCAAATTGGTTCCTTGTGAAGAACCACAAGAGCGCCCTCTGTGGGAGGCACTGGAAGGACAATTTGCAGGGATGCTGAAGAAGGGCGCTTGTTGCCCCCTACCACTGCCCCTCCCCACCACAATGAGTCCGGGCAACTGTCCTTTGCTCTAGGAGCATCTCTGTGCTCTGGGGTCTCACTATTTCCCTAACCCTGGGAGGCTACTGACTCCTGTCCAACTCCTCTCAAGAGAGAGCGCTGATGGTTGATTTTTACATTGAGGAAAAATTGAGTAGACCTGTGATTTCTGTCTTACCACTTATGTCACTGACTCATGTCTCTTTTATGGTTTTGGCACATTTTCAGCAGCTAGAAAAATTTTCCATGGGAATTAAAAAAGGGAGATGCCCTCAGACATACTATGCATAACACGGAGGTTCAGATCTCAGGGAGAAGGAAGTTCCACCCAGATGGTCTGTCAGCACTGTCTAATCGTGACAGCCTCTGAGCTGTCGGCACAGAGGGAGATGCAGCCCTCCATCCCTGGGCCTAGATTCTAGGCCTAGCAGGACACAGCAAGTCCCAAGAGCCCTCTTCCGGCTGCTGTCCAGGGTGCAGAAGTAATGCCTTCCTCGTTAGAACAGTGGCCTGACCAGCATCTCTTCAACCCCAAGGAAGCTCCTTAGAGCAAGATGCCCACTTTTGCCTGCCTGTCAAGAGGAGTTTGGAGAAGACAAAGGTGAAGGATGAATGTAGGACCATTCCCTACAGAGCCACTGTTAGACCTCACCCAGGCATCTAAACAGAGAAAAGACCCCAGGGGAGAAGGCATTTAGGTGCAGTGACCCCTGATTTCAAGCTTAGATGTTAGAACCTGCCTCTAAAGTCAGGAGGGCCCAAGAGAAGATCATTCCAGCCTCCCTTTTGAAGCCAGAGCCAGACTCATAATGTCCTGTCTTTCCAGAATATGATATCAGTCCTGATTCCTGAGAAACAATGGATGAGGGAGGGGCCGGCCCTTTATGGATCCCTGGCATGGGGACAGTTGTTTGTCACAGCATGGGGATACAAGGGCTACCCACTGCTCGACCTGCATGGCAGAGCCTGGTCCACCCCCCTTCACCCCAGAGAAGGGGGTCACTTTGAGACCATTAGGGTCGCTGTGTGTGGGTGGGGAAGTGCTGACAGTAACCTCAGGAGACGCTGCGAGGCTTTTCTGAGTGAACACTTCCCAGCCTGTGGCCGTCCCAGGCTCAGGTGCCAAGTTCTGTGGAGAGGTGTCCTGGGTCCTCCGGGACTGCAGGGGAGGCCCGGGGCCGGAGGGAAGGGAAGAGGGAGGAAGGGAAGGAGAGACAGAGAAAGGAAGAAAGGGAGAGAGAGGAGCAGGAGAGACACACACACACAGAGCCCGTAAATAGCCCAGCTTTGTAAACCCCACACCCTTGGAGTTTGTGGCTTAGGTCAGAAAGAAGCCAGTGGGACAAGAGAGAGAAGAGTTGCCCCTTGTGGCCCCTTAAGGGAGGGAGGCCCACAGTCAGCTGCCAGCCAGCACCGTGCCTTTGGACCCTTCTCTCCCCGCCCTCGCTCAAGAGGGCGCAGAGACACACCACTTTCGTTCAAGAGGCTCTCAATCAGGAGGCCGAGGAGCCATACCATTCAGACTCCGATTCCAAGTCTGCCCTGGGTATTTTTGGTTTAGGCAATGGTTCAATCCTGCAATTGGGCTCTTAGCCCCTCAAAAAGGCATCTTTGAAATGAAAACCCGGGTTTGGCAAATGGGAACTTTTCTTGAAAGTTTGGAGTCCTGGGCACCTGGGTGGATCAGTTGGTTAGGTGTCTGCCTTCAGCTCAGGTCATGATCCTGGGGCCCTAGGATCAAGCCCCACATTGGGCTCCCTGCTCAGCAGGGTGTCTGTTTCTCCCTCTGCTCCTCCCCCTGCTCATGCATTCTTGCTCTCGCTCTCAAATAAGTAAAATCTTTAAAACAACAACAAAAAAAGTTCGGAGTCCTTATTTTGATTTAAGTTCCTACTGTTTTCCCCTTGGCTCAGATGAGGCCCAACAATATAAGAGAAAGCCACTAGTACCTCTGATGACACATCCCCGCAGGAGAGCCCCCTTCCAGCCCAATCCGGGATTCCAGTCACCATCAGCAATGCCCCATGACTGTACAGCACTTTCTGGTTTATAAAGTGCTTTTATACCCATCATTTCACTCAGCCTTCCCAGCAATCCTATGCAATGGCAATTCTGGTCTCCCTTTAGACGGGCTGACTAGCAGCGAGGCTCAGAGAGGTGATATCCCTCATCTAAGAAGCCAGTCCAGTCTTTGTCTACAGCTTCTTCCCATCTCCCAAATCTTCAAGGGCCTCTAAATGCCAGTGGGGCCTGTAACCAGTCAAATGGCCCATAGCTCCAAGGTGAGCTCCTAAACCAGAATTCTTTCCAGCAGTGGACTACACCTCTTGGGGTAACAGTGAGGGGCAAGTGTTGAAACAGACCCCACCTTTGAATAAGACCCATCTTCTAGCAGTTCCAGCTATGACCAGCAGGTGGGGCACACTCCCAAGCCAGGCTCCTCGGAGGCACCGGAAGCGTCCCAGCCCAGCTCCCCAGGGCTCATGTTGCCCTTCTCTACAGGAGTCCCTCCGTTTCAAAAGCCTCTGCATCCCTCCTCAGCCCCAACCAGGCCACTCTGGTTAAGACTCCCAGGGCAGGAGGAGTGGGGCCAGTACCCAAGAGGAGTGGACCGGCCCCCATGGCCCAGTCCAGAGTGCCAGGGGTGACCCCAGAGGCCCTCAACAGAAGCAGGTTGGCCCTCCTTCCGGCATTGGACTTAAAGGCCCTCAAAGAATCCCTGGTGATTTTGTGAATCACCAGCCAGTGAAGCTAACACAGCAGCCTCCCCTGGTGAGGCCCTGTTATCCAGCATCAATCAAATGTTCACTTATTAGATCAGGACTGCATCACCAAATTTCAAAGCATTCCAAGGGCAGTACATACACAGTTGACTCTATCCTGGTCTTCCCATGATTTGGTCTTGCTCCCAGCAGCTGTGATGTAACAGCAAATACAATGGCCAGGATACAAGGAAAGCAGGTTCTGGCCCCTCTTCTACCAGCTGACACCGAACAAGTATATTCCCATTCTGGGCCTCAGTGCCCCATCTGTAAAGTGATGAGCTCAAACCAAGTAGGTTCTGAGGGTCCTTCCAACTTTAAAAGGTGTTCTGGGGGGCACCTGGATGGCTCAGTCAGTTGAGCATCTGACTCATGATTTTGGCTCAGGTCATGATCTCAAGATTGTGGGATCAAGCCCCGTGTCAAGCTCCCTGCTCAGCGTGGAGTCTGTTTGTCCCTCTCCCTTTGCTCCTGCCCTTACTCATGTTCTCTCTTTCTCTCTCTTTAATAAATAAATAAATAAAATCTTTACAAAAGAAAAAAGCGGTTCGGATTTGAAATAACCCTTCTTTGTGAGTCCTAGGACTCTCACAATGAACAATCAAACCCCTGTTGAGCATCTAGGCCCTCTACCAGCTCCTCTGTGTTTGATCTCCCTGGGTCCTCACAACATTCCCACAAGGTCAGTACTTCTATTATCTCTGCCTAATGGATGCTCAGAGAAATACAGTAATCTCAGAGTCACCCAGCTAGCAGGAATCAGCGCCAGAATTCAAACCCAGGTGGTGAAAGTCTAGATCAGTTGGGTTTGAGACAAGTAAGCAGCAGTGCTAGAGAGAAAACACCGAAGTATAAATGGGGGTAAATACTTGCCAAGATTTAGCACTGCTAAAAATAATAGCTTGGAATTATAAATACAGGAATTCTCATGATCCTATCTTTATCTCTTTTGCATTTGAGAAAACACCCCATGCTTTCCACTCCGAAAGGCAGGTGGGTGTGGGATCCTTTTCTGAAGCAAGAGGTGCAGGTCTGATTTTCTTGGAGGATCTGTTCCCCTCTAGTGGGCTCTGAGGATTCTTCCAGCAGGGAACCACCCCCTCTCACACACACATATCCCACCATCTGTGTTTTCACAACAGGCACTAAAGGATCTGGTTACTGGATACAACAGCTGGGATTCCCGAAGTTTAGGGTGCACGAGAATCGTCTGGGGGCATTTGTTTAAAATGCTGATCCCAGGGCTCTAGCTCCAAATATTCTGATTCTGTTGGTCAGACTTGGGGCCTGTCTAATCAACAGAACCTGCTTTTCTAGCCCCTCACCCCACCCCACCCCATCATCCCCTCATGCAGCAACTGGGGGAGGCATACAGGTGGGAGGAGGAGTGTAAGCTGGAGTACAGAGCAACCTTCCCGACCCTCTTTACCTGAAGCCCTTGTTGAGGGGTTCAGGGTGAGACCTACCTCGTTGACTTTCTCAGGGGTGCCCTTGGGGGAGGGGGAGGCGGGCGAGGAGGGCAGCCTGCGCTCCCGCTCCCAGTCTCGGTCCCGGTGGACCAGCTTGCTGTTGGGCTCCTTCAGGGTCCGTTTGAGCTCGTTGATGCTGGCTTGGTGCTTGAGCAAGACATCCTCTGGCTTGTCTAGGAACTAGGGGTGGATGGAGAGGGCAGTGTGTGTTAGAGGAACAGCTCTGAGCAGGGGATGGTAAGCGTGGCCATCGCTGCCCTACATCAGCGAGGTGATTCCTATCCATGAGTCCTTCTCACCCTCACTGCACCGCAGGAGCCAAGCAGTGCAGAGATGATTAAGCCCCAACAGGTGCTCAAAGCACTTAAGGTTAGACAGAGGAACGAGAAGCAATTAGGATTAAGAAGAGGTTTCCGGGCAAGCATCACCTTTTCCTTCCCCCTTGCCTAGCTTCCGGCCTCAGAACCCCCAAGGTAACCCAAATCCCCTAAAATTAGGTGAGTCCCCTCTGGTGCTGTGTGTCCCATCTCAACTGGGCATGGAGGTGACTTCCTTCTGGTTACAACCAAGGCACAGGGAGAACTGGCCCACCCTGTTCGCTGGGCTGCTGTGGCCCACTCCCTGACTTCCGGGGTCCTGGTCCCTGTGCTTAGCAGGATCCCCAGGCTAGGCCCCTGTCAGCCCGAGAGGTGAGCTTCTCAGATACTCTTAAAGCCAGGGATCCCCAGAAAAATGAGCCCTGCTCCCACACAGGAGCCAGGAAAAGACGGATTTCAGCACCATCTATGGTGAGCTACTACCTTTCCTAATCACCCAGGGTCCTGTGGACACCTTGTGATACCAACTCCTCATGGGGAAACAGAGTGAGCTGTGGCCAGAGGTAGGGGTGCCGCAGGGCCTTTAGGAGGGCAGGAGAAATGGAGACCTGGAAAGAGAGAGGTAAATCCCAGAGCTGAGCCCAGGATAGCGGGAATCAGGGGCATGTCCCCCATTAAACTACCAAGTCCGAGCTCAAGCCAATGCAGCAGGACAGAGTGACCCCCTCCAGGTCAGGTGAGGAGCAGCCTGCTTCTGCGGGCTGTTGGCTCAAGCGCCTTTATCTGCAAGGCTGTTGGAGTCCCGGCAACTCAACTCAGGACAAGAAGTGGACCATCTCCGCTTGTTATAAAGTCAAATCGGCAGACTCCGGAAGAAGTGCCCAGAAGACAAGCTTGCTCTTGGAAAGGCTGAAATCTTCCCCTGGCTTATCTCTGGCACCCGCAGATCCACCATGAGACGTGTGAGTTACCTCGGGGAGGAGACTGATGCCACCGAAGCCTTGCTTTCCCTCCAGACACGTGTCTGTACTTCCCATGTCCCCTCCTGAGTGGGACGGCCTTACAACAAGGTTGGAGAAGTCGGACGGATCGAGTTTGCACAAGGGGGTAGGTTTGAGCTGTAATGGACCCAAGATATGGCTTGTGACCTTCTAGCCTGACCCTGTCACGCGGCCTCTGGGCGCTCGCAGTGCTTTCGGAGGTGAGAGAGAGCAGTGGAACCCTGGGATCCTTGATTAGGGTTAAGGGCTTTGGGGAAAGCTAGTCCAAATGCCTTGCTGTGCAGATGGGGGGCTGGGGCCCAAGGCGGCTTACCCACGACCCTCAAAGGGTCAGGCTGAAACCCAGCTCACGTGACGCCAAGGCCAAGCCCTTAGGTCCCAGCCCTTGGTCTTTTCCCTCAGGCCCAAGAGACCAGCGTCTCTGGCAGCGAAGGAGCAGAAAAGAGCTGGGGACTGTGCGAAAGGGAAGAAGTTGTTAATGCTGAGAAGTAAGTTGAGAGAAGCCACCAGGAAGAGGAGGAGGAGAGGGAGGAGGAAAGAAGAGGCTCTCCCTGCTGGAGCAGCAGGCCCCACCCAGAGGGAGGGACAGCTGGAGCTTGAGAAGAGGCAGAAGCATTCGGAGCTTCCTCCCTGCCCCCCACCCAGCACACCCACTCCCACATCGGTTGCCAGGAGATACAAAAAGAAGCTTGGGGTGAGGTCAGGGAGGACACAGATGAGTGGAGGCATGACCAAACAGTGATGTGGGGAGGAGATGAGTGAGTCTAAGGAAGGGTTTGGGGGGGCAGGGGAGATGAGACCAATAAAAGCACGGAATGGCCTGGAAGAGCTGATGGACACTGGTGGGATGGGAAGGAAGCATGGGATGGTGGGAAGAGGCAGAGTGGGAAGCTGGTTAGAGGGAGGGAGGGGGAGGAGGGCAGGGGAACCAGTTGGCCAGGGGGTGGGGTCTGAGGGGGAGCTATGTAGATGTGGGTGGGGAGGAGTCAGGGTGGTTGGGGAGGGGGGCAGGGGAAGGGAGGGGCCTTAGGGGAGAAGGAGCAGAGGCAAAGCTGAAGCTGAGATGGTGCAGAATATGGGCCTGGGATGGACTATGGGATGGTGACAAATGAGCTGGGGATGTGAATGGCTGGGTAAGTGGTGACAGGTCCCATGCAGTACCTCCTGCTTGTGTCTCGGCGTGGTTTCCTGCTCCAGCTAGCGAGATGCGGGAGGAGGAGAAGGAACCAGCAGGGTCAGTAGAACAAATGGATTAGAGGCACCGCGCTGGCCCGGTACGGTGCAGCAGGTAGCCCACAGGGCTCTCTCCCAGGGAGCAGAGGCCAGGGAAGCTGGTGACCACCCACGGGGCAGTGAGGTAGACAGAAAGGGCAGGGTGGGAGGCAGGGAGAGAGCCCGTGGAGGTGAAGAAGGGGGCTGGGGGACTGTGGGCAAAGCGGACAGTCACACTCAGTAGAGGGGACATGAGGGCTCTGGGTACTCATGCCTCCACTGTCAGCCCGTGTGTTCAGGAGCCTGTGCTCCAAGCGGCAACTGCCCGATGGGAACATGCTACACCTGTATGTGCCCCTGCCCGTGTGTGTGCCCACTGCGTGCACATCTGGGTACACGACCCCTCCTGTAAGAGGGGTCTACAACTATGAGCAAATGCATGCTAGTGAAACCATGTGTCCCCACGTGAGTGTGTGTACAGGTATGTGGGGAATGCATGGGGCAGCAGGAAGGGACACACCTGAACCTCATCCTTGTGAGGGCCCACAGGTGTCCCTCACATGCCTGGGGAGGAAGGGGTCCATGCAGACCCAGATCACAGTCAAAGGGACAAATTAAGAGTGGGCAAGAGGACACTGGAGTCCTCTAGGGGTCAAAGTGTCCCCGTGGGGAAGCAGGACAAAAAGAGGGCAAGAATGCAGGGAGAGCAGCACGCCTACCACCCACCATGAGGGGCTGTTGATGTATTGGGCAAGGCCCTTCCTGTGGTGCAGCCTGGAACAAGGGTGCTCTCCCACCACTGGGAATACCTCAAGGCCAAGGCCGAGGCTAGACCCAGAATTAGCCTCCTAATCCCAGGTCAGAGGGTCTGAGAAAGCCAGGCTCCTACCTTTAGCTCCTTGATCTTGGTGGGGGTCCTGACCTCTCCCTCCTCGGCCTCTGACCGCCTGCCCCCAGACTCGCCATCTTCCTCCTGCTTGTCACCATCAGGTCCCGTATCGTGATTCTCGCTGACCGAAGCTGGGCGGGAGAACTCCGCTAAAATGGACAGAGATGGACGGGTAGCTGAGTAAGACCTCTCCCAGGGGGACAGACAAGGAGCCAGGCTTGCCACCTGCCCAACCATGGCTGAAGTGGGGCATCCTCGACACATCAGGGATCAGGAGCCAGCACACAGAGAGGGGAGGAAGCCTTGTCCAGGTCACACAGTTACCTCCCAGCCCCGGATCCCCTCCTGACTTCTACAGCACCAGAGCCCAAGTTCAAACCTCAAATCCACCGCTTCTGGGCTGTGTGACCTTCGGTAAGTTACACAACCTCTCTGGGCCTCAGTTTCCTCATCTATAAACAATACCTACTTTAGGCAGCTGGGGGAGGAAGGAATAAGCTCCATGTATATAAATACTTAGAAGAGAGACTGGCACAGAGCGAGCCAATTCAATCAGTGCTGGTCCACAAATGGTGAGGTTTTTGTCATGGTGGTTGTGATGGACACTTGCTTGACCATTATGTAGCAGTGAAAGCTAAAGTTCTGAGATTTGCAAATAATTTAGCCTCTTTATAAATCAGGGGAAGTTCAAGGGGACTCCTG
This sequence comes from Lutra lutra, assembly GCF_902655055.1. Lineage (NCBI taxonomy): Eukaryota > Metazoa > Chordata > Mammalia > Carnivora > Mustelidae > Lutra > Lutra lutra. The sequence goes on along the minus strand of NC_062286.1, from coordinate 121,356,192 downwards.
CAATATTTATAAATCAGGAGAAATTCAAGGGGACTCCTTCTCAACTATTGGCATTCCAAAGTAGTTCTCTGAATAGGAAAGAAGGGATGGAATGATGGGCTTTACACCAGGCACTGGGCAAAACCCAGACTATGCCCATGGATTATGTCTTGGTGGGGAAAAAAAATGGCTGGAAAACACTGAATTCAAATGACCAGAACACAGATTATCCTTGGGTTTGGCCTCGATTAAAAGAGAATAATTAACCTATCTATTCATATATATTCACTCGGCAACGTTCCCTTTTCTGCACATTATTTCATTTGATCTACATGATCCTTTGTGTTGATGGCTAGAATGGGAATCCTTATCCTCATTTTACAAAGGATAATATGAGACTCTGAGAGAGGAAAGGTCCCACTGATGACCTTTCAGTGACTTAGGACAAAGACCCAGGTCTCCTGGCTTAGAGTCCAGACTTCTGGTCCTCCCTGGTTGAGCCTCACCAGCTCTAGACCAATCCTTGTGACCCTGCACAATCTGGGCTTCATTTAGGCCCTGGAAGAGTAAGGAAAGCTGCAGGGGAGAATAGAGAGCCTGTACTTTCCCTTCGCACAAATCTTAGCTCTCAGCCTTGTGCCCACTTAAGGAGAAAAGGAGCTTCCTCAGCCTCAAATGAACCTTTGCAAAACTACATGTTCTCTGAACATAGTCAAAGAATCCTGGGACAGGTCTCACCTTCATACTGCAGGCAAAGTTTCAGACTCTCCTGACCACCTGGAAAACTCCTACATATCCTTCAAAACCCTGCCCAGTTGTCACCTTCTCTGCAAAGCCCCTTCTGCCCTCCTAGACAGAATTAATCTCTCTCTCCTCATGGCTGCTCTGTATTCTGCACATACTTCTCCCATGGCTTGAATCGCCTTAAATGCTTACAAACCTACCGTTCTATGAGCTCCTCAAAGGAAACTTATTCCAATACTCAGAAAATATTTGTTGGGCAGAACTAACTTGCCTGGAGGCCTCCCATGTGTTCTGGGAGTATCCACTGTTCCCCCATGCAAGTCCCCACCTCTTACCTTAAGCTACCCTCTACAAACCCAAGAATAATCATAAACTATAATTAGGTATAATTTGTTAAGGTCCTTCTATGTGCCAGGAACTTTTTTGGGGTGTTAGAGAGGTGTTATCATGCCTAGTTCTCTCTGTAACACAGCAAAGTCAGCATTATTTATTTGCAGAAGAAGAAACAGGTACAGGGAAAGTTTAGCTACTTGAGATCTCCCCTCCGTTCACGTGTGGATATTTAAGGACCACTTCCTGGTCTGCAGAGCAGCTTGTGAGTATGAAGGCTGGAATTTGAACTCAGATGTGCCTAACGGAATCTCCCTACTGCCCATGTGGCTTCTGAACCTCTCCTACAAACTCCGGTGTGCACAGCCCAGGGGAGGGTCCTGGGCCCTGAGTGCCGAGGCAGGTCTGGGCCAAGGCCTGGGAATCTTCATGTTTAACCAGCTCACCCGTGACTATGTTTTGAGAAGCCCTGGTCGGCTTGCTACAGGACAATGTAGGGCCAGTTCTCGTTGATATTAAGGGTACCTGTCAGCTCAACAGAGATGAGGGCCATGGAGAACAGCATGTGGCTGGATGTCAATCAGTTCACTGGAACCAAAAGAATGACCAGGAACAATAAACCCTCAGCCTCTGGTCAGAAAGGCCTCACCAGCTCCAAACTGTAGTGACCATATACCATTCTCCTGGTATGATGACAATCTGTGACTCACTAAGCATCATAAGGAGAGGGCCCAGAAACCCATATGGCTGAACCTGGGACCCCAAGAGGCCACGACTCAGGGAAATTGCAGGCGTCCAGAGAGTGGTAATGTCACATTCTAGTGGGAGAGATGCCATAGACTGGGCGAGACCGCCGCAGGCCGCCTGGGGACAACAGTGCCACCGGGCCTGGTGCAAATCAACCGGTGAAGTGTCCACCACTTTCTCTGTTCATCCCACGGAAGCTGGCATGCCCCCTCTTCCCGCTAAACGCCCCCCTTATCCACCTCCAGTCTGGGGCGTACCTCCATCAAGACTGCGGGACATGGTGTACCGTTTGCTGGAGGAACGCTCGAAGAAGGGTGCAGGCCGGTCAATGAGGGCGCTGGCCTGGCGGGTCTGTGCCTGAGTCCTCCCACTATATCGGAACTTGGAGCCCATCACCAGGAAACCCTTGGGTGGGGGCTCGGGCGACACCAGCCTGCAGTGGAGGGAGGAGGGGAATTAGACCTGGGCTGCCAGGCTCAAGGCTGGACCACAGCTGGCCTTTTAGCCCACTGTCCCACCAGCTACAACTCGAAGTGACCCACAAAAGGAGAAACTTGGAGAGGGGGGATTTCCCGGAGTCCCTCCCTCCTAGCTCCTTCTCTGGCTTCCCCGTCACGGAGCATCCGTGTATACGCACAGCCTCTGCCCGGCCCCCAAGGCCCCACCCCAGGGCCCTACCGCAGGGGCAGGCTCACCGGAAGAACGTGTGATGCTCTATGCAGACCTTCCACAGTCTCTTGGCTGACCGGTGGTTTGGGAGCTTAAAGCCAATTGTGCTCTCAAACTGCTCATACTGCAAAACCAAGGAGAGCGGGTCAGAAGCAAGGCCGGGGCTTTCTCACCACTGGTCCATCTTTTCTGAACTCTTCTCAGGCATGTGTGATTTCAGGCTGTTTTATTCGTTTATTCATTTATTTCTTCAATAAAGTGGACTGAGCCCTTACTTGGCAACAGGTCCGGTGCTAAGCAGCAGAGCACCATGTGACCAACACGGAAGATTCTCAGGGACAGAGAAGGGGTGCTCTGATAATAAATTAGTAAACAAGATCATTTCGGACACTGATAAGGGGGCCTGAAGGGAACGAATGCCTGGGCAGGTGCGGGGGTCAGGATCTGTCTTAGAAAGGGTGATCAGGGGATGCTCTCTAAACAGGTGATCTCTGAGCAGACATCTGAAGGATGGGGAAGGAGCCAGCTATAGGAGAAGGCAGGGAAGACAATTTCAGGTAGAGGAAACCTCAAAAGCAAAAGCTGGAGGCAGGAAAGAGCTTGGCTCATCCTGGGAAGTCAGAAGGCCGGAGACCTGAAGCACAGTGGGCATGGAACAGAGATCCGTGGGAGAGGCAGCTGGCCACACGCGGGGTCTGGACAGTAGCCCACGAGCCAGAGAGCTCTTGAAAGGTCTAAGGCAGGAGTGGGAGTGGGGGATAGTGATCCGATTCCGTCAGACATGATCTGATGTTAAGGACTTTGAAGCTCTCCTTAGCAGTTAAGAGAAAAATGGCCTGATATGACAATGGAGGCAGGGGGACCCGGGAGAGGCACCTCGGAGAGAGGTAGGTGACAGATGGTGGCGTTGGTGGCTGGGGCAGTGGAGGAAGACAGAAGCAGATGGGTTTGTGTTTCTTCTAGAGGTACAAACCAATGGACTTTCTGATGGGTGAGATGTGGAGGCTGGACATACATGTCTGCATGTGCGGTTGTGTGTTTTGGCATGTGTACGTACTTGGATACTGCATGTAAGCAGATAACGGACATGAGTGGACAGGTAATCGCTGATCTGTGTAACCTGAACATATGTGGTTATCCTCCTAGGTGTGCTTCCATGTGTGTGTCTGTGTATGTTATATGTGCAGTGCATGTGTGTAGGCCCACAGCTAGGCATGAAGTCTATTTAGAGAGCCCCAGAAAGAGGAGTGCTCTCCCCTTACCCAGTACCCTAGCAACCCTCTCCATGGAGCCTAAGTAGGAAAATACCCAGGTTCAGCGGTCAGGATCCTGTCCATTCTAGACAATTCCAGTGAGAAGGAGAAGTTCCCAAGGCAGGCTCACCTCCCCAGGCCGGATCTTGATATAAAAGTTACTTCTCTTATAGGAGATCTTGAGAATCTTGGGCCAGGCGAAGCGGTTGATTCTGAGCCGGTCCCGGTAGATGAGCAGGCCGTTGGCACAGACCCCTAACATGATGTCGATGCCCTCGGAGTCCTGCATGGGAAGACATCATCGAATGGCAGGTCTGAGGGCCATGCCTGCCATGCACCCCGAATCCCTCCCTGAGCTCTGCTTTTGGATCAGCCCTCAGGATCAGGGTCAGAGCCCGTGTGCTGGGGAAGACCCCCACCAATCTCACACAGGCATCATTCGTTCATTCATTCATTCTGTCAGCCATTCATGCAGGCCCCCATCTGATCATTCTGTCAATCACTGATCCACCAACAAACATTTAGTGGCGCCTGTGTGGTGCTAGGCCACGGGCTGTGTGCTAAGGACACAGACATAAACTGAAACCTTTGTCTTGATGAATGGATAAAGAAGATGTGGTATTTATATACACAATGGAATGCTACTTGGCCATGAGAAAACATGAAATCTTGTCATTTGCAATGATGTGGATGGAACTGGACGTTATGATGCTGAATAAGCCACTTAAGTGAAATAAGTCAGTCAGAGAAAGACGGGTACCAGATGATCTCACTCACATGTGGAACTGAAGAAACAAAACAGAGGAGGAGAAGGGACGGAAAAATAAAACAGGATGAAACCAGAGAGGGAGACAAACCAGAAGAGACCCTTAATCACAGGAGACAGACTGAGGGTTGCTGGAGGGGAGAGGAGTGAGGGGATGGGGACACTGGGTGACGGACATTAAGGAGGGCATGCGATGTGATGAGCACTGGGCGTTATATAAGACTGATGAACCACTGACCTCTACCTCTGAAACTAATAATACACTATATGTTAATTGAATTTAAATGTAAAAAAACTTGGTTTACAAAATCAATCAATAGATAAATAAAAACAGTTAGATCATGGTAGACAAAAAATAAATAAAGCCTATGTCTCTCTCTCATGATGCTCCCAGTCTAGTGGTGGTACAAACAGGTTCATAATACAGTGAATATAGAAACGTTATAAAGATCATGGGAAGATAAAGTGTTAAGGAACTCTGAAGAATGAGAAACAAGAATATGAAAGGCTTCGGGCTGGAGGGAACACAGAGTCTGTGTTCGGAAGTACGAGGGACATGACCACCGCCCCCCACCTCCCAACAGATGCCAGGGAGACGCCGGGGCCCAGCAGTACCTTGGCATGGTGTAGGTCTACTCCATACATGGAGAGCTTCTTGGCATTCTCTAAGAAGTGGATTTCTGCTTCTCCTGGAGTCATGCCCCTAAAGGAAAGAACACGATCATAAGCAGCCACGGAAAAGGCCCAGGCCTAAGTCCCACTGGCTGAAGGCGGCCACAATCAGAACCTGGGATTCTAGGAAGGCAAACGCTCTGGAGTGGGCATATGGCTAAACTGCTCGCAGTCCTTCCCCTCTGCTGTCAGCCCTTGCTTCCAGCCACCCAACCCCCTCCTGGTGCCAAAGCTCCGGTCCAGTCTTGTCTCCTCCGGGCAGTATTCAAGGGATGAGCTGGGAGTCAGAATTTCTGCTTCGTTCTGCCATAGAGTTCAACATGAGTCATCGATTCTGCTTCCCTGTGGCTGTGAAGGCGCTGTGGAAGCCATGGTTCATTACAATCACCCAGAGGCTCCGAAAGGATCACCCAAGGAAGACATTTTTCTCAGAATTTTATATCCGAAACCACTTAATCCCCCCCCAAGGAGCTGGTGCGCATTCTCCTTTCTGACAAGAGAGCTACGCAATTCATCACTTTCCTTCTTTGCTTTGGCTGCAGGGGAACTATACATTTTCCATTTAACCACAGAGAACCTTCAGTGAGCACGGCGTGCTGGCCACTGTTCCAGACACTTCGCGTGCATGACCTCACAGAGTCCTCGTCACAGCTCCGGACGGCTGGTGTTGTCATTCTTCCCACCAACATGGAGAGGCTGAATCACTCGCCTCAGGCCACACAACTATTACGGAGCAAGAGTCGGGACTTGAATCCAGATGACCTGGCTCGAGAGTGTGTGCTCCTTCTCAACCTCTTCCCTTCCATCTGGGTCATATCCCCTGGGCCTTGGGGTCCCCTGTTCTGCCCGCCTCCCCAAGCAGCCGTGGGAGATGCCTGGACGCTAGGTGTCCATGTGCTTTCAGTCAAAAGAGCTGAGCAAGCTAAGGGATGGCCACCAGCCTTTTTCCACCCACACACGGGTTTCTTTCTCTGAGTTCTTAGGACCCTTGCAAATCCCTCCCACATCTTGCTACCCATGGCAAGGATGACAGACGGCAGGCAGGCCATTGCTCCCTATTCCCGAGCCCTGGCCAACACTGCTGACCAGCCAAATGGTTTCAGTGTCCTTCTCACCACAGTATGACAGCAGCCACTGCTAACCCGAGTTGGCGTGCAAGTCTCTGAGAGACACACTTGCCCCTTGGGACCCAGCGTTCTGTCACACTCCAGCAGGCTCTCACCCCTGTACACAATCCCTCCACATCTGGCCCTTGTCCTCATCTCCAGACACAACCCTCCTCAGGCCTCCCATCCTCATGAGCAATGAGATAATGTCACCACCCACCCTCCCACAGGCTCAGCACTTTACAGCTTACGACACACTGTACGTCACTGGTCACATTGTATTCCCATAATGGCCCTGACTCAGAGTCCAAAGCACTTGAAGGGATCCCAGAGACCATTTAGTTCCAGGGGAGCCCCCACACCCCGGCTCCAGGGATGGTGTCAACCTCACAGCAGCATTTGGGAATGGGGTAGGGGGCATTTTTGTGGTTACGATGCCTGACAGGGTGTTAGGGGCATCTACTGCCTGGAGCCTGGGGATGCCAGACACCTTGCGCAATGAATTCTCCTGCCCCCAATACCAACAGTTAAGACAGACGGATAATCTAAATCAGTACATGTGCCTGTGAAAATGGAGCTGATAAGTTAAATAGCCAGCCTGAAGATGACCCATCGGGTTACTCATCTTCTAACTTCGGGAATAAAGAGCTTTCTGTTGCACAATCAACTCTTCAACTCCTAAGATCACAAAGCAATGATAAATATGTCTCTGTCCCACGTGCCACGTAGCCCCCAACAGCGCCAAGGCACGTTCTATTAGCGCCCACGGTGAACCGATGAGGAAACGAAATGACCCGCCCAGATGCCCTGGTTAGAAAGTGGCAGAGACAAGAATGTGAACCCAGGCAGCCCGGCATCAGAGGGCAAACTTTTGAGTTTTATACCAAGACCGAGACAGCTAGTGACTACCATTCCCATCGGAGAGAGACCCAGTGGGATGAGATGACTGTCTCTCAGAAGCACCTGCAATCAGGGGCAGAGCCAGGTGGGAGACTTCCAGCCCAGCACCTGGGGCCCTAGCCAATGGCGGAGAAGCCAGGGGAGGCCCCTCACCTGTACGTCTTGTGCAGCTCCATGATCCTCTCCTCCAGCTCCCGGGTCTGGTTGGGGGCGAAACGGAGCTCACTGACATAGTTGCCCACGTGCTCCTCGGCATCATAGTCGCCCAGCTCAGCCTGCACGGCGTAGGAGCCCAGCAGAGCATGTGTGACGAAGGAGCAAGGCAGCCGGCCCGTGATGATGTCTGCCCGCAGCTGCAGGCACAGGTAGTATCTGGAGATAGGGGACAGTGGCCATGGGCACGGGCCCCACTCCCACCCTAGAGGCCCCCAGCACCATCACGCACCCTCCATCAGAACCAAACCACCAACACTCAGCTCAGTAGAATAGGAACGCTCCTAGATGCCAGCATTTCAGGTGTTGATAATTTGGGTGTGCCCTAGAAGACAGTTTTGTCCCATGTCACATGCCTTTCAGCGTTTTGTTAATTTCTAACATTTGTTCATTTCTAACCTGGAGGGATTTTTTTTCTACTGTGGGAACCTTTGAAATTTCTATCTCATTTTCAAGCTAAGTAGGACTGCTTTGCTGGTTGGCCATTTTTTTTTTAATGTCATGTATTTTTAATCATACATAAGAATTATATTCTTATTGTGGAACAAATGTAAACATTAGAGGTGATTCTAAATTTCCTCTCGATGTCCATTCTCAGCCCTAGTCCCCTCTCCCAGAGGTCACCCCTATTATTCAGGTGGCATTCTAGACCTTTTTCCTCCATGGACATATAGAAATGCATGTGTTTTGATTCATGGGTGCTTTAAACAGGGACATGGGATCAAAGAGTACATCTGACTCTCCAGCTTGTTCTTTCCACACCCAGCTACTTGCCTAGTGTCCTTCCCACATCAGCACAAACGACCTGACCTCATTCATTTCAACTCCGGCACCACATTCCACAGCTAGGACAAACCTGGTCACTAACATTCTCTCAAACTTTTTAATTTTGCCTCCAGCTCTAAGTGAATTGTCTAAAAACAAACTGCTTTAAAAGAAACATCTCCAACCACAAGGATATGATTTTTTATAACTTTATGCACACTTGGATGATTTTACAATTTTTAGACCCATTTTAAACCATTTTTGTTGCTTTTTCAGTTACTGCATTAAAAAAAAAAAAAGTTTCAGCTCATTCTCAGCCAATAATGCCTCCTTGCATTTTGCCATGTTTCACCATTGTTTCCAATTGCCTATTTCTTTTCCTTTTAAGTGCCTTTTACTCAGTATAATTTTTACTGCTCCATGACATGAAGTTCTGGCAAAAAGTACATGTGGCCTCAGTGCGTGCTTGGGGCCAAGGCGTAGGCTCAGAATCAGTAGCAGCTGGAACATCATAGGCACTCGGTGTGGGCTTAAGGGCAATTCGTTCAAGTCTAAAAATTCGAAAATCACTGCCAAACATCCTGACCAATATTCCATTTCAATCAATTTGTCATTCTGACCAGTTTATTTTGGGCCTGAATATTTTTGACTAAATCAGCTGCTACTACCACCCCATTCCCGGAGGTCACCCATCCTAAGCAGGGCTAATTTCTCTCCTGTGTCCCTAGAAGCCCAATGCCCAGGGTCTGGCACAAAGAGGAGAGATACCAGTGAGTAAGACCACAGGGATGGGGATTAAGCCAGTCTACAGCTCTCAGCCTTCCTGGCAATGCAGTTGAGACCCTGTAGCTGAATCTTGGCTCTAAGGCAACCCTAGGGGTTAGGGCAGGACTAATGAGGCCAAGGCTTCAGATCTGATCTATCCCAGGGACATCTGTATTATCCCCCAAGGCCAGGGTGGGCATCGTGACTATGGCCCTACAAACAGGCAGCCAACATTCAGGAGGGACCCAACAGGGGAGAGAGGCTGGTTTAGGAGCCCGTCCCCTGCTGTAGGAGTAACTCCAAGCCCACGTCTTATTGTTGGTGGTGTGTAGGGCCCAGCACATGGATGACACAGCCCCAGATATTATGAAGTGAGACGATCTCTTTGGAAGGGGCTTAATAAAGGCCTCTTCCTATTCTGATTCCAGAGGCAGGAGGAGCCCCCCCAGAAGTTCTCATTCTCAACAATGCTTTGCACCTCCTTCTACTCTTCAAGCCACGTTATTTCCTGGCCCTGAGGCACTGTGAGATTGTACACACAATCCATGTTCATCCCGGCAGCCCAGGCTTGCTTCCATGGGGGTAGGGGGAGGTCACATGTCTAATCTGACCTTTACATGCCTGAGAGGTACACAGAGCAGCACATGGGACCAAATTCCAACATGCAAAGCCATATGCACTCTACTCACTCCTTATCCCCGAAGTCTAAAATGGTCCACTCAGAACATTAGCCTTCAGACGTGTTTGGCTTGTCCCATCCAGAGATGGCCTCCACCTTGTTTTTTAAAAAGTCTGAATTCATGGCCAGTATTTTTAAAGCGTAGATTTTACTCTCAAATCTCTAGCTTCACTTCAACAAGGGGTCCAGTCCCCACGTGGCAGGGATGGCTGGAGCCGAACGGCAATTGTCGAGATGGTGCATGTCCTCTTGAATTTCAACTCCAGTCAATGAAATGTTGCCTGGGACGCCTCCCGCCTCCAAAGCGGAGGGTCCACTGACTGCGGTGTTTGCGCCACTTCCTCCTACCCTGAGTCACCTTCCTTTGTCGACACTGTCTGCCTGGCCTGGCCGGGCATCTGAGTCTACAATTGCCAACATGTACTGTCCTACCAGGCCCGGGCGCCCTCATTCCTAGTCACGTGGCCAGCAGCCCCCCGCCCCACAGCCCTCACCTTGTGATATCTTCTGTCAGCTGGGCAGGGTCCGGGGGGTAGAACTTGACTGTGAAGGCAAAATTCCAGGGGCTGCCTGAGAGGAGGAGACAGGGGAACAATCAGAAAGGCCCCATCACCCCAGTGGATGGCCCAGATGCACCAGCCCATGGGCAAGTCCTCAGCGTTTTCTCGTATCTTTAATTCCGGGACAATCCAGTCAGAAAGCCTGGAATATTATTCCCAGTTGAAAGATGAAGAGACCGAGGCCCAGGCTGAAAGACTTGTGACATAGTAGGGGGAAGGGAGGTGGAAAGAAAGAAAAGTGATGGTGCACGCCAGGCCTACTGGTCATCACAAACATTACTTCAGTAACCTCTGCAACAACCCTATGAGTAAGTCTGATGACTACCCCCATTTTGCAAATGAGGACACTGAGGCCCAGGCTGTAGAGTGTGGTGCTTGACAAGAAATAAAGAGTATAAGAAATGAAGGTACGAGAAATAAAGTATGAAATGAAAGTATGAGAAATAAAGGCTGAGGCTTTCCTGGAGACAAACTCTGTAGGCCAAGAGAAGGATGACCGCAGGAGAGAGAGGAGGACTTGGGAAAAGGCTACAATCTAGAGCAATGAACAGACCACCCCTGGGTGGGCTGTAAGGCCCAGCCAGGGCAGGACCATGGTCACAAAGGGCCGGAGGCCATGTGGTCACTACCGTCCTTGTCCCTATGGTCACCACCCCCTTCGCCATTCAGCTGTAACGTCTCCAGCACTTACTAAGTGCTGGTCACTTCACTTGCTAGGAAATTGAGGTGTACACGGAAAGGTTTGATCTTCATGATGATCCTGAGGTAAACTTTTCCTTATGCAGATGAAGATTCTGAGGGATCTTGCCCTCCTGGGATCACTGAGCTAGTCAGTGGTGGAGAACGGGGATGTAACCCCTGGTCATCTGACCCCAGAACCTGGGCTCCTGACCATGGCTGACTCCTTGGAAAAAGCAGCATCAAAGAGAACAATCCCTGTGTCAGGAATAATAGTAGCGGCAGTGGTAATAATAATAATAGATAATACGTACCAGACACTGCTACGTGCCGGCACCGTTCTAGGTGCTGTGCACAGAATAGCTCGTTAACCCTGCACAACAACCCTAAGGGTGAGTAGTCTTGGAGTCAGGATGGAAACCCAGGCAGTCTGGCTCCCATGTCCGTCTGTCAAGCATCACACCAGACTACCTCAGGAGAGCACCTACTACGTCCCAGGTGCTGTCCCTGGCACCCCCGCCTTGTAAGGCACGAATCACTAGTCCGCTTGCCAATGAGAAGAGCCCAGAGAGGTGCCCCCAATGCCCTAGGTGACAGGCACTGAGATTTGGGAGGAAAAGTCCCCAGCTCTGAAGCCCAGGACACGGGGTGGTGCCTCCTTCAGGAGGCTGAGGGGCTGTCACAAAGAAAAGGGCAAACAATGGTGGGGTGCCCAGAAGGCTCAGTCAGGGAAACAAACATGTGACTCGGGGCCTCGGGCTGTGGGTTTGAGACCCATGTCAGGTGTAGAGATTACTAAAAAATAAAATCTTAAAAAAAAATTTGTTCCATGCAGGCCCCAGAAGGCAGAACAAAGATGAGTAGGTAGGAGTCCCAGAGGTAGGGACGGAGACTGTGGCTGTACTGAAGGGGGCAGGCCCACTCCTCTGGGACTGGAGGTGGCCACACGCAGCAACCATTCACCGCGCCCAGGCTGTGCTGCCCGGGGCTGCGGAGATGGGGGACCGACTCTGGGGAAAGATGCTGAGCTCCAAGGCTTCTGCCGTCTGCTTCTCCTTTCCAAGCTCTCGGTCCTCCTCGAACTGCACACTCAAGCTGCCTGTGTGTGCTCCAGTCCTTTCAGGCATGAGAGGAAGGCCTGCCAGCTGGGCTGGAATGCCTAGGGACAGCCTGAAGCCCAGGCCTAGGACCCTGTCAGGCCCAGAGGAGCAGGCTCTGTCTGCGAGCCTGCCTCTTTGTCTTCAACTGACAGGAGCCTACGAGAAGAAGCCCTCCAGCCCCTCCCGGAGATTCAGCTGGCATCCCTGGGCCCAGCTGCCTGCTGTCATGGCAACAGGCTCTGCTTTCCAGCCCCGGGGACCAGGGAGTCCAAGCAGAGCCAAGGGGGAGGGGCTCCCAGTGGAGGCATCTCTGCTTCTAGGCTCCAGGTCTCCACCCACTATATGCCCCCTGGCTGAGGCCACCTACCTCCCCCCTTCTGCCATGAGACGCCTGCTCCGCCCCTCACAATATGCCTTTCCTCTCTGGGCCAGAAAGGACAGGTTGTCTCTTCACCCCAGGCCTTGAAAAGAGAGCAGGATGGTGTTGGGAGTCTAGGGCTAACGATCTGGCTTGGCCAATAGTTCATTCTGTGACTTCTGATAAGCAACTGCCTCTCTCTGGGCCTACAGTCACCCCATCGTTAAACACAGAAGATGGCCCAGACCAGGACTAGGCCTTGCTTTTCCTTAACATGTTAACTCCCATCCGTGGACAGTGATCTGCAGCGCTGTGTGGATGAGGCTTCTGAGCTGGGTCAAGGGTCACCGATCACAGAAGTCTACACCCGCCCTGGACAGGTGGAAGGCTGCTTGCAAGACATCAATTTGTCCCCTTGTCCTAGATGATTCTGCAGGTCCCTTCTAGAGCTGCCATCTGAAGGCAGCTACAATTCCCAGGCTAACCTGCTCTGTGACTCTAGATGGTCACTTCTCTTGTCCCTGCTTCCGGTTTTCATTTAAAAAACAATATCCTGCCTTCCCCCAAGATCTGCTATGCAGAGCAAATGAACTCACGGGTCTGAATGTACTTCCCCAAGGGAGAGGGAACAGCACAACCGGGGCCGTGCAGCCTGGAGCTCCCACCCTCCTTTCCACAACATTCCCAACCACAACCAGCCACTCACTCCGGATCTGCTTCTTGATTTCCTTGGAGGGGTCCAGCCAGTTCTGAAAGAGAAGACAGGGTACTTTAGCGGGAAGATGGAGGAGAGGGCCAGATAGGGCTATGAGACAGAGACATCCAGCAGTAGCCTGTCAACAGCCCCAGGCAGGGAACACCCTTCTCAGGCTAAGCTGTCTGGACCCTCTGGAACTGGGAGGGGAGGGAATAAGGGGAGGGCCCAGGGCTTGGGCCCCTAGGCCCTGAGTCTGGCACCGCTGTGAGTCAGCGGGGTGGGCGACTGTGGGACCGGTGGGAAAGAGGAAACCCAGACAGGGGCCTCCCGAGGGTGGAAAAGAGGTGCTAGAGTAAGTGTCTCATTCCCCCAGGAAGTCAGGCCTCGGCTCTCCAGGCACCCATCTGGGGAGTGACTGGCAGGTCCCCAAGAAAGGGCTGGGTGGGAGCGGTAGAGACAGAGAACTGAGACAGACAGGGCTAGATGAGTCTTGGCTATGTGCAAACAGAAGGAGCCTAATGAGGATCTGAGGACTGACAGAAAGCACAGGGTGTGGTCAGGACTAGGGAGGCCTAAGACAAGAGGTGTCCCTAACAGCAGGCATCCCCTGCCAGCCCTGATACCTTCTGATACCTGATATCCCCAGCACAGATACCTTCTGGCTGTCGGCATCACAGAAGGTCAGGCCGAAGTAGTCCTTCTCCAGGAGGTTGAGGTGCTCACAGACCAGGTCAAATAGCACCTGGCCCCGGCCATGTTTCTGAAGAGGGGAGCAGAGAGGCTGTGAGGCTGGGACACACCTAGGAGGGGGGGCAGGGAGACTCCACCAGGACCTCTGAAACCCCTAAGAGTCTCCCGGCGTCTAAAGGGGATCTCAGCCCTCCTGCCACCTACCTCTCCGAGTCCTACCAGATCCTGGGTGACACTAAAGCCCAGTTCACCAACTACCCTCTGCCCAGCCCTGCTGGGGCCCTCCTAGACCTTAGACCTGCTCTGGGGGAGTTCGGGTGGCGGGTAATTGATTCCCCTTCCTTCACAGAGATTAAGGAGGTCAACTCTGACTCATGGAAAAGAAAACCACAAGTCTACGTTCAGGTGTAAGAGGGAGAGAAAAGCCAACTGAAATATGAGGGACGTGGCAGAGGACAGGGGAGGGCTCAGGACTCAGAGTCACAGTGAGACGTTCTTCCCCGGCCCTCCGCTGACACAAAGACTGAGTGAAATCCAGGGCTGCCCAGGTAGGAGTGGCGCTCCCGGCTGGACTGCCCTGGATTTCACTCAGTCTTGCCTAGGAGTAGGCAAGATGTTCACCTTGAAATCCTTCTATAGAACCAAAACAATTTAAAAACCAAACCAAACAAAACAACAACAACAACAACAACAAACCCAAACCAACCCTGCAGAGAAGAGAGACTCAACCTGCCAGGTCCTAGAAGCAAGTCATATCCCGGAAGACCAGGCTGGGGCACCAGGGAGAGAGAGAGGTGGCTCCCAGAGCTCTCAGGGAAGGCCACCCTCTGGACCCTTCCATACACTTGGAGAGGGCCAGGAATGGTGCCCAGACCAGGGTGGACCCTCTAAGGGGGTGAGTGAGAGCTCGGGACTAGGGTGGGAGTCTGAGCCTATATAGGAAAGGGAGACAGTAAATGTGGGGCCGGGAGGGCTGACCCCAGACAGGAGGTGTCTGACCTCTCTACCCATGGTGGGACAGGATCGTGCCACAGGATTTCCACATGGCCTGGGTGACAGAGTCCTTCCAATGGGAGAGAGTCCACCTGTCTATGCCTGGGGCACCCCATACCATGGGAGCCTCAAGTGACCAGTTTGTCCACTGCCCTGGACAGGGGCATTCATAAGGGAAGACCCCTTCCTCTGCTCAATAAAAACATAAAAACAATTCAAGTTGAAACACCAGTATCTGCTAGGTGAGACTGAAGGGCCAAGCCTGTAAGGCCTTCCGGGCTAGAGATCAGCCCTTGGATCCTGACTCCTTGCCAAGGTACAGCCCGCCCCCCCGGAGAAACCTTTTCCTGGTGCCAACCCTGTGCCTCATCTAATTCCATTTGCAATCGTAACGGCCCTCTCCGGGCCTCGGGGCCACCATCTGTACAAAGGAGGGCCGGCCAGGTCATCGCTCCAGAATGCCGCGGTCAGTCCAGGCCTCCATGAAGAATGGATGCTCTCTGGCTCGGCCCAGGCTGAGAGCACACAGAAGCCTGTGCTGGCTCAGGGGCCAGTCGGCTGGGGGCCGGGCCCGCGGTGGGGACGCTCCCTACCTCCACCTCACACTCGTACTCAGAGGCATCAAGCAGAGTGACTCGGCAGATGGCACTCTTATACTTCTTGGCAATCTTCTGGGGTGATTTCTGGGCTCTACTGGGCGTGGTCCTCTCCGACAGGCCATCAGCCTCCCCATAGCCCTTCTCCTCCATGTCTAGGCTCTGTAGGTCCAATAGGGGAAAAGTCTGGTCAGTGAGCTTGAGACCACAGCCTTTCATCCACGTGAAGACACAGTAAGGACACAGCAGCCGGGGCTAAGATGGTCTCCAAAATGAGAGCCACCGCCCTCCACGCCCCCCCGGGTGACCAGCATCTATGGTTAGTATACACAGGAGGAGAAGCAGAGCTTCCGTGGGTAACAGGGTGGGCTCGTGGAAGGGGTCACTTTTTCAGGGGGGCAGACTTGGCAGGTGGGAAGCATCCCACAGAACCAGAGCTGCCCTGGCTCCCTAAAGTAGCATGTCAGCTATCAGAGTTTCCATCTGGTCTCCCCTTTATCAGTCTGTCACGGCTCCAGCATGAGGCTGAGAACTCGTGGCCTGATCTCACAGAGGGAACGGAGGTCAGAGCCCTGCCAGCTAGTCCTAACTGCCACCAATGCCCTCGATGACCTTGGCCAAGTCCCTGCCCTCTTGGCCTGTCCCGAATGAAGGGAGGTGTGAATTGGATGGCTAGATGATTCGGCAAGTCCCTTGTTCCTTTAGGGGGATGCATTTTGCTCTGGGGTCATCATGGGCTTGCCAGGCTAGAATGGACAGGTTCAGGGGGTAGGAAAGAACCAGGTTTTGGTATTCAGATCTAGATTTTATTTCCGTCTTGTCACTGTATTAACAATGTGACTTTGGGTAACTCACTTCATCTGCTGAGCTGCTGTTTCCCCAAGGTAAAATGGAGAAATCAATACCACTCTCTTAGGGGTGCCTGGCTGGCTCAGTCAGCAGAGCATGGGACTCTTGATCTCAGGGTCATGAGTTCAAGACCCATGTTAGGAATAGTGCTAACTTAATTAAAATATAAATATATATGTATGTGTGTATGTGTGTGTATATGTATGTATATATATATATATATCTGTACATTTGGGAGAATTAAATATAAACATGACCACAACACCCCCAGCACAGAGCTCAGCATGTAACAGATCAGTAATTAATCTGTGTTTGGCTCCCCCGCTCTCTGAGAACTGGCCCTGGATGACGGCTGGGCAGGGAGAGGGATGTCCAGGCTTTTAGACACACACCTGTCCAGCAGGCCGCGTGTCCTGCTGGGGTGGGTGCTTCTCATTGGAGTTGGCCTCCGGGTGGCCGCTGTGGCCTGCTGGGGTTACAGGGGTGGTCGCAGTAGCGGCTGCCTCAGGCTGCTGTGGGGCCTCCTCCTGAGCCTTCTTCACCTCAGAATCGGGGCCTGTCTCTGTTGTCATGGTGACCAGCACGCCTGCATTAGCATGAAGGAGAGCACGTGACACGGGAAAGGGGCAGCGATGGTGTGACAGGACAGAGCGAAGGGGACAGGAACCACACGCGGAGAGAGCCAGATGGATCCAAATGGACAAAGAGCCATGGAGAGAGGAAGGAGGGAGGGAGGAAGGGAGGGAGGGAAAGAGGAAGTGGGGGTGGGGAGAGAGAGCAGAAGTCAGGGGTTACAGGGGCAGCCGAAGTCACAGACCCCCCTCCCGCTCTTGTGACCACAGAGCTCTTAGGGCCTCCTCCAGTCTCTCGGCCCAGTCCTGGAATGGGGCCCCTCCTCTGGACAATGAGAGGCTCTCCAGGGAGCCCCACTCGGCCAGGAGCACAAAGGACAGTCAGTGACCCGCTCTGGGCAGGCCCTCAGCCGGGCTATCTCTCCAACCCCAGCCCTGGGCACACAGTAGCCACTCCATAAACACTGGATAAACTCAACCAAAAGAGCCCTGGGCTCCGGGCCCTTTGGGCACTGGCTCTGAACAAGGCTCTTCACTCCCCAAGCCCGCACCGCTACCGCCACAGGGATGTTGAGGGAATGGATCTGCAGGGATAAGACAAGGACATTATTTAAAACGTGCAGAACCTGGATGAGGTAAGTCAGGAGACCTGGACACAGGCCCTGGGTCCGCCGCACACAGAGCAGTCACTTCCCGCACTAGGATTCACCCAAAAACTCTTACCCTTCTCCCCTTGGAGCAGGAAATGAGATTTCAGAGAATCGGGGCCCTAGTGCCCAGCCATTCTGCTGGCATAAGCAAACTGCAAGGAGAGGAAAGGAGAAAGAGTGGCATGGCCCTGCTTTTATATTTAACAAAACAACCACCTCAACAATACCTCCTGGTGTTGGTACACGTGTGCTGAAAGATCTGAACGGACGCTGACCAAACTGTTAAGACAGGTTTATAACTGAGAACTGGATAGAGGAAAAAGAGGGAGATCCATGAGTGGGGGAAGAAAGGCAACTTCATTTTTTACTTTATAGGTTTTGGAATTACTTCTTTAATTTTAATACATCTAACTGACAAACTGGGTTTGTTTGTTTGTTTGTTTGTTTGTTTTAAAGGGGGCAAAAGCAGCTATTCCTGACCCTGGTCCTCAAAATACATAAATAAATAGATAGATAAATAAATAAATAAGTTTGGAGCTAAAATGTGAGGAAAAGGGAAATGGGCAGGAACCCTCACCCCTGAGCCTAGAGCCTCCCTCTAAATCCATTATATTAAATAAGAAAGATCTAGACTAAATGTGGCAGGTCCGTTTCCAACCCTATTCACCACGGGAGGCCTCTACTGAGCAAACAGACAGACGGACATTGGCTCTACCTTGTACTACACATGTGCTCCAAGCCCTTACCCTCCACTCCCCTGTCTCCTTCCGCTTCTCTCCCAGCATTCCAGGGGGCACCAGCCCAGCCCCAAGCGAAGGGCACTGGCTGGAAAGCCAGGGCCCCTGAGGGCCCTGCTAGGCCACACAAGAGCTGACCCGAACAGGTCACACTTTGCAAGCCAGAGCTCGTAGCACAAATGAAAGGGCTTGTTGTTACTGATGCTGCTATTAAGAAGAAAGATGAGGAGGAAGGGAAGGCCGTGGTCACGTGGCCTCATCCCCACCCAGAAATGCTTTCCATTCATGTCATTACCTTGGACTTTATGGTTTGACTTAAAGCCGTAGTTAAATAAAGGCTCACTGTCACTTACGTGACACCAGATGTCAACTCTGTACCAGGACACAAAGCACTAGAAGCAGCTCCAGGGGAGGTCATGGCCTCACAGGGAACGAGGGAGACCTGTCTGCCTGGGCCTGGATCTCTCCGAGGCCTGTACCTGAGGATATCAGTCTTCACACCAGATAAGGTCTATAAGAAGAACGCTTAAAATAAATGCCCACTTAATTTTGCTTAAAAAAATTTTTTTTAGAAAGGATCCACAGACTACTCTGTAGATGTTCTGCTGTGAAAAGCAGTTTCCATGTGACCATCATGGGCCCAGGCGGCACAGAGGCTCTGACGCGGGTGCTCTCCCCTCCACTTCCATCTCTTGTCAGCCCCTATTTTCTGATGAACCTTCCCCAGACCCGCATCCAACAGCCAGGACAGCAATTGTAAATAAATACCCGGTTCTTCCCCTGCCCAGGTCTCCGGGAGAGCCTGCAGGCAAGGAATCGACCCCAGCTGGAAGTGCTTTGAGATCATTCAATCTCTTCTCCTCTAGATGAGATGAGGAGAGCAAAGAGACTGGAGTGACCGTCCTCTCCTCAGACAGACCTTCCCTGCCCCTCCCGCCCGCTCTCCTCACCCAGCCTCCCGACTCCCCAGATCCCAGCACTGGGGCCATGAAGCTTCCCACCGCACTTTGCTGCCCCAAGCAAACTTGAACAGAACCATCTGGATGGAGAAATGCACTCAGGACCAGGCTGGAAGCCAAAGAGGTGGCCCGAGCCACCAATGAACCCCGCAGCCAGGGCCTGGTGACAGAAATAATGGCTCATCCTTTCTAGAGCATCAAAAAAGATGACGTAAAAGAAATACCTGAATGAAAAGCTCCACACACAGCAGCCTGTGCAGACCAACCTCACTTTGATTAATACATACACACGAATACAGAATATTCAATAAAGTACTAACTGTGTTTGCTCCTAGATGGCACGAGTACAGGTTATTTTTTCTTCTTTTTCACTGTGGTTCTCAATTTTTCTATGATACCTGGAGATTTCTTGATTTAAAAAAAAAATGAGAGTTTAAAAATAAAATCTTCCAATGCAAGGGGATTGGTATGACAGGATGAGGAGGTAAAGTCTGATTAAACTTAAAATGTTTACAGATTTTTTTTTTAAGATTTTTTTATTTGACAGAGATCACAAGTAGGCAGAGCGGCAGGCAGAGAGAGAAGAAGGGAAGCAGGCTCCCCGCTGAGCAGAGAGCCCAATGTGGGGCTCAATCCCAGGACCCTGGGATCGCGACCTGAGCCAAAGGCAGAGGCCTAAACCCACTGAGCCACCCAGGTGCCCCTGGACTTATTTTTTTTAAAGAAGTATTTATTCATTTCTAGAGAGAGCACATGCATGCTAGACTGAGCATGGGGGGAGGGGCAGAGGGAGAGGGAGAAAGAAACTCTAGCAGACGCCCTACAGCATGCAGAGCCTGACATGGGCTCAATCTCATGACCCCAAGACCACAACCTGAACCGAAATCAAGAGTTGCATGCCTAACTGAATGTGCCACCCAGGTACCTCCCAAAATTTTTTATGAATTTAAAAGAAAAATAACATCATTATTTTTTTAAACCTATGATGAGATCCTTCTTGATTTCACAAGTCCAGGGGTAACAGTATGGTCTCTCTCGGCCACCGAGAGCAAGCCAAGAGCCTGGCCTTGGGTTCTGTCACAGCCAGTCGCATGGGCACAGTTCTGCCCGGGCCCAGGCCAGTAGAGACTGAGGGAACCGGCTGGGCAGCCTGGCCAGCTGGGCACTGGGGGGACCCCAGGGGAAGCACGTGCAGCTGGTTCTGTGGAGCTCACTGCAACACGGGGAGATGATGCTCCCCCAGAAAATGGTTAAATACCCAGGCAGGATGCGATTTCGATTTGCCATTGGACGTTCAGCCTCTAGAAGATTCTGGGGAGTTGGCGATCAGGAGTACAACCCAGAGTACCCAAAGGAGAGCTTATAGGGTAGGGAGTGGGGAAGGGGGGTGAGGACGAGTTAAAATTTGCCAAAAGGGGGAATTCAGACTCAGGGCATTTGGGCTGAGTCACCGTGGGGGCAAATGCCTAGAGATGGGAACAAGTAGGCCCACGCAGAGGACAGACAGGAGGCCTTGACATCCTGATACCTCAGAACAAGAAGCCTATAAAGGTGAGCTCCAAACGGCCTGGCAGGTTGAACGGGTTGGAGTGAACTGGGGGTGGAAGAGGTCGCCTTGGAAGAGTCACAAAAATTACTTTGCTAGAAAGGGCAAGGCTCGCTCATGGAATGCTGCCGGGGGCCAGGCCCATGGTCAGGGATTTGACACCGGCCTCTCATGGACTCCTCGCAGGAGTACCCTCGCAGGGCAGCGGGGTGGGCAGACCTAGGCCAGGCAGACCCAGACCCAAAGCCTGGCGCCCCCAACTGGCTCACTCTGTGACCGTGGGCAAGTGACTTCAATGCTGTGAGCCTCAGTCTATAAAATGGAGATACTCCCCCCTCCCTCTGAGCGTGGTGGTAGAGGTTCAGGACCATAACCTAGAGAGAGCACTTAACATGGTATGCACCCAATAAAACAACGCTGAGAGGGTCTATAATTACAAACAGTACCAAGAAGCTGCAGCAGGGAGTGGTCTGAGAAGCAGGAGTTCAGAAGCGCCAGCCCAGAACGCATGGAGAAGGAGATGTTCCAGGAGCCAGAGGCCAGCAAGGCCAGACGGATGGCGCGGACATATGAAAACCCCAATGCACAGGATTCGGAGAGAGAAAGGTCAGCCAGAGAAGTAAATGTGGACGGTGCCCACACCAGCCCTGTCAGGCTAGTGTGGCAGAGGCCAGTCCAGAAGGCTGTCAGCAGCCGATGCTCTTCAGCTGCGCGAGCTCTGGCTGGCTCCCCTGGCTTGCCCTCCAGGGGCCCCGTGGCTTGCCATCTGGGCGTCCTGCTGAGAGAGAATGTCCTCACCCGGGCGACTCAATATCCACTTGGCCTGTCATTGCACCAACTCATTAAAAATGAATCAGCTGGTTTATACATCAGGCCCTACGGCCAGGGTTAGCATGAGTCAGCATCTCTGAATCCAGGACCTTGGCTTCGTTCTTTTTCTCCATCCCACAGCCACTGCACAGGTCCCAGCCACGGTCAGGCCATGCCCACATGGCCACCTGGCCTCCTTCAAGGAGTCTCTGGGGCCGCCTGTGGATTTTTCCAAAACTCCAAATGGATGCTCTCTTTATTTTTTGTAATTCAAGTATAGCCGACACATGATGCTACGTTAATTTCCATCATACAGCACAGTGAATGGACAAGTCTATACCTCACGACACCTGGTGTAGCTACCATCGGTCACCAAACGACACTATCATGGTAGCCGTGACTACATTCCCTGTGCTGTCCATTTCCTCAGATGCCCTCCTTAAAGCCTTTAATGACTTATCATCAAAATAAAACACAAACTCCTCACCAAAGTTAAAAGGTCCCTGCTTAGGGCCGTGGCATCAGCTCCCACCATCACTGTGAGCCTGGCCGACTGGCTCTCCTTCTGCCTTCCACTGCATCAGGCCTACCCCTGGCTTTGCCCTAACAGTCCCTCTGGGTGAACAGGGGCTTGTCCCATCTCTTGACATGGCAGCTCTCGCCCTTTATATCTCAATCCAGTGCCCCTTGACCCCTCTGCCTAAAGTGGGTCTTTCTTCTGGGGTGCCTTAGTGGCTCAGTCGGTTCAATGTCCAACTCTCGATTTGGGCTCAGGTCACGATCTCAAGGTCATGAGATTGAGCCCCGCATTGGGCTCCATGCTCAGAGCAGAGTCTGGTTCAGATTCTCTCTCCCTTCTCCCTCTGCCCCTCCCCCTGCTCTTGCACTCTCTCTAAATAAATAAACAGAATCTTTCAAAATAAATAAGTAAAATGGGTCCCCCCCCCTTTTTTTTCTGGTGACAGCATGCTGGGTTTTGGATTTGGTTTGGTTTGGTTTTTGCCATTTTAACCATTTTTAAGTGTAACTATTCTATGATGTTAATTACATTCGTGCAACAATAGCCACTGTCTATTTTCTAAATTTTTCATTACCCCAAACAGAAACTCTGTACCCATTAAGAAACCATGCTGGGTTTGTTTTTTTTTTTCATAGTAACTATCACAAATGAAACATAATTCATTTTACTTATTTATTTCTATTCCTCTGAAATAGAAACTCCATAAAGACCAAATGTTAGCCATCTCAACTGCCATTATCCCCAGGACTTAGGGCAATTCTTGATAAATACCAACAAAGCTAACATTCATAGAGTCTACTATTTGCCCAGCACTGATCTAAGCACTTTACGTCAATTAAACCATTTAACCTTCACAATAACCTAGAATCGGTACTTTTATTATCTCTATTTTGTAAAAGAAGGATTTGGAGCACTGAGAAGTTAAGGAACTTGTCTGATATCATACACTAGTGCATAACAGTGCCAAAATTCAAACCCAGGGGGTCTGGTGTCAGGAGGATAGGTAGATGGACAAACGGACAAACACATGCATGATGGGTGGATGAAACACCAACGAGACCAACAAGTTTTAAGTGCACTCAGCTGGGGACAGAGACCTGGGCTGCATTCACCTCTGGAGCCTTTCTGGCTACCAGCCAGCCAGTCTGTCCTGATGACTTATCAGACCTTAAGCACCTGACTTTTCCATCCAAACTCCTGATATTATCACCCTTATTTTACTGGTGAGACACACAAACCAAAAGAGGCATGCTGATCTGCCCAAGGTCATGAGGCTGTGTTAAGTCTCTCTGATTCCAAAGTCCACCCCACTATAGGGCATTTTGGCAGTCTCAGAGGGTGGGGGTGGGAGTGGGGGAAGGCTGTACTAATTTCTCCAAGGGGGGAGGTTGGCTGAGGGAAAACTTCCAAGAATGAAAGGCAAATACACTAGGAAGAATGGAATTCAGAATGGGGACCACCAGGGGGTGGCTCAGTCATTTAGGCATCTGACTCTGGATTTCAGCTCAGGTCAGGATCTCAGGGTCATGAGGTTAAGTCCCAGGTCAGGCTCTTGCCCAGCATAAGATTCTCTCTCTTCCTCTCCCTCTACCCCTCCCCACCTGCTATCTACACTCTCTCTTTAAAAAAAAAACAAGTCAGGACCAAAGTATCTTGCTTCAGTTTTGCCACCTCCTACCTGATGGGCCTTGGGCAAGTCACTTCCCCATTCTGAGCAATGGCTTCCTCATCTGCCAAACAGGGATGAGAGCCCCTATCCTGTCACTTCAGGGCAGGGCCATGTAGATAAAGGACATCACAGAGAATGAACGAACTTTGAACTTTGAGATACAAAAGGTGAAGTCATAAACCTTAAGAGATTCTTAATCAAGAAGCAAACTGAGGGTTGCTGGAGGGCAGGGGGCGTGGAGGGATGGGGTCACTGGGTGATGGACAGTGGGGAGGGTATGTGTTGTAATGAGCACTGGGTATTATATAAAACTGATGAATCACAGACCTGTACCCCTTAAACAAATAATATATTACATGTTAATTAATTGAATTTAAATTTAAACAATAATTTTTTTAAAAAATTGAAGTCATATAATTTAGGGAGAGATATTCCAGATGCTTGTGTATACCAGAAGCATGTCTTTGCAAGCACATACACAGCAGTGGGACAACACGAGAGCACACACAGCCCTGTGTGTCCATGGTCATGACAATGGCTCCCAAGCCAGTAAGGCTCTCTTCTAAATCTTGCACACTGGCAACTTTTACCCAGGCCTTCTTGGGAATTCCGAACCAGGGAGGAACTAATGGAAGGAAGGAACAAAGAGAGAGAGAAATGGACGGGACGTGGACGACACCAAGAGAATGCCAGGCAATAAATGAGACTCTTCTGTTTTCAATAACCACAGTTACCAAGATAACTCTTCTTTCTTTTCGTGAAATTGGGGGGCACATCTCCCCCATCGCCATCCAAACACATCTCCTGGGCTGTAAGTCTCCGTTTGTACCTCCAGATTCATGCCCTGTTCAAAGAATTGGGAGGCTGACCTCTTGGACTGGCCCTTGGATGGAGCTCCCTTGCCTGCTAACGTCCAGTTGGGTTTGACCAATGGGAGGTACTGGCTCAAGAGTGGAAGAAGAGAGAAGTTGGGGAATGTCTTCCCAATGTCCTTCTCTGTGGTTCTGGCAGTGGCCGAGGCCCTCTGGGTCTGCTCCTGGCACAGACCCAGCCATCACGGAGTTCTGGTAACACTACTCCCACCCTCTGCTCATTCAGGCCAAAGAGAGGAAACCGCTTCTGTCTCTGTTATGTTGTGGGGTGCCCCTGTGGGTTAATCCTGCCCACACCTTTATTAACATCTCCTCAGTGTAAGCATCTGAGAGGAATTCTGCTTCTGTCAGAATCTGACTGATAAACTAAACAGATAAATGAATTAAAGAGCAAGGGGAGAAGAAATTGGGAAAAGGCAGTGTCACCTAGTGGTTAGGGACGAAAGGGGCAATAAGGAGACCGGGAACAAGTCTTTTAACGTCTCTGTGCCTCAGTCTCTTGATCTGTAAAATTCACGATGATTATCTTGCCTATTTCACAGGGTTCCTGTGACACCCGAACCAGGTCATAAGCACTTAACACATGTCAAAACCCACCATGAGGGCTTAAGAAATATTAGATGCCCTCATCGTTAGCATTAAGTCTCAAGGCAGAGAGATGTGAATAATAGCATTCCCTTGGAGAAAGAATTACAGACTTTTCTTTCGGCTTTTTCGGGGGTTCTCCAGGTTTCATCCTTTTTCTACTATGAACATGTATTACTTTTGGAATCAGAAAAGAAAAAGAGAAGAATGAAAAGAAAAAAACACAAGAGAGGGTGAGCCCATGAAGACTTAACTCTTCCTCTCTAGTGATGCTGCGCCTTCCCACCGGGATTTCCCCAGTACAGAACATTCCCTTCCTGGAGTGACGACCTCTGGGTGGATGTGAATGACACATCTGCCTGCCGCGAGGTGGGGAGGGTGCAGGCTGAGAGAGCAGCCTCTGGGGCCCGGTGCCACCCTCGAGGCCAAGGCCCAGGAGCCCCCAACAGAGGCAGGTGGGGTCAAGAGGGGAGCTAGGCCTGCTGTGGTCAGCACCGCTGCTCAGCTCTGTCCGCAGCAACAGGAACAGGGCAATTTGTTGGCACCACATTAAATAAAACCAAGCAACGTGAAGAGGCTGCCACCCGTGGGCACTGGCTCCGTGCTGCCAAGGAGCCACAGGCTGATGTGCAGTTGTGGGCTGGGGGACCACATGACCCACCCAGACCTGCAGAGCAATGGCATCAGAAAGGAGAAAGACCTCCTGCCTGGACCACACGGCTGGCTGCAGAGGCAACCAGAGACCTCCCCGTACCGGGGCATCCTCTGAACGCCAGGCAGTGAGCTGGCTGTGTGCCAGGCTTTGTCTCATTTGAGCTGCACAAGGGCCACCCAGGGCAGATGGGCTTATCCCTCAGGCCAGCTTGGCTGGCCAAGGTCACGAAGCTCACCAGTTCAAGCAGAGCCAGAACGAGGACCCAGCTCTGCTGGCTGACAGTCCTGTGCTCTTCCCCCTCAATCCTGCTACATCCCACAAACTCCACCTCGCTGTCAACCATGTAACCAAGCTACGGTTGCTCTGGATGTAGAAATAATAACAGCAGTACCAACCCCTCCCTCATGTGGGTGCTTTACAATTTAAAGAATCCTTTTATAATTATCATTTCGCTTGGTCCTCACCGATCAGCAGCGGGTGAGAGGGAACGTAGAACAGCAGTTAGGAACATGGGCTCTGGACGAGAGTTTGAATCCTGGCTTGAGGACCTTGGGCAAGTTACTGGATCTCCCTGAGAGCCAGTGTGAGCCTGTAAAATGAGAATAACAAGCCCTACGCCTCAAAGGCATGTTGTGAGAAATAAATGAGAGAATGCACGTGAAGCTCCCTCTGGCACTGTGTCGCCAGACAGCAGACACTGAGTGGCAATGTTGGCTCTCGTCAGTAAGGTTGTCACAACCATACAGATGGGCAAAGCGAGGTCCAGAGAAGGCAACAAACTTTTCCAAGGATGCTCAGGGTGTAGGCAGCAGCTAGACTCCTGCAGCAGCTTAAACCGTCCAAAGAGAATTTGGAAATTCCACAGGTGAGCTCCATACTGGGTCCATTGGCAGAAGGGGTTTCCCTGGGACATCCTCACCCTTTGAGAGTGACAGAGACAGGGTCTCCTCCAAGCAAGCCAGCCTCCTCAAGGTCCTTGCCCCACTCAGCTCTGCTGAGAAGCAGGGGCTGAAGTGGGGAGCAGCAGACCTGTAGAGCCCTCCACCCCGGCCAACCCTCATGCTCGTTTCTGACTCTCTCTCTCATTTCATTTTCTTCAATTGTTCAAACGCTATTAGAGTTCATTGTCAGTATCATTTAGAATAGAGTAAAATTGGGAGCAACTTTAAATGTCAATCAACAGGGCCTTAGCCAAATTACCTAGGATTTACCCCTTTAGATTTATTTATTATTTGAGAGAGACGGAGTGAGAAAGCGCACCTGCGAGCGAGTGAGGGGAGGGGCAGAGCATGACCTGAGCTGAAACCAAGTCCGATGCATAACTGACTGAGCCACCGAGGCACCCCAGGATTTACCCCTCTAAAAACAAATGATAGGACTGGGGCACCTGGGTAGCTCAGTAAGTAAGCGGCTGCCTTTGGCTCAGATCACGATCTGAGCCCCATGTGGAGCCCCATGTCCGGCTCCCTGCTCAGCGGAGAGTCTGCTTCTCCCTCTCCCTTTGCCCTTCTCCCCGCTTATGAGCACTCCCTTTCTCTCTCTCTCTCTCTCTCTCTCTCAAATAAATTCTTTTTAAAAAATGAATTATGAAAGTATAACATACTTGTGAAAATTTTTGCTGTAGATTTTATATATATATCTACATGGAAAGATGCTGATATAAAGTTAAGTGAAAAAAATGCAAGTTGTAAAACAATGATGCAATTTATGGCCCCATTCTGGTTTGTGTGCTTATGTAGGCACAGAAAATACCCTGAGGGACACACAGCACACTGTTATCATTGGGTTCTGCTGGACAGAAGAATTTTGGTTGGGGAGACAAAGAGAGAATACACTTCTGAATTATTAGGACTTTTCACATATTTCTTTTCTAATTAAAATTAAGGAACAGAGGTACCCGGGTGGCTCAGTCAGTTGAGTGTCTGCCTTCAGCTCAGGTCATGATCCCAGGGTCCTGGGATCGAGTCCTAGATTGGGGCTCCCTGCTCAGGGGGGAGCCTGCTTCTCCCTCTCCTTCTGTCCCTCCCTCTCTGCTCGTGCTGTCTCTCGCTTTCTCTCAAATAAATAAAATCTTTTAAAAAATATAAAAAACAAACAAAAAAAAACCCTCAGTGGGTTAAAGCCTCTGCCTCTGGCTCAGGTCATGATCCTGGGCTCCTGGGATGGGGCCCCTCATTGGGCTCTCTGCTCGGCAGGGAGCCTGCTTCCCCCTCTCTCTCTCTGCCTGCCTCTCTGCCTACTTGTGTTTTCTGTCAAATAAATAAATAAAATATTTAAAAAAAAATTAAAATAAGGAAAATAAAAAGTATTTTTAGAAGATCTGTTTTGATCAGTCTTACTGACCTCCTATCATATCTGCTGAAACTCCATTTCTGCCTGTTCTTTCCCAATCTGTTATCTCTGGTCATCCCTAATTCTACACCACTTCAATCTGAGTGCTCCTATTTTACGGGTTTTTTTCCATTTAACATTAATTGTATCAGAAATACTTCCCCATTATTAAATCATTATCATCACAGCTAATATTCGTGGGTGCTTGACTACGTGCTAGTTACAGTGCTAAGAGTTTTACATGCCTGAAATCATTTAATCTTGACAACAACCCCAAAAGCAGATTCTTGGACTGTCCCTATTACAGATGGGGCAAGTGAGGCTTAAAAGATCAATCTGCCGGGGCACCTGGGTGGCTCAGTGGGTTAAGCCGCTGCCTTCGGCTCAGGTCATGATCTCAGGGTCCTGGGCTCGAGTCCCGCATCGGGCTCTCTGCTCAGCAGGGAGCCTGCTTCCCTCTCTCTCTCTCTCTCTCTCTGCCTGCCTCTCTGCCTACTTGTGATCTCTCTCTGTCAAAAAAAAAAAAAAAAAAAAAAATTAAAAAAAAATAAAAATAAAAATAAAAGATCAATCTGCCAAAGCCTGGCAGCTCAGAAGGCTGGAAAGTAGACTAAAGCCCTGGTCTGTGTGCGTCTCCCAAGCCCTTGGCTAGGAACCCCTTCACCCGACTTCCCCTGCACAGCTACTGAGCGATGAGTAAGCATGGAGCGGGTAGGGATGAGGAGGCCAGGTCCTGGGTCTTACCCCCTATATGACCTTGGACAAGCCGACTCCCCTCTGCTTTGTTCCTTCCATCAATTTTTTCACCAGACAAGCATTTGCAAATCACTGAGCTAGATGCGGTGGAGAGAACAATGAATTAAACATGAATCCTGCCCTCAAGGAGATTAGAACCTAACCTGAATCTCCTCGCGCACGGGCAGTATCTAACCCTGTCCCACCTGGGTCACACAGACATGAAATGAATTAAGGATGCGAAGGAGCTTCCCAAGTGCCCCGCTCCATGTGCTGTGAGAATAAGTATTTCTGTGGCTGTTCACGGCTGTATATTATTTTATCCACTGGATGTTCCAAAACGCTCTCAATCATCTTCCTATTGTTGGGCACTTAGTCCCAATTTACTGCTATTATACAGGAAGCTCTGATGGGGATTCATCCAAAGGAAATTATTCAAAAGGGAAAAAAAAAAAAAGCCAGATGCACAAAAAGATGCCAGGCAGCCTTCGGAATGACTGAAGGGACACAGTCCTTCATCTTCAGCCCTCGAGGCCTCAAACCCAATTCACAACCCCTGTGGCCTGCCCCAGCCCAGCAGCTGAGCCCCCCGCCCCCCAGGAGAGAGGACATCTCAGTGCACTGTTAACCTTCCTCCCTCACCCGCCCTCCCAGTCCACGGGGCTGACGTTTCTCCCACAAGGCTGCAGTCCCGCCCTTCCTCGTGGTTCCTGCAGTTGCCAAAGGGACCTTCCGGAACACTTCTGTCATGCCCCGGTGCATGCGAGCCTCATGCAGACCTACCAAGGCCCCCGGAGCCTCCAGGCTCCTGTCAAGTGGAAACATCTTAGCCTGGCATTTGAGAGAGACTGAGGGGAGAGAGCAGTCGTGTTTCCTGAGTCCCTGGGATATGCCAGGACCACACTAGGCCCCTTTACATAACCACCACCACAAGTGGCCTCAAGAAGACAGGAGTGTTTATCCCTGGTTTACAGATGAGGAAACTGAGGCTAGGGCTAGCTAAGTGATGGGCCCGAGGGCACATGGCTGGTACACCATGGAGTTCTGTGACAAGAGCTTAGGCCTGGTGGATTCCAGAACCTTGCCAAAGACCCAGCCCCAAGCCGGCTTTCTGAGTCACCTCCCAGTGCACCCAGCCCTCCTGCCCTACCTGCCCCAGGAGTCCCAGACCACCCACTCTTCTTCAGAGGCAACTCTACTTCCTTCCCCTCTGACCTGGGGAGTGGGGACCCTTCCTCACAGCCACTGAAATTCCACTTGGCCTTTGGTACCCAGGACACAGGCTCCAGGAAGCCTTCCCTGATCACCAAAACAGGAATCCATGCTTAGCCTATGGAACAGCTGGCTCTTCACCTCCCCATGTCCTGTCTGCGCTTCACCAGCCAGACTGTGAGCCCCCTGAAAAGAAGGATGTTTCCTCGGACACAACAGGGGGCCTGCAGGAGGTATACCCAGAGAATATTTTTCAATTGCACAAAACTGGGCTTCTGAGAAGACACTACAGGCTGCTGGCATGGCCACTGGGAACATGGCTTTGGCCTACTCTGCCTGGATTGAAATCGGGGCTCCCCCATGACTTAGCCATGTGACTCTGAGCAACTGCCTTTCCCTTGCCTGAAAGCCTCAGGTCCCTCAATGTGTAAAATGGGAAGAAGCATTCCTACCTCACTGGGTTTTGTGAAAATTGTATGAGTTGTATGGGTAAGCCCTTCCAACAGGGCCTGGCATGTCGTAGGTGCTCAGTAAATGCTGGCTGTTCCTATTCTCATCCCCAAGCCACCCGCCCTAGAAGCGCCTCCTCGTTCCCATCCCACCTGGTACCCTGCATTCCCACCCTTGTGTTTTCAGGTTATTAGGGTCCCAGCAATGCGGAAGGAGTAGGGCTGGGTGAACCCGGGGGGCTAACTAGACTGAAAGCTAACCAGTCTTCCCAGAGAGCCAATGGGGGCAGGGAGACCAGAGCAGCCCACTTCTAGGGAACCCTGGCCAGGAAGCAGAAAGCCAAGGCAGCCACTCTGTCAGGGGTCCTCATGAGTACCCCACTGCCCCATCCCTCTGGACATCAGAAGCACTTGGGCCACAGAACTGCCTTTGTCTTACCAGACCCAACACAGAGCACTCTAGCTGGACCAGCCCCAGCACATCAGCTGTGGCTGACCAGCTGTGACTGGACACCAACCCGGCACGCCCAGATACCACCCCAGACATATCGCTATGGGAGAGAGAGGGGCTCCGGAGGCAGGCAGCCCCACACTTTCCAGCTGTGTAACCTCAGGCAGGTGACACAACCTCTCTGAGCTGCAGTTTCTCATTTGTACAGAGTGGATAATACCTGACAGGGCTGCTGTGAGATAAGGCAAAGTACTAGCCCAAGGTAACTGCTCAGTAAATGCCATCATCCTGATTATGTAATCACTAATATTACTCCAAGTAGAGATTATCATCCCCTTTTAATAAATGGGGATACAGAAGCCCAGAGAGGCTCACAGAGAAGTCCATGTCGGAGCTAACACAGCGCAGTCCAGTCAAGAGACCCTATCCACTTTCTCTGCAGGCTCAGGCCCAGAATATCGCTGGGCCTCTAACATCCTCTTGGCTCCGTATACTCCCAAGGTCAAGGGCTGCTGGCTGCCCATTGCCTCAGCTCTGGCCCATTATCTGTGAGGCAGCCTGACCTTTTCTCCTCACCTTTCGGGGTCACGGGCTGGGAGGCCAATGTGAGACCCCCTCCTAAAGGTTGGCCTCAAGCTCCAGGCTAGAATGCTCAGTCTCTGTCTAAGACCTGTGTAGGCAACAGCCACAGCGATGGGGATGCAGGTATCCAGGCTGCAGGAACTTCAAACCAAGGATAGAAGACCTGGGTGCCTTAGTGCTGGCCCTCCCACTCAGCTGCTAGGTGACCTTGGACAAGTCATTCTTCCTCTCTAGGTCTCATTCAAGCTTTCAACATTTACTAAGTGAGGACTACCGACGGGGCCAAGCATCATTCTCATGCAGGTTCTATGAAAGCTCCATGAAGCTCACAGAGCTGAGCCCAGGGAAATGCCACATGGCCCAGGAAGGGTGTTCATAGTAACAATGCCCCCTGCACTGATCTCTAGGACTGCCTCGCAGTACCCTTCAAGGGACCATGCTCTGCACGCCACAAAGACTGTGCGTGGGGTTGCCAGGCAGACATGACCTCAGGCTGGCCAGGAGAAGCCAGCTTCCTCCCTGCACAGAGCTGGCAGCGCCTCCCTGGGCCACAGCGGCTCAGAGAGGAGGCTGGCACAGGCTGCCTCTGCCGCAAGCTCCATCTGGAGGAATGGGTGGGCAGGCGGGCACACAGCCGCCCCTATTCTCCACATCCTTGTCCAGGTCAGGCAGCACTGTCTTCCAGGAGCTTCTGGGGACTCCATTCCCATCCCCAGCTCTCAACATGGCCAGCTGCTGCTAATTCTGGAAGACTCCTAACGCTGGGAGATGGGGGAGAGATGGAGCAGCCAGACCCCACACAGCCCGAGAGGTCCTAAATCCAGCCCTCTTACACTCCCACCTTTGCAGAGGAGGTGATATGCAGATCCAGAAGTGAAGGCAGGAACACGTGGTAGTGCCTTTCCCCCACCAACGCATTCTCAGAGTTTGTGGGGGGGGGGGGTGGCAAGGACCCTAGCCGGCAGCCAACAAGGAGACCAATATCTTCAGAACTCCTTCCTAGTCCTTGTCCAGTGCCTCAAGGTCCCCATGGACCATCCTGGGGCCGTAGGTCTGCCAGGCAGTGGCCTCAGCACCTGGTAAGTTACCCTAGTGGCTACAGTCCCTTGTCCGCCTCCCCCCCATGCCTGTCCCCAAGACCCCAGCTTCTCAGGACCTCAGACATTCCTAAGTGTGAAGGTGCCAGACACAACTAGAACCCACAAGTCCTCTCCCTCGAATCAGGGGAGCAGCCTTGGGCCAGAACAATAGGAAACCAGAACCCCAGAGGCGCCTGGACCTCCACCCATCCACCCAGCTTTGGGTGACTTGGAGGGGAGATGCAGTGGGAAGTGAGGCCAGGGTGGAAAAAGGTCTATAACCAGAGGGTGAGGGAGAGGATAGGAGCTGCCCAGCACCCCAGTCTCTAACCAAGAGACTGGCCTGCGACATCTGAAGCTTAGACAAGAAGATCCAGGGAGCCCCTGGCCTCCACGGAGGCAGCAGGAACGATCTCAAAGAACAGAGTGGCCCAGCCAGGGAGTCCAGTGCCCAGCAACCGTTCATCCCAACAGTAACCACCAGCCCACAGCCTGCCCACCTCTCTCTCCAGGCCTCGGAGAGGCTGCAGACCTGGGAGGCAGGGAAGAACAGCACAGATCTCACCACAACCACCACCACCACCACTACCGCTACTGCCGCCGCGGCCACCACCACCACCACCACCCACAGGCCAGGGAGTCAACAGCCTGGAAACTCAGTTCCTCCCGGTCTTGTCCCCAGTCCTCCCCAGGGTCGCAGGCCCGGCCTACATGTACTGAGTCCCCACCCCCCCGTGCCACCTGACCCCCCCCCCCATGTGCCTACCTGAGCCCGGGGTGCCCCATCTTGGGCAGGCTGGGCGGGGGGCGCCCCTTCGGCTCCTGCGGGGCCGGGAGGCCGCGGGGCGGGGCGGGCGTGCGGGGCCGCGGCGGGCTCTGCGGAGCAGCCTGTTCCGCGACACCCCCGCCCGCTGATGGATGCCGACTGCAGCAGCGGCGGCGGCGGCGGCTCGGCGTGCGCCGGGGGCTGGGCACCGTGCCCACAGCCCCGGGCCTGGCGCCCGACGCGCGGCCAGCCCCCGCCCCCGCCCGGCCTCCGCGCCCAGCCCAGGGGCGGTCGCCGCGCGCCTGCCTGCCTGCTCCCTCCGGCGGCCCTGCCCCTGCCTCCGCCTCCTCTCGGCCAGCCTCCCTTTCCTCCTCCTCCTGCTTCTCTCTTTCTCTCAGTCTCCCAGGCCACTTCCTCCCCGGCGCTGTCACCGGCCGTTCCCCGACCCCTGCGGGACCGCGATGGAGCCACGGAGCCAACTCCTGCGCCCTCGCGGCCCCCCCATCCCGCGCCCCCAACCCCGCCACCCTCGGCCCCCCGCGCGGGGACGACCCCTCTTGGGAGCTCGGCAGGGACAGAGGGAGGGGGAGGGGAGAAGAAGGGGAAGGATCCCTGACTCAGAAGGGGTGACTCAGACTCAGTGGGCCTCCCAGCCCACCGAGCAGAGCCGGATACCCTCACCTCCCCAGCAGCAAAGAAGGGCACGATCTCCCAGGGACTCAGGGCTCCTCCCCCACCAGGGAGGAGGTATGTGCAAAGGTCTCCTAGGATCCTGTGGGTCTCTGAGCGTATGTGTGCATTTGCCCATATGTGCCTTGGTGGCAGTGACCCTAAGTATAACTGGGGACTGGGCCTGTGTACACATGGTTTTTTTCTGGATGTTCGTGAGCACACACAGGGTGTGCACCTAGGCTCCTGGAAGGTAGGGGGCGGGGTAGCCAAGGGGTCTTATGGCACTGCGGATAGGATTCAAAAACCACATGACAGCCCTTCAGCGGAACTAACTCAAAAAGCTGGTCCCAACCACCACACCTCCAGCTCCCTCTATCCACAGGCTCAGACCTCAAATGGCAGAGGACTGTGGGAGGCAGAGGGCCTGGGGTCTGGTCCAGTTCTGCCACTGTTGGCCAATATAGTCTGGGGCAAGTTGTTCTCCTGCTTTGGGCCTCAGTTTGCAAACAATCAAAGAAAGGGTGGGACATACTCACCTCTAGGATCCCATTTGATGGTGGAAGCCCCAGGGAAGACAGTGGGTAACTCCCAACATAATCTCCAAAGACTTCTGCTCATGGTATCATCTGTAGCCCACATGACCCCTACTCCCCAGCCTCTTCCCCGACATACAGATTTTTCCACTCTTCAAATAATTCCCTAGTACCTACTATATGCCAGCCACTGTTCTAGGCCTCCCAGACCCCACTGCAGTGAAAACCACAGAAGCCCAAAGCTGGGAGGCAGCCCAGACATGAGCCAAGCCATCTGCCCTGCCCCCCCCCCCCGCCCCCGGAAGCTGTAGGTCCCTCAGTGTCAGCCTCACCAGTGGGCTGTGTCCCTCAGTGTCGACTCACCACTGTCCAACTCTACTCCCTGTCTCTGAGTGTATGTGTGGCTGCTCCCTCCTGGTGACCTTACAACCTAGGTCCTAATACCACAATAGGGCCTCCAGAGAATGAGGCCATGCCTTCTCCC
This sequence comes from Lutra lutra, assembly GCF_902655055.1. Lineage (NCBI taxonomy): Eukaryota > Metazoa > Chordata > Mammalia > Carnivora > Mustelidae > Lutra > Lutra lutra. Next base: position 121,321,214 of record NC_062286.1, on the reverse strand, counting down.
CAGCACCCTTCAGAGAACACCCCCACACCAAGCCTTAACTTCTCCAACTTAAACACGACAAACGCCACCAGATGTTCCCAAGACATAGCTTCCAGTCCCTTCACTCTCCGTGCTGTCCACTAGGCTCAGGCGTGGGCAGACACCAGAAGAAAGCCAGCTCCTCCCAGCCCTAGAGAACATGCCCTTGCTCCAGACAGGAGCCAGGAAGATGGACAAAGCAGCCCAGAGCCAATTCACAGAACGACCAGAATCCCGCTGGGCAGACTTCCTTAACAGATGTCCTCCTTCACCTCTGGACTTTTCACTCTCCAGCTTCCCAAATTCCTGTCAGGAACTCACCAGGCCCTCTAGGGTATGGCCTTGGGCAAGTCACTTTGCCACTGGGGATGTTTGTTTGAGTTCAGTTACTGCACATTCGTTCAAACGAATGAGTGAAAGGATCAGTAAAACTCCAGAGTCACATCAGATGAACTTGCTGTTTCTTTTACACATCTGGTAAGAAATCCTTGACTCTCTGCTGGCCACTATTTTTATTCCAGATTGACTCCAAGCCTCTTCTGTTCACTGACCTTCCCAACCCTGGGCTCCTATAGGCAGGACAGACATGTGGCCAAAGCCCATGTTCCTCCTAGTTCAGTCTCCTTCTCTGGATCCTCCTCCCCTTCCTTCCTTCTCCCTCCTCTCCTGGGTCAGGGCCATTTTCCCACCCTCCTCAGCTAGACGGAGCCTCTCACTTTCCCAGAAGAATCTGAGCTACATTCCAAAGACCAAGGCAGGATATTCCCAGACATCATTCTGGATTTATACTCAAAAGGCCCAATTAATTCCCTTCAGGTCAGTGGGACCATATAGAAACGCGGGCTTCTTCTACTATGGTCATTATTTCTATGATTAGTATTGACCAGTATTTCTATTAGCACATTCCAGTTTGAAAAGTACTTTTGTGTGTGATCTTCACAACATCTTGTGAGATAATATCATCCCCATTTTATAAACAGGCAGGCAGAGGCCCAGAGTGGTGAGTGACTTGTGCAAGGTTATACCTGCTCCATCACACTAGCTCTCTGAACCATGTTCCACTTGACCCTGCAATGACCTTTTGTAGAGAAATCTGGTGGAGGGTGGGCTGGGGGTACTCTGACGAACGCATGGCTCCTTATGGGCATCAACTGAAGTTAATACTCCAGTTCCTTTGCTGCCTTCCTTCCCCAGGCAGGGAAACTGAGGCACAGGAACAAGACCTAACCCAGCACCACCTCTCCTGAAAACCCCCATGGAGAAATGCTAGGGGCCCAGGTAGACAAAGAAGAGCCCACCCAGGGAAGAAGGTCTTTCCAGCTCCCTTGTTTCTTCCTGAATTCTGCTTCCAGCCCTGGCTCTACCACTGTCTATGTTACTTGGGCAGAACTGACCTCTCTGAGCCTGTTTCCTCATCTATAAAATGGGAGAAAGTCTTCCTGCCCTACTGCCATTACGGGGTTGGTGTGATGGGGGCGGTCAGCAAATGCTGGCGGAAGAGAAGGGACAGGACCCTGCCTCCCTTCTCTGGTTTGCGCAGGAGGTGGGATAAATTATTTTCTCTTAAATTTTAACTCCAAGGAGCTTGATGGAAAAGGGCCAGATATCAGAAAGCCAGAAGGATGGAAATGATCTGCCCCATTGGCTGGGAAGCCAAAGCACACAGTGTCAGCAATGGCCTCCACCCCACCCCACCCCCAAAGCTGGGGCAGAGATGACACTGAACCCTTCAAGCAGGGCCCCTCCTACCCTCTTTTTTTTTTTTTTTTTTTAATCTTCAGTGGCCTCTGTCAAGGTCACCCAAGTAGTTAGTGGTCTCATGACTCCCCACCAGCAGGGACCCCTTGGTTCCCCAGAGAGCAGGGTGGGTGGTTAGTACTCCTAGCCCAAGGTCTTAATCTTTCATTCAGCAAACAGTAATGTTCACACTGAGCTGGGCCCTAGACTCAGGGGAGGCAAGAGGAATTGGGTAGCCTCCATCTTTGGACTCAGTGTCAGTCCAGTGGGGGAGAACGGCACATAAGCCAGCCCATCAGAGGGCACACTGTAAGATGAATACCACCATTTTCTGAGGACTTACTTTGTACCGGACAGTAGACACACATTCATTTGTAGAATGCTCACAATAATTCTCTAGCATCGAAATCATTCACTCCTTTCGCAGCTAAAGTAAGTGATGCTCGAAGGGGTTAATGACTTCCCAAAGTTCACCCAGCGAAGAAACAGCAAAACCAAGATGTGACTGCCATGTCTGTCTGATGCCAAACCCTGAGCATCAATCCTTATGCTCCCTTCCCTGCCCCCAGAGCTGTGCCGACTACTACGGTAGCCACTAGCTGCATGTGGCTACTGAGTCCTTGAACCGAGACAGATGCAAATTGAGGTGTATTGTAAGGCTAAAGTTGGCACTGGACATTGAAGATTTAATTGAAAAAGTGTGTAATAGAGCTCAGTAATTTTTGCGTTGAAGTATCTTAGATATATTGAGTTAATAAAATATATCATTAGACTATGTCATTGGTTTCTTTTTGCTTTTCTTTTTTCACGTGGCCGCTAGAAAATTCTAAATTACAAATGTGGCTCACATGACATTTCCTTTAATCTGCATGGATTTAGATAGTCTGAAGTCCTAACCCAGACCCTGGGGCTCAGAGAAGGCTTCCTGGAGGAGGGGATGCCCAAACTGAGCTTGGTTAAAGGCAAGGTGGTGGAGAGGAGGGTATTCCAGGGCAAGAAAGCTGCAGGGCATCTGGCTTTGGTCCCAGAGGGCTGCAGGACCTGGGTGGGCTGAGCTGCAGCCCCAGGCAGCTGAGAGCTGGGCCAGTCTCTGGGGGAAGCTACCAGAGCCAAACTTTCCAGAGCAGCACAACCCGCAGGTCTGGGACAGTCTGCCTGACAAAGCTGTTCTCACTGGTCTTTGGCACTCTCTGGAAGGCACTGCGGGGTGGCTGCGTCTGCCTGCGTGTAGAGAGCAGGCAGGGAGGACAGGCAGCAGCACTCACCTGGCAGGGACCTCCCCCTTCCCGCTGCCCCCCATCTCCTTGCCTTCAGATTCCTCCAGGAAGGCTCCCAAAGCGCTGCAGTCGCCAGGGACCACCCTTCCCTCGAACCTTCCAGGCCAGACCGTGGGAGCCGCACTCTCCCGCATTAGGTCATACTCTGGTGTGGAATGATGACAGAGCTGCATGGCGGGTCACACAGTACAAAGTACTTTTCTAGACCTATTGTGGTGTTGCTGAGGGCAACATTTACCTCTGTGGAGGGGGCCAGAGGCAGGGATGGGGGACGCTCATGAATTTGTACAGGAGCTGTGTGACCTTGGGCAGGGCCTCTCTGAGCCTCAGTTCTCACCTCTGTAGAATGGGGATGATATTGGCACCACCTCCTAGAGCCTAGGAAGAGGACATGAGAGAAAACCCACAAAGGGCTGAGCGTGTCCTGCAGTACCCTGAGTCTCTCCAAAGCCTTCAAAGTTACCTCCCCCCAGGAAGTTTACCCCTCTTGCCTCTTCCACCCGTGTTCTACCCAGCCTGTCCCTCCTCTGGCCTACTAGACCACACATCTCTTGTCTCCACCTCTGAATTTGGAGTTCAGCTGTCATGAGGCTCTCTGGCTTCTCCAACAAGAATGCAGTCTGGCAAAGGGAAGAGCCTTACCTTCTCCCTCCCCCCTCCTTCTTTCCGTACTCACAGCCAGGCCTCTGCACAGGTCCGCACATCCCAAGGGCTCTCAAGGCCCACTCCAGTAGCTTGCACGTTTGGCTGCCATCTTTGGCCAAAAAATAATGCAGCTCTGGAAGAATATGTACCTGTTGGTCTCCACTGAGCAAATCTCCAGGAGCTGGTCCTGCTCTGCTTCCTCCACGGAGGAGCCTTCAGGGGTCCCCTGTTCTCTGATAAAGCAAGCCAAACTCCTCAGCCTGACTCCCCAGACCGTTCAAAGGCTGATCTCACCTGGTTCCTCAGTCTTACCCTCAGGTTCCGGGTGGGGAGCTCTGTCAGTATGAATGCTTCCAGGCTCCTAGGATGGCGGCCCAGCCCTGCCTCTCTGCTTCTGCCCCTGTTCTTTCTTCTGCCTGGGAGACCCCTCCTCCTTTTCCCATGGTCATTCATCCAGGCATCCTCCAGGAAGTCCTTCCTGGTCTCCTCCTCTTGGCAACAACCCCTCCCAGATAGAAGGAAACTCAGGGCCTCTCCCTCCCGCACTCTGCCCTCCAGCTGCAAGGCCTGAAGTCCTGCCCGCAGTCAGCCTGATGGCAGGGCTCACTTTCATCCTTCTCCCCATGGGGGCCCAGCTCAGAACACATGTGCGTATGTGCTGTGTGTCCCTTGAGCCACCCTCACTCCCAGAGTCAGGGGCCGGGAGTAAGAATTCACCAGGAAACCAGGACACTCTCGGGGCTGTGTTCTTCTGACCCCAACATCACCTTGGCTACATTTCTTAATGGAGCCCCATACTCCAACTGCCCCTGGGAAATCAGCCCTCACCCCGGAGTCTGAGAGCCACACTTCCGGGGCCTGAACATGAAAGGTCTGGCCACCGTCCCACTTGCTAAGGATACCCAGCCACCCAGCCTCCCATCAGGTGCCTGAGGTGGCCTCTGAGGTCTGCTCATCGCCGGAGCATCACAGACTCCTTGCAGTCAGAAGAGACCTTGGAGACTGTCATACAGAGGCTGGAAGCTGTGAGTGGCAACGTGTCTGCGGTCCCGTGTGCCAGAAGATGCTGCAGTGACACCATCAATCCACATCATCGTTGTGGAGAGCAGCTGAGTCCCCACTACGTACTGGCGCGGCGCCTAGCAATTTGGATACATTTTCCGTTTTTAATCTGCTACCCCCCTGTAAAGCAGAGGTTAGAGACGCACTTGCTTTTCCAGGGGGAGGAAAATGAAGCTCAGAGCACTGAAGTCACTAAACCAAGGTCACGCTGCTAGTGGGGGTTGGGGAAGGGGCAGGATTCAGTTGCAGGCACGCCTGACTCCAGAGCCCGTGGCTTTTCCATCCTTAACCCTGCATACATTTGGCTTGTCACAAATGTACTGTAGAGATGCTGGCTATGTTTTAGTTGTTATCTGGATTATAGTTACACAAGTGTGCATAAACTTACAATCTGTGTACTTTGCTGCATTTGCAACTTCAATAAAGTTTTTCTTTAAAGATTTATTTAGGAATAAATAAATTCTATTTATTTAGGAGAGGGAGAGCCCCTGATGCAGGGCTTGATCTCACGTCCCCAAGATCCCGACCTGAGCAGAAACCAAGAATCAGACGTCCAACCGAGCCACCCACGCACCCCTCAATAAAATTTTCTTTTTAAAAAAGATTTTTGGGGACGCGTGGGTGGCTCAGTTGGTTGAGCAGCTGCCTTTGGCTCAGGTCATGATCCCAGGGTCCTGGGATCAAGCCCCGCATCAGGCTCCTTGCTCAGCAGGGAGCCTGTTCCTCTCTCTGCCTCTGCCTGCCGCTCTGCCTGCTTGTACGCGCTCTCTCTCTGACAAATAAATAAATAAAATCTTTTTAAAAATTAAAAAAAGATTTTTGTCCTAGAGATGAATACTCGCTAGAGATTTTCAGGATGTGGAATCCTCTTAGTACTAGATTCTGAAGCTAGAATGCTGTTTCTCTCTCTCTCTTTTTTTTTTTTTTCCTTTCTGACCATCTTTCTATTGCAACCAGGACTGTTCCCAGGATCTCTAAATTCCCACACCAGGCCAAGCAGAATTTCACCCGCTGCCCATTTCTCAGACCACAATGGACATTTTCTCATATTCAGGTTCCCAACCCAGGTGTCACCCAGCCAACGCTCCCCTTCCAGAAGCTGGCAGAGCTCTGCAGTCTTTGCAACTTCCTCCCCATCCACCCATATGCAGGGATCAGATGGTGACACCAGTCGCTGTACCACTGGCTAATCCCCAGCTTCAGGAGGCGGCCAGGCAGTGATGTCTGGATGTTCCCACTCCTAGTACCAGGCCAGGCCGGGCAGAGAAGCCTTCTGTGTGTACAAACACAGCCTTCTGCTTAGGTGGCTCCTGCCGGACTCCCTCGCCAACTCGGCCCTCTGTGGCTTTTATCTTCCTGCCCAAAATAACCATTGGCTTTACTGCTTCTCTGGACATGAATCAGATTCTCGTGAGAGCCCATGAGCAGCTTGAGGACAGGAAGGGCATGTTATCCATCTCCATTTCCCCAGTGCACGAGGGCAAAGGTTTGTGGGATTTAGCGAGCTCCTCTGCATGCCTGGGGGGACCTGAGCTAGGCAGCGAGAACTCACTAGCAAACAGTCATGCTCTCTGAAAGCTCACAGTTTAGAGAAAACACCAGCACCAGCCAAATGCAATAGAAGGCAAAAAGTACTAAAGGCTGTAAGAAAAGGATGAAGTGTTTTGGAGTTCAGAGGAGAAAGACACTGGGGGAGGTCAGAGTGTCAGAAGTTTCAAGGCGGAGGGAGCATTTGGGCTGAACATTACAGACAGGGCAGAAGGACAGTCTAGGTAGAGGAGACAGCATTAAAAAAAGGCCTGGCATGGCATACCAAGTGATTTCCTGCACTGTCTATCAACTAGCCACATGTGACTATTTAAATTTAAATGAATTAAGATGGGAAAAAATGTAAAATTCATAGCCACCTATGGTTAGTGGCTACCATATTGGACAGTGCAGATGTGCACCATTTCCAGACGGTTCTACTGGATGGCGCTGGTCCTCATGGCAGAGAATCCGGAAGACTTTGCATGGAGGCGTGACGTGATCAGAGCTGGGCTTTAGGAAGATAAATTTGTCCTTAGAGAGGAGTGAATGACTGGAGGGTAGGAGAAACCTGGATCTGGTGGTGGGCCAGAGAGCATTACGATAATCCAGGCAAGATCGATAACCGCTTCCCTTCCCTCTGTTCACCTCTTCCTATCAGTAAGCAGGAATGCAGAGAACGATGCTTCTCAAAGCATGTTCCCCGGAACAGCAGTATCATCTGAGAATGCCTTAGTGTACAAATCCTCAGGCCCTACCCCAGACCTGCAGAGTCAGAAACTTGGGGGTTCGGAGAAGTAACTTGTGTTTTGGTCAGCCCTCTCATGGTTCTGATGCACACTCGGGGGTGAGATCTGCCAGCACCGAGGCTAGGGGCCATCCACGCTGGTTCCAAAGTAACTCTACACTCCAGAGTCAGAAGACGTGGCTCCATGGCCTGTCTCAGACATTAACCAGTGTGCTTAATCTCTTCGGCCTCAGTTTACGTATAATAACCCTAATCGGTTATTATAAAGATCAAAGAAGTTAATACTCTAAGTTAACTCTTCTAAGAAAAGTGTCTGGCATATAGTAAGTGGTTAGTGAATGTTAATTATAATTTTAGTCCTCCTGTGTCTCTTTATCTAAACTCCCATGGCACCAAGTTAAAGACCTCCCATATACAATGGACCAGCATCTGTCTCCTGCCATGAGCTACGGCCTCCTAGCTGTCCATCATGTATTTCGAGGCCCACTCCCCCACAGCACCAGTCACTTCTCTCCAGGCCAAAGGTGTCAGGTCCTCTCTCAGAAGGCAATGGTACATCTTGTGTCAAGATCCAAGAGGCGAATTTAATGTATTTAGCTAAGATGCCCTATAGGGGATCAAGTCAGAAGATGGCCCTTGAGTCTTTCCCTACAAGACCACCTGGGAATAGGATTGTCTGGACATGAGTGTCCAGATGCCCACCACCATGGAAAGCGTCAAGCCTGTTCAGTTGATCCATGCCAGACAGAAGGGTATGGGAAACAGTACCTGGGGTTCTACCTACTGCGGGAGCTGGATCCTAATTCAGGGAACCAGCCAGAGGGAGATGGTATCGACAAACCTGGACTCTGATCTTGGCAGTGAGATCTCAGGCAGTCATTCTCCTCTCTGTATTCAATTTCCTTACCTCTAATGGGAGGCGGTTGGCCTAGTGTGGTTCTTAACCTTTTATGGGTCATGGTTTTCTCTGAAAATGAGATGAAAACTGCAGAGTTTCTCCCCCAGAAAAATGCACATGGGCACACTTCCAGACACACACACACACACACACACACACACACTTCTTGTTATTTCAGGCATCAAGTGACCTCATGAAGCTCATGTGTCGATCACCCCATGGGTGATCAACTTGCTCAAGAAACCTTGGCTAGATGGTCTCTAATCACCCGCGACAAGAAATCAGCTGTATTTGTATCTAATTTAAAGGAACTCTATGTGAAAAATTTCACCAAAATGATGAAATCTGAAATGCAATTTCGTAGGATTCGATCACTGATGGGCTAAATGCTCTGCATCCCTCCCAGAGCCTCCCCCCTGCCTTGTCACATTGCCTCTGCAGGCTGTCCCCCTCTCCTGCTCCCCCCAGGCAGCAGGAAGTGAGCACACAGTCCTGAAAGACAACCCTGGCCCCCACAGGCTGTCTCTGTCACTTCCCAAGAGTGGACAGATTGTCCCCAGCCATGAGAAGGTAGAAGAGGAGGAGTTGCTCACCTCTTGTTCCCCCACCCCAAATCCCCAGCTCAGATGCCAACCACCAAAGAGGGTCCCAGATGCCACCCCGCATCCCAACACAGACAGAGAGACACACACACACACATATACCCTCCCTCACATAGCCACAGCCACAGACTACACCTCTAGACACTTGGTGGTGCAGTCACTCAGAACAGGCAAGAGGTATTTTTAGAGGCCGAGTGACAGGATGGGTGAGAGCAGTTCCACTCTGTCAGAGCGACGGCCTCTACCGCTGGCTCTGATGAATCACTCTGCGCTACGTGAATGTACACGGCCGTTGGCATGGCCAGAGAGGCTGTGCCGGCTTCTAGAATGAATGTCTTGGATTGGTGACCATGCTGATCACACCAGGCTGAGCCCAAGATCACACCAGGGCCAAGACTGCCCAGCCCGAGCCAGGGCGGCGGAGCCAGACCTGTGGCTCAGCCCAGCCCAGCCTCCCATGACCAACATAGCCCTCACCATGACAGCCCACACCAGGCCACCAGCCCAGGCAGGGGGCCCTCCTTCTGCAAGAGTCCCCTCAGAGTAGCGATTGATATCTCTCCTCCTCCAGAGTCCTTTTGAAGAAGCCTCTCCCCCCACACCACCCCACTGAATCTGGGTATTAAGGCAATGAGCACCTAGTGAGTCAGGCAGACTTGAACAGGGTCAATGCCATGGTCAGCTGGTTTCATCTTCCTGGAGGGCACTTTGGAAAAGTGCATTCTAAGCCTTAAAAGTATACATAACTGGGGCACCTGGGTGGCTCAGTGGGTTAAAGCCTCTGCCTTCGGCTCAGGTCATGATCCCAGGGTCCTGGGATCGAGCCCCGCATTGGGCTCTCTGCTCAGCATGGAGCCTGCTTCCTCCTCTCTCTCTCTCTCTGCCTGCCTCTCTGCCTACTTGTGATCTCTGTCAAATAAATAAATAAAATCTTAAAAAAAAAAGATTTTATTTATTTATTTGACAGAGATCACAAGTAGGCAGAGAGGCAGGCAGAGAGAGAGAGGAGGAAGCAGGCTCCATGCTGAGCAGAGAGCCCAATGCGGGGCTCGATCCCAGGACCCTGGGATCATGACCTGAGCCGAAGGCAGAGGCTTTAACCCACTGAGCCACCCAGGTGCCCCAATAAATAAAATCTTTAAAAAAAAATAGCTGAGCAACCTTGGCAAAGTTATAAAAAAAAAAAAGTATACATAACTTTAAGCCAGAAATTCTTCTACAATGCACAGACCCCATGATATAGCTACAAGAACATTTGTTTTGTGTATACAAGAGTTTTGTCTATCAGAGTGAAGTGGGAATTAGAATTAATAGAAGTGTCTAAAAATAGCGGCTATGTTATACAAATAGTGATACATAAATATCCTGAAATATTATGCAGTTGTTAAAATAGAGTGCTGTGGATTTCTACGATGGTGTATAATCACATTCATAACACAATACAACATTTTAAAAAACAGGTAGAAAACAGTATATAACATATGATCCATTGCTATAAAATGTATGTGTGCATGCACAGAAAATGACAAAAACTGGAGGGGTGCCTGGTGGCTCAGTGGGTTAAGCATCTGCCTTCGGCTGGGGTCATGATCTCAGGCTCCCGTCTGTGTCTCCCTCTCCCTCTGCCTGCTGCTCCCCCCTGCCTGTGCTCTCTCTCTCTCTCTCTCTCTCTCTCAAATAAACAAATAAAATCTTAAAAAAAAAAGAAAACTGGAAGGAAAGATACAAAAAATTATGTTCCCAGATGTTGTTTTTTGACAGTGGAATTATTTCTCTTGTGCTTACTTGGGTTTTGTTTTACTTCCTTGCTGATTTTCTGCTGTGTGGATGTGTGGAACATATATTATTTACATAAGAATGGCCCATTACCTTCAGCTGACTCATAGTCTATGGTCTGAACCACGCAAAGCCCTTCCTGGTTTCTCATTAGAGGTCCCACCCCTTCAGCCTCCACTCTTACCAAGTGTCCCTCTGGCTTTGAACTTCCATGCCCTCCCCAGGTACTCCCTGGAATTTCGCTAATTGGAGGCCCCATCCAGCCAGCCCCCACGGCCCGCTGACACAGGCCTCCGCAGCGGAAGTGCCCTCCTCCAGGAACCCCAGTCCCTGAATCTCATCCACACAGAGTCTGATCCAGACAGCATGCATCTCATTCTACAATAAGGGACATAAGTATTATAATAAAGATAAAAGTGGTAATAAATCTGTTGGTGGGAATGTAAATTGGTACAGCCACTGTGGAAAACAGTATGGAGGTTCCTCAAAAAATTAAAAATAGAAATACACTATGATCCAGTAAACACACTACTGGGTATGTACCCAATGAAAATGAAAATGCTAATTCAAAAAGATATTTGCACCCCCGTGTTTACTGCAGCATTATTTACAAAAGCCAAGATATGGAAGCAACCCAAGCGTCCATTCATCGATGAATCGATAAAGAAGATGTGGCATGTTGGGTTATGGACATTGGGGAGGGTATGTGCTATGATGAGTGCTGTGAAGTGTGTAAAGCCTGATGATTCACAGACCTGTACCCCTGAGGCAAATAATACATTATATGTTAATAAAAAAATTTAAAAAAAAGAAGATGTGGCATATATGTATGATGGAATATTATTCGACCATAAAAAAGGAGGCGATCATGCTGTTTGTGACAACATGGATGGACCTAGAGGGTATTATGCTTCATGAAAGAAGTCAGACGCAGAAAGAAAAATACCAAATGATTTCACTCATATGTGAAATCTAAAAAAAAAAAAAAAAAATGAATAAATGAACAAAAAGGAGAATTAGACCTATAAATAAAGAGAACAAACTGATAGTGGCCAGAGGGGAGAGGCATGGGCAAAACGGGTGAAGGCAAGTGGGAGATAAAGGCTTCCACTTACGGAATGAATGAAGGCACAGGAATAAAAGGCCAAGTGTGGGGGAGATGGTCGATGACACTGCAATAGCATCTGGTGACAGATGGCAGCTACACTTATGGAGAGCGCAGCTTAAAGTATAGAGAAGTTGAATCACTGTGGTGTACACCTGAAACTATATCAACTGTACTTTAATTTTAAAAAATCTTAAAAAGTGGTCGTGAACATTCATTATATTCTGTTTTCCTTTTTTCTAGAGCATTTTATTATACTCATATCACTTAACTCTCACAACGGCTTTCAAAGTGGGTATTGTACCCATTACACAGAGGAGGACACTGAGGCCTCGCAAGGGTAGCAGCACAACACTTGCCAAAGGTCACATGTATGTCAGGATTCAGACGCAGGTCCGACTGGCACAGAGAAGGAGTTAAATAGAAGATCTGAACAGGACATCCTGAGCCCACATTCTAAGGAGACATATTCTCCAGAGCCCTCCCTTCCAGCTGAGCTTTTGGTCACTACACCGCTCTCCCCTGCTCAGAACCCCACAAAAGCCCATCTAGGGCCATGTGCCCTGCATCTCCACACCAGGCCATCATTCCCTCCCAGCGGGTCCTTGCTGCCTCCTCGGATCTCCTAGCAACCAGCCTGTCATGGCCTGCACTCTCTCCACCTCTGGCTCTCCTGCTCTGGCCTGTCTCACTGAGGAGGCAGCAGCTGGCAGGCTCCTCTCACAGGGGTTACAGCACCCCTGCGTGGCTAAGGGGACGGAGGGGTGGGAGGGGAGGAGATGGACTTAGCCTGCACGGCTCTCACTCTAGGACTGCTCCCAGCTCCACAACTGGGGCACCGGCTTCGGCGGCACCATCCTTTTCTTGAGCTTCTGACTTTCTGCTGACTGGGCCAAAAAAAAAAAAAGAAGTGCAATCCTAGGCCTCACATTCTCATCAATTCCAATCTCCTTTTGTATTTTTGAAGTGTGCACATGGACTCTTCCCACCAGACTATTACTATTAAAAATAGCAATAATAGGGGTGCCTGGGTGTCTCAGTCACTTAAATATCCAACTCTTGATCTTGGCTCAGGTCTTGATCTCAGGGTAGTGGGATCGAGGCCTAAGTCGGGCTCTACACTCAGTGGAGTGTCTGCTTGTCCCTCTCCCTCCCCGGGGACTGCCCCTTCCCCCATACGCACCTTCTCTCTCACCCTCTCTCTCTCAAATAAGTAAATAAATAAAATCTTTTTTTTTTTTTAAGCAATAATAAAAGTACTAGCAACAGTGGGTGCTTGGGTGGCTCAGTGGGTTACGCCTCTGCCTTCGGCTCAGGTCATGATCCTGGGGTCCTGAGATTGAGCCCCTCATCGGGCTCTCTGCTCAGAATGGAGCCTGCTTCCCCCTCTCTCTCCGCCCGCCTCTCTGCCTACTTGTTGTGATCTCTCTCTGTCAAATAAATAAATAAAATTTTTAAAAAAAGTACTAGCAACAAAACAGCGACTTCCTCTTTATTCAGTGCTTCAAACCACCCCTGAGAAGCAGGACCCAGTAGCCCCAAATTAAAGATGAGGAAACTGAGATGTAACTTGGCTTAACTAGGGAATGGCGGCACAAGGATTTAAACAAGTACATCTGACACCAGTGTACGCTCTGCCCACTGCCCCACACCATCACCATATCTCTTATAAATAAATCATCTGGTCTTATCCCTTTCCCAAGGAGATGAGGAAACCGAGACCCAGACAGGGAAAAGGATTTGTCATCAGCCAGCATCTGTTTATTTCCTAAGTAGCTACTATGTACGGCACAAGCAGCTAGTGCTGCAAACGAAGAAAAGCTTTGACTCCCGCATTTGCTGATGGCTGGGCTCTGACATGTTGGTGACTGTCAAAACCAAGCAATGGGTTCGTGGAGGTTTGTTACACTATTCTCCCTACTTTTTAGCAGGTTTGCAATTGTCCATGATACAAAAAGTTAAAATAAAGACAAAAGGACAACAGAAAGATGGCTGATGAGCATGTAAATTCTAAATCTGGCTTGAACTTAGAAAACCAGTAAAATCACCCAAACTTAGAAATATTTTGCTCTTACAGTTTTGAAGGTCAGGAAAAGGCAGGCGTACTAGAACCCACTTAGAAACCTCTCTTCCTCCATCTTTCTATACAATTTTCGGCCTCTGTGCTGTTGCTAGGAAACCGGCGAGGAGAATCCCAGACTGGCTGGTTGGGCCCTCTCCCCTCCCTCACTGCCCCTCTTGGGGGGGGGGTGTACAGTGCCCCTACCCCTGGAGCTGACCCTAGCGGGCATCTCTCTGTGGGTCCACAGGCCACATGACGCAGCCTGAGATCCTGTCCGCTGCTGAGAGAGAGGCGAGTATAAATCCAGAGAACTATGATTAGAAAGCAAATTACAGGCCTCTCTCTGCAGGTCCCCAGCTCACAAAAACCTCCTAGCCGTCAGACGGCCTTTACTCAGGTGGCTCCAAGTCTCCAGAGAGAGCGAGCACATGAGTCAGGAGAGACCAGAGAGAGTGACCGTGCGAGTATGAGTGAGAGAAACTACCCAACAGAGGCAGAAAATGTGACTAGTGGGGAAAGGGAGGCCACTGGGAGGCAGCAGAGCGCAACGGGCAAGGACTCCAGCAGCCGGTCAGCTCCTAGCCCCGGCTCCCTGGGTTTCCTAGCTGGGAGACTTCAAGGGGATATCTTCACCTCTCTGAGCCTTCATTCCTTAGCTGCAAATGAAGGCTAGTTCCACCTACGATACAGAGCAGATATAAGGACTGAAGGAGGCAATACAGGTCAAGTGTGTCAGCACACGACAAATAGTGGCTTTAAAAAACTGCTAACTGGGGCGCCTGGGAGGCTCAGTCGGTTAAGTGCCTGACTCTTGATTTCGGCTCAGGTCACAATCTCAGTGGTCTTGAGATCAAGCCCCACAATGGGCTCTGCACTGAGCGTGGGACTTGCTTGGGAATCTCTCTCTCCCTCTGCTCCTGCCCCTCTCTCCCAAGTTTCTTTCCCTCTCTTCCCCCACACCACCAGCCGCCACGCGCGCGCTCTCTCTCTCACAAATAAATAAATCAATCTTTAAAAAAAATAGTGCTAACCATATGATCTAGCAGTTCTGGGATATACCCAAAAGCTCTGAAAGCGTGGTCTTGAAGAGATATTTATACATCTGTGTTCATAGCGGCGTTATTCACAACCACCAAGAAGTAGAAGCAACACGAGAGTCCAACAACAGATGAATGGATAAACAAAATGTGTCCTACACATATGATGGAATATTATTCAGTCTTAAAAAGGAAGGGGATTCTGACACATGCTGGAACATGGCTGGACCTTGCAGGTGTTGTGCTCAGTGACATAAGCCAGACACAAAGAGGCACATACTGTTTGATGCCATTTACACGAGGTGCGGACAGTAGTCAGATTCACGGAGACAGAAAGCGGAGTGCTGGTTACCAGGGGCTGGGGAGAGAGAGGACTGGAGAGTTGTTGTTCGATGGGTATAGAGTTTTGGTTTTGCAGGAAAGAAGTTCTGGAGATGAGCGTGCTTGTGGTTGCATGACAGCATGAATGGATTCCATGCGCCTGAACTGTGCAGTTAACAATGGTGGAGATGATATATTTATGTTAGGTGTATTTTTTCATGGTTAAAAAAAAATTTAGTTAAAAAAAGAAAGTACCAGGCAGAAAACCCCAAAACAGAGTAAAAGACTAAGAGACAAAGCTAAAGAGATAGGAAGGACTAGAAAAGTGTGCAGAAACGGGGTGATGCAAAGAGGAGAAACACCAACCCCCCCTCCGCCCCCACGCACCCCTCCAAAGCCACAGAGCACAAACAGAGGACTTTCCAGCAAGGGTATGCACTTCCAGGGTGCTAGGGTCCTGCCTCCTACCCTGAATTCCACCCCCACTCAGGGACTATTCTGGTCAGCACCAAAGCGGAGGCCTCTGGGAGAATCAACCCTCACTCTCCACCCCACCCCCTGCCCGGAATCCTCAGGGAAAGAGGGAAGGATGGAAACTCAGAAGGTAGTGAAGGAAGGAATAACAGGTAGAGACAGTGGGGTGGCAGAGCAGCACGTGAAAGGGCCTTGGGGTACAAGCCATATTATGGAGAGCCCTCCAGGGTGGACGGATGCTCAGGCATGTTGGAGAAGTAGGAGGGAGAGGAGGGCAAATGGGCAAATGGGGAAAGGCCTTTCCTGACCACCTACCACACACAGGACACTGTCCCGCACCATCATCTCAGCCATCTTTAAAGTAATCCTGACAGGCAGGAATTCCCGTACCCGTTTTATGGAGGAAGAAATGAAAATTCAGATAGATAAAGTAACTCACCCCAGGAAACGCAGGTGGTAAGGAGAGAGCAGGGATTCAAAAACCAGCTGACTCCTAACCTTATGCTTATCTCTTCAGCCCCTGGGATATCAGTACAAAAGGCCAAGAGTGTGGGCTCTGGAGTCAGGATCCCAAATCCCACGCCATCCCTCCCTAGCTGTGTGAGCTGGAGAAAATTACTTAACCTTCCGGGTGTCCTCTTCCTCAGCTGTTGAGTGGGAATGAACCATAGCACCTTCGTCATATAGTTTTAAGGGAATTAAATGAATATAGTATTGCAAGAAAAGTGCCATTGTGTGCAGTGAAAACACAAAATAGCCCTTATTAGTCATTATGCTGAGGTCTCTAGGTACCCCCCACAGACACCCCCCCACCCCGAGACAGACCATTGCTTGTCCCTGGCTGAGTCCAGTTGTGGTCTCTGGAGCGAGGCAGATCCAGACCTCTGGAGAGGTCAGATCCAGACCTCTTGGAGAGGTCAGATCCAGACCCCTGAGAATGCTGAGAGCCCAGGCTGGACTGTAACCTTGCAGGAGCAGCAGGAACATTCTAGAAATGACCTCCTCCACTCTCTGATCTTGACTCCATGGCCTGAGTAAGTTGTTTGGCAGATGCTCCGTCAGTGGAATGTGGTCTAAGTAGCCTCCATTCTCATGGAGTGACCATACCAGAAACAAACAAGGCTGCCAAGTTACCTACCCATTGGCCTCCACCATGGGCTGACCCTTGGCCCTTAGCACCTTTTAGGATGAGGTTACCTATAACCGCAGAGCGTCAACACCAGTAAGGCCTTCAGAGACCATCTCACTCCACCCCTTGTCCTACAGATCAAACACCGAGGCCTAGAGATAAGAGGCGACCTACTTAAGGTCACACGCTGAGCCAGTGCCAAAGCTAGAACACAACACTGGGCTACCTAATTCCCTGGTCTTTCCAACTTATCTTTCCATTCCTACATTTGTTGTGTCAAATTGAAGTCTACATATTCAGCTTTCAAGAGGTTTGGTCACCCCTATAAGCCTAACTCTGGAAGGCTGGCCTTATGGGAAAGGTAAGAACTTCAGGGACAGGCGGATCTGGGTTCAAATCCCAGCTCTACTACCTCCTAGCCAAATGGCCCTTCATTTGTTTCTGTATCAGAAGACAGTGGATGATGGCAGCTAAGGGGGTAGGAGACAGACCCAGTTCTGCCACTCCCTGGCGGGCAAGTCACTCTACCAATCACTGCTTCAGTTTCCTCTTCTGCAAAGCCTGCCTCACAGTCACGAGTACAGAATGAGGAAAAATATAACTAAAGGACATGGCACAGTGCTTGCTATGGGGTAAGCATTCAATAAACAATGCCCATCAGTAGTACAACATCTCTGTCTTCTCTCCAATGCCAAGACTGGAACATGCCGCCAGCAAGTAGCACAAGGTACCTCAAAGCTCCAGCTCCCTCAGCTCCCCTCACGGAATCATGGGGTGTCAACGCTGATAACGGTCCCATTTGACAGACAACAGAGTTGAGACCCAGAGGGAAATGACTTGCTCAAGGTCACAGAGCAAGTTACTGAGGTGAACTAGAACCCAGCTCTCTTGACTCCTACTGACTTTGCTCTAGAAACAGGAGCTCTTACTGTCCAGGCAGCTGTGCTTGTCTGTAGATCCTGGGGGAAGAGACCAGAAATACCAAAGTGTGGCTGCTTTCGGCCGGAATGGAACTGAGCGACCTTGCCATCATGGGGGATGCGGGTCAGAGGTAGGGTGGGGCTGCGTGCCGGAAGAGCAGGCCAGCTGGGCCAGCCGCCAGAGTGGCTCCATAGGCACAGCTCAGGGCCCTCTCATCAGCTACATAATAAAGTAATTATGGGATTAGGGATAAAATTAGTCACTTGTGTAATTATTTTGCTTAGAACAAGAACAGAAAGGGCCTTTTTAAAGAGTGGTTCCTTGGCCCCTCCCAAGAGCACTGCTGCAGAGATGCAGATGAGTGAACGTACACGTGAACACACATACACACAGCAGCGATGGCGGCGGGTGAACATGGCCGCTCGGCTTCATCAGACAGCTCCTCACCAGTCCTAACCGTCAAGGCCAGGGGCTATGTTCTCTGAGGTTTGCCTCATGGAACACCTTGTCTCACTGTCACAGGGTACACTGGCTCCCCTCAGAGCCCTCCATCACAGAGAATTTGGGGCTATGGTCTCTCATGCCTCTCCCAACCATAGCATAATGAGGTCTGGGTTTCCCCAGCCCGTCCTCCATCACAGAGGCTGGTGGTAGAGTTCCCACGTTACCTGGGGGTCCACTAATCCAGACAGACTCCTGGTACTGGTCCCTGAGATAGGCAGAATAATGGCCCCCAATCATGTCCGTATTCTAACGCCTAGAATCTATGAGTATGTTACCTCGCGTGGCAGGAGGGACTGTGCACGTGTGACTAGGTTAAGAATTTTGAGATGAGATTATCTTGAATAATCCAAGTGGTCTCGATGTAATGAATCCTAAGGTCTTTATAAGTGAAAGAGGAAGCAGAGGACTGAAAGCCACAGAAGGAGGTGTGACGGTGGAACCAGAGGTCAGAGCGATGCCACTGCTGGAAGGGACCATGAGCCAAGGAACGTGGGGCCTCTAGAAGTGGGAAAGGTCAAGGTGCACAGTATCCCCTGGAGCCTCCAGAAGGAAGGCAGCACCTTGATTTTAGCTCCATAAGGCCCAGTTCCAGACTTCCGACCTCCATGACTATAAAGTAATGAATCTGGGTTATTTTAAGATACTAAACATGTGGTAATTTACTACTAACAGCGGTAGGAAAGAAACTAATACAGTCACTCTAAGGAGGGATGCTTGGAGCCCACCCTGCCCTCCAGGATTGAAGCCCCTGATGAAACTCTCTCTCCAAGGGCCAGCCAGGGGGATTCCTGGGGCCAACATGTGTCCTGAATGAGCCTCTAGGGAGTAGGCTTGATAGGGGGCCCAACTCTACCCCAGAGAGGTATCTTTGGGGAAACAGCACCCCAGAAAAGGCATGAAAGGGAGAGAGTTCTAGAAAGAAAAGGAGAAGCCCCACCTTACTCCAGGGACTGGGCCCCTCTAATATGTTCTCCAACACAGGGACGCTGGCCTCCATAAACCAGACCATCCCCAGGGGTAGGCCAGCACCAGGGAAAGAGACCACCCAGAAGGCTGAAAGCCTGGCCAAGTCACTAGGTGGCTTTCCTTCTCTGAACCTCACCATTGTCACCACGCCTTGTGAGACAGTCACTCTCATGATGCCCATTTCGCAGCTAAGGAGATGGACTCAAGCAGGGGCAGAGGGGAGCCTGCTTTGAACCCAGGCCACCTCATTCCACAGCCTTACCCTGGCCCCCTCCTAGCGTGAATAGGGGCCAGATTGAGGACGGGCCGGAATAGTCCCTGAACCCAAGGAACCGGTTCAGCAGACCTGAGGGGCGTCAAAAACAGCCTGTCCTTCCAGTCTGTGGATGCTGGGCTTTCCAGCAGCAGAAGCCTGAAGGGGCCCACAGCCCTTGACCCAGAATGCCCCTCCTGGCAGCCCACCCGAACAGGCATCACCTAAAATACGGAAAAAGCACCTCATGCAATGTTCACTGCAGTGTAATTCGTAAGAGCAAAGAGGGGAAGCAACGCGAATGGCCAGCAACAGGGGAGCAGGGAGGGGATCTTGTCTCTGATGGGATTCTCTGTAGCAACACAGACTTTCTGCAGACACGGCTGAGTGAAACCCGCAGGACAGCCCCAAAGATGCACCAGGAGGCCTACGGCTACCTAAGAAAGGGGCAAAGGGGAAAGGTTGGAAGGAAACACACCCAACTCCCAACAATACAAGGGAGTCACTTTTTCCCTCTTCCTGTTTTTTTAAATCTCTCTACTGTGCTGTTACTTTTCATAATTTAAAAAAGAAAGTTTTCTCTAGGGGCGCCTGGGTAGTTCAGTCAGTTAAGGATCTGCCTTCGGCTCGGGTCATGATCTCAGGGCCCTGGGATCGAGTTCAGCATCGGGCTCCTTGCTTAGTGGGGAGTCTGCTTCTCCCCCTGCCCCTCACCCCACTCATGCGCGCGCTCTCTCTCTAAAATAAATAAAATCTTTTAAAAAATAATAATAAAAAGGAAAGTTTTCTTAAAAAGAAAAAAAAACAACAATAATAACCCTGATGGAGCCCTGAGGAACCCCCACACAGAGATGTCGATGAGAGAAGGGGGAACAGGTGAATGAGTGTTGGCCAGAGACGTAGTAACAAAGCTGGAAAGAAGGGTGTGGTGTGGCGGAGACAGAGGAAAGAGAGAGAAGAGGGGATCCCTTGGTCTGCGAGGCGCGGTGCCCAGTGCCGGCCCCTATGCCCCCAACTGCATTCACCAGGCAAGCTGGGTGCCAAGAAAGCTCTAGTCATTGATGCCCCACGTTCCCCACTGAGGAGTCTCCAAATGCTCCCACCACAACCGGTGTCCCCAGAAACGGCATTTCCAATGCAAACCAGGCACCAAGAGAAGCAATGATGTGCCACACCCATGGCCATGCATTCCCATCCCAGCCCAAGCAGAACAGAGGAGGCCTCAGAGAAGAACCTGGTCAGGATTTTCCTGGCCCATAACGACTCACCAATTCTACCACCAGTGTTTCCACAGGGACCCACATTCCACACATGCATACACACATACTCTCTCCGTGGGCCCTTCCTCAGCCTCTTGGAGGCATGTCCCTTAGATTCTGAGCCTCCTGGATGTAAGCAGACACATAAGCAGGCCTGACTCACATACCTGTTCACACGTATTCCCCTACCCACCCGCCCACACCACCAGCCCACTTTCTTCTCCTGAAAACCCCCCTCCTCCCTCTCTCTACGTACCTCATCACGGCCCTCAGGTCAACCTGAGCCCAGGAGGGAAGATCCCCCATCAATTCATGTCCGACTTCATTGGGCCATCTCTGCCTCCCACCACACACGCACGGCAGGCAGCAGCCAAGCCGGAGCTGCGGCTCCTACAGCTCAGAGGGGGAGGGAGGCTGGGTCACAGAGCTAAAAGCTAAACCGGGCTCTGAAGGTCAGTGACCCAAGAAACCACCTCTGACCCTCAATCTAGTGAGCCAGCAAGGAGCAGGGCTGAGTCACTACCAGATGGCCCCCAGGACACCCCCATTCTAAGGAAACTGGCATCCCTTCCGGCTGCCCACAGCCCAGTTGTAGGGGCCATCCTCCCAGTCAGCCTGCGGTAATGAGCGTGGCCGGGCCAGCACAAGGCCAGGACCAATTAGGCCACCCCCTTTCCTGCCAGTGAGCTCAGCCTCTTTACTTTGCTCTGATTTCAGCTCATCTGAAACATCCTCATTTGAGGTCCCTGGAGGATCTTAAAAGTGTTATTCAAACATTAGCTCTGACACACGGCCTCCCCCACTCAGACATCACCCGCCCAAGGCAACGCTCTTCTCTCCCTGCTGCTCAGCGCTGCCAGGAACGAGCAGCTTCTATGGTCAGTCCTGGCAAGCCCTCTGATCCAGACCCGCCCCAGCTCCCTGCATTTCTAGGGGAGAGACTGGGGCTGGGAGGATGTGGGGCCCTGTATGACGTGTGTGGCAGACATGTCATTTTGTTCAACCTCTGTAAGAGCCCCCCGCCCCAGGTGGCATTAGGAGTCCTGTGCCACAGAGGCTGGAACTGAGCTGAAAAGTCCTGCCAAGGTCACCTAGCCAACACGTGGCTGAGTTAGGCCCCGAACCCAGGACTGTTGAGCGCCAGGGCTCCCCCAATTGCCTCACCCAGCCTGGCGGTCCCCGTTCTGCCCGTTGCCCAGCCCCTCCATGAGCAGCGATGAGGCAGTCATCACGGGCCACCCTCGGCCTGTTTACACTGAGCCTGGGTCCCGGTAGAAGGAATGATGTGAGAAGGGCTGCAGGATTTGGGGCTTCTTGAAGCTGGAGAGAACACACATTTCCCAGGAGGAAAAACAAACAAAACAAAACAATGCTAAGAGCTGTTTGCCACTCGCTATTCTGTCTTGCATCTAACCTGAGCCCCTATAAGCGACAACACGGTCAGAGGCTAGATGGGAGTGTGAAAGGTCGAAAAGAAGGGGATGTGGGCTGTGGTCAGGGAATTCAGAACTGGAAAGACCAGAAGTTCAGCCCAATGTCTTTGTTTTTACATGTAGGGAAACTGAGGCCCAGGGAGGGGAAGGGGCCCAGCTAAGGCCAGGAGAGAGTCTGTGGCTGTGCCAGGATCCAAATGCAAGTCTTCTGACTCTTAGGTTAGCCTTCCTGGACCTACAGCATGAAGGGCCTGGGGCAGATGCTGCCTGGGATAAATGAATGAGTGAATGAACAAGGGGACCCATCATCTCTACAGCTGAGGGAGTGGAGCACAGAAGGCTAAGGGGCGCTTCCATGGGGACCCCTGCCTCGCTCTGGTTTTCTCACTCCATGAAAGATTCAGGCAGGAGGAAGGCCCCTCCATTCACCAAAGCTCCAGCTCCACCAGGGGCCAATCATAGCCCTGGAAGGAGGCAGAAACTTTGGTTCCCCTGGCAACACAGACAAAGGCCTCTCCTCGGCACCACAATCAGCTGGAGTAGGGACGTGGACCGTCTTCCCCCCATCTAGAGAGGGTTCTCTTCTCTTCTCATAAGGAAGGAATCCCCCCCTATCCTTCAGTGCGCACTCCCAGCCTCCAGCTACGCCCCTGGGCCCATCTCACATTGGAAGGGTGGGGACGATGGGCTTCTGAGTCGGGGGCTTCAGACAGTAGTTGAGTCCTGCCCAGTGTGCGGGTATATACTGTGACCAGGTGTGTGCCTCGGAGCTGGGACAGGGGCCCGCGTGGATGTGCGTCACTTCTGCACCCCCACACTCCTCAGGGAGACAGTGCCGCTGGAGAGCCACGAACAGCCTGGAAGAGGAGGACTGGCGCCTGGCCCAGGCCCAGCTCTGCCATTAATTCACAACTGGACCCAAGCAGTCTCATCTGCTTTCCCATGGGTCTCCTTTTCCCCATCTATAAAGTGCGAGATCTAAGATCTGCGGAACAACAGCCCCCAATCCACACTCACCAACGAGCTTACTTTTTGAAAGGTTGCTGAGCCCAGTCAAGGGCCTTGGAATACACATGTCCCACTAACTGGAATTGCCTCTTTCCACACACTTTGAGGAAAAGGAAGGAAATCACAAGAAAACTGACAGACCCTGGAAAACAGCTTCCAAACAACATCCCCGGCTTTGGCACCTACAGGCCAGGCTGTCCCCTTCCTCGCCGGATCCCTGGCCCCACAGGAAGGAGGTGGGCACAGCATCCAAGTGAACTCTTTTATCGCTAGGGGATGGGTCCTTCACTCAGAGATTCCAGAAAGATTTTCCACGCGGAGAGTCAGAACGAAAAAAAAAGTTCCTTAGGAAGCTCCTCGATTCCAGAGAAGTCAAACTATTCACATCAAAACCCACATGCATTCCCCATGCGTTTAGCTCTGTAATCCCTCAGTCACCCTATGGAGAAACCCTGCAGCCATCCAGGACAGGTTGCCTTCCCTCCCCTGCCCCCCACCACCCAACTCCAGGCTCCCACCGTGATCTGGTCCTTCTCCACTTCGCGCCTGAGTGTCGCAGCCCACCCCACCCACAGCCTGCCCACTGGTCTCCTGCCTCCAGCCTAGCCCCTGCAGCCCACCCTCCCACTGCCAGAAATCAGATCACCCCATTCCCAACCTAACACCCTGCAGTGGCCCTCATGGTCCCCCTGGTCAAATTCCAGCTCCTGGCCCAGTATACACGCGCTCAGGAGGGGGGCCTGCCCAGGCTCCACTTTCCTTTCCTGCCATCCCAACAGGGAGAGCAACCTCCAGCCACTCTGGGGCGCCCTCCCGTTTCATGCCTCTGCACCTTCTTCTTGGCACTGGGGATTCTTGCCGCCTCCGACGCCCTTTCTGAAGCCCCCACTGCAGAGTGCAGGGAACAGCTCCCTGTTCGGAGGGCTCAGTATGTGCCAGGCCCTTTGCGAAGCCCTGTGCATTCACTGCTTCCTTTACTGTCACCAAGACCCCAGGAGGCCTGTGCTAAAGACAGCCTGTTCACAGCTGAAGAAACAGAATCAGACCCGTGAACGGGAAAGGCAGAAGTCACGTGGCTGATAAGGGGCGGAGCCAGATAGAGGTCCCAGCCTCTGCCTCTTAGGCGTCCCGCTGACCCCCCAGAGACAGTGCAGTGGCGGGCAACGTGGGATCAAAACCCACAGCATGTTCCCGACAGCACCGCTCAGGTGTGGGCCTCTGGGGTGAATCTGCTTCAGAGAGTGCCTCCAGAGAGGCCCCAGCCTGTCCAGCGTGAGCCCCCAGCTCCCGCCCCTCGCCCCTCGCGCTCCCTGCTGCCAGCGCAGAGGAGTTCTGCAAGCACACATGGTGTCTGAGTGCACATGGCAGAAGGACAGCTCTAAGTTACAATTAGTGACCTAGCAAAGACTCCCAGCAACGTCTTTCAGGAAGTATAGCATCAGGGACTGCCAGGACCTGGTACCAGTTCACCTTCTCAACCTTGCCCACCATAGCCCTTGCCCCCATGCATACCTGCTAGCCACAACACACTGGGGCGGGGGGTGGGGGAGTGGGGGGGTATTCCCCATCCATGTCGCATCACACTGAAAGCTGCTGTTTATTGAGCATCTACTAAGGGCCGTGCCCTAAGCCAGGCACTCAACTAACACTCTGTGTCTCTGCAACTTACTCATTCATTTATTCATCCAACAAATCCTTCTTGAGCACCTACTGTGTGCTATGCAATGCCAGTCAGGAGTGAACATGACATTGCAAATAAAACACAAGTGGTTACACATTGTGATAAGTGTAATGAGGAGCCAAAAGGCAAATCAGAGAGCAGTCCAGTGGGGCAGGGCAGGGAGGTGTCTAAGAAAGCTGTGTTGTAAAGAAAGACCCAAGGCTACCAAGAGCCACAGAAAGAGAGTTCTAAGCAGAAGGAACAGCAGGTGTAAATGTCCTGGGGTAGGGAAGACTTTGTTCCATGGAGAGAAGACTCCTGGCACTGAACTAAATGACCAACAGGGAGCTGACTAGAGGGGGAAGCAGGGACCAGCTTATTCAGGGCCCTGCAGGCCACGGTAAGGAGTTGAGTTTATTCTGAGCGCAGAGGAAAGACATTGAGTGACAAGGTCTGATCTGTTTTACAAACATCACTTGGGCTGCCACTTGGAAAGACGACTTGGGAATATAAATAATGTATGTAACTTACGCAAAGTAACTGGCATTGTGCTGCCTCAATTCCCTCTCCTTCTCTCTCTACCCCATCCCAGGCTGCAAATGTTTTCTTGAGCTTCTATTCCTTCTCCTGATCTATACATTGTCAGAATCTGAATTTTCTGAGGACATACGATCTATATACTTTAGACCATCAGAGGTGGTCCAGCAAGGTGTCCAAGAGTGGGGGGGCTATGGCAGTGGAAGGCAGAGCGCCCTCCCTTTTCCCCTGAACTAGACCCTGGGTTGATCTGCAAGTCAGGAGGAAGCAGAGGCAGCAAATGTTTAGGCTTCCTCCTGGGTTCTCATTCTCCCCACCTTACAGTGGAGCAGCTCAGAAAGCCTGGTTCTTAGGCACTGCAGCGCTCAGGGTAAGGGCGAGGGGACTACAGTAAGCCCACCCCTAGGTACACGCTCTGTTTCGGCTGAATCCAGACAAGGGCTGGCCCAAATACAGACAGAAAACCCCTCTAATGGAGACTGGATGCTTGCTAGGACGTTAGCTGAGCCCGTCACCACTCCCAGAAAGCAAGCAAGGGTCATGGCCCTGGTTTTACCGGTTCAGACCCTGAAGCACAGGGTGTGCTATAACCGGCCCAGGGCTGGAGAGAAAATGGCTGGGCTCTAACTGGAATCAGGATGTGGCTGCTTGTGGCTTGAAGAGCCCAAAGCCCCACTGGACAGATGAAAACACTGAGGTCCAATAAGGGGTTTGCCCTCAGTCACATGCTGACGAGGCGTCCCAGGGCTCTGCTTTCCAGTTCCCTGTGTAGCTTCCCTGAGAAAGGTGGGAAAGAGGACAGAGGGGAGGCTGGAATTGGAGGGGGGGTCAAGGACAGGGCAGCACTGCCTCCTCCTATCTGCCCCACCTGAGCTCCCAGACTTCTCACAGCTCATGGGTGTGGCAAAACCTGCCAGACCAGTCCCCATGCCAGGGCCAAGTGGCAGAGCCCTGAGCTACAGAGCCTCAGGGAGGTAGGCTGAGACACCAGGAGCTGGGGGGCAGGGCGGACCCAGACAGGCTCCTCTCAGCCTGCCAGCCAGGCTGCACGGGCACTGCCACAGGGCCGGGACGGGGGCTCCTGGCCGAACCACTCCACCTGGAATCAGGCACCAGGCATCCTGTCCCCAGCTGGCACAAGGGCCTGCCCTCTGCGTCCCTTCCTCCTCTGGAAACAACATGTCAGCTGTCAGCGCCACTAGGGCAAGAGATCTAGGAACTTACTTGAGAAACAGAGCAGGAAGCAGGGAAACGTGACAAAAATGATACCCAGACACTTGTCCCCTCCTAACCACAGATACCAGGATGAGGTCCTGCCACCCTATGACCTGCCAAGTACACACAGGCTCTACCCTTTGTCCAAGGCCCAGGGACCAGCTAAGCACAAAATGTGCCTGTAGGTGGAGGGGCTCAGGTCAGCCGTGTTCTCACAGAGCTTTGTGACCCTCAGTGTAGACGCAGGAAAACTTGCCCTTCTCAGGCTTCGGTTTCACCAGCCTTCCTGTGGAGGGGCTAGGTCAGCTCTGTAGTATCAGGAGTCCTTGAAGTTTCACTCTCACCCCATCTCCACCCCGTCTCTCACCACCTCCTGCCCAAGGGAGAGTATCAGAGTGTACATCCCCCTGTGTGCACAGCCCATGCAAGACAGGGCTGGCCTCTGGGTCAGGGGCCACCTTGCTGGAAGGTTCTGTCAGCACTAAAGCCAGCCCAGTGAAGCAGGGCCTACATATAGGACAGTGGGCAGCTCCTCGGGCTGACTGTGTGGGAGCTGATGATCCTACCAGCGTTTTCCTGGTGCTCACAGACCCGTTCAGAAACATTCCCAAGGCCTGCCAGATCCAGGAGCCAATGCGTAGGCAAGAAGGGACCTAAGCATCAGCCTGGGCTCCTGTGAGAACAGAATAGGAGTCAGGCAGGTGCCCCACAAACATCAGGGACTATTCTCGTATCTCAGCCAATCCCCTTCTTTGGTAGATCGAAGGAAAAGCCCCAGGGAGGGGCAGGGACTGCCCTAAGATCACACAGCAAGGCCCAGCAGAGATGGACCCACCGCCGAGAACTGAGCCCCAGCCCGGGACTCTGAGCACAGGCTGCCTCCCACAACAGAGACATTTTTCCAAATTCAAAATCATGCACCCTCCACCCTCACCACCCCCTGGGAACTTCCAGACACTGATAAGAAGTCTGCTGTTCCAACACCGATCGTGCATTTGCCTGGTGTGTTCACCTCTGCATCCTGGCAGGTGGGACAGTGCCAAGGGGATGGCAGGGACTCAGTGAAAACTGTCTGACTCAATCAAGACTCACTGGTGGCAAAACCCGCCTCTGGGCCCAAGCACTGGGGTGGGGGTGGGGAGAGCAGGCAATGGTAGAGAGGAAAGACGAGTCTGGTTTTGGGGGGCTCAGGATGCAGACAGACCGTGCGGAAAAGGCAGGGACACTGTTGGCACAGAGCACTAGAAATCCTGGGCCCAAAGGTGAGAAACAGGTTGCCCGCCACTCGCATCACAAGCCTGTGTGTGTGTGTTTCTGTGACTTGACAAGGCCACTGAGCCACTC
This sequence comes from Lutra lutra, assembly GCF_902655055.1. Classification (NCBI taxonomy): domain Eukaryota; kingdom Metazoa; phylum Chordata; class Mammalia; order Carnivora; family Mustelidae; genus Lutra; species Lutra lutra. Next base: position 121,293,696 of record NC_062286.1, on the reverse strand, counting down.
GGTCATTTATTCGGTCACTCGCCCACCCTGCAAAAGTCATGGCGTGACAATCAGGGTGAGCAGCAGTGGCCCCTGCTTCCCTGCCTGTGCCACCAGGCCCAAAGCCTGGCCCCTGCCGCACCTCGGGCCCGGAGTTGAGCTCCTGGATACCAAGGCTGAAGTCGCAGCAAGGCACTCGCCTCTCTTGAGACCCACAGCTGTATTTGTACAATGAAGACAGTGACTGCCTTCCTGCCTCCGTTCAGGGAGGCTCTGAAGGCCGCATACAGTGACGGACGTGAACGTGCTTTGTAAACTGTAAAGTGCCAAAAAGTAGAGAGAAGGAGAATGATAACACTGCCATTAGTAGCCTAGCTGGCCCCACAAAGCCATCTCTAAAGGTCAGCTGTCATCATCTCTATAGGTATCAAGGACACGGTAACACCCCCCAGTGGGCCAGGCACAGTGCTAGACACGCAGCCTGCATTCTCTTGTCTGGGCTCCCTAACCCCCTAAGGAAGCACTTCTGCCGTCTCCATTTTACAGACGGTAAAACTAAGGCAGAGAGAAATGAGGTGTCTCGTTCGCGTTCACACAGGAGGGGCAGAGCAGCAGTCTCTGTTCACGTGTGTCTGACTGTGGAGCTCAGGCTTCTTTCAGCTTCATTCTACGCCCATGTGGGAGCATGTCCCCTGGTTTAAAGCGACTCCCCATCTGCCAAAGCCTGAGGTGGCCCCAGAGGGCTGGGGTCACTGCACTGATCTTGGTAGTAGTAACCCTGAAGGTTGATAGGACTGGCTAATTTTGTTGTCCTTGCTTCACAAAGGGGGCAACTGAGTCCCCAGGAAAACTTGGCAACCACATGACTCAATTCACTGGCCGCAGAAGACCAGAAAGTCAAAGGACTGTAGAGAGCGGATCCAGACAGGGAAACGGAGGCGCAGAGGAGAGAGACCTGCCCAGGTCATTTGTCCAGACCTTTCCTGAGACCTTTCCAGGAACACGCATATGAAGACGGCAGTGTTTGCTATTCTAGCTTTACAACGCTGTCCCTCGCCTGGGCGGCCGGCTCCCCGCTCTGCACCCGGGGCTGGTGGCTACTGGCAACGGACGCCAATCACTTTCCTAGTCTGAGTCTTTGGTTCCCCAGACACAAAACGAGAAACTAACCTTGGTCAGCAACAAGTTCAAGAGGCCAACGCCATGTCATAAGGCCCAGGAGGCCCATCTCAGAGCGTCTGCGCCCTGCTGCCCCAACTCCAGGGAGGTCTAGAGGTAAAGAACATGCCAGGACTACATTCACAGAGGTGTGCAACTACCACCACTGTCCATGGTGGAATCCCAATTATTCTTACCAAGCACTGAGCTGCAGCTCCCCATACCCCTCAGGAACCCAGGGCTCCCCCTGGTTTGGGCCAGATACCACTTTTCTAGAAAGCCCAGGGTGCCCTTAGCAAGAATTTCTCTGGGGCAGAAATGGAGCGATAAGTAAACACTTAGTGGACACTGTGTTCCACTTAGTGAAACAAAGCTGTGGATTTTCTGGGAAAAGGGCCCAACACATCCACCCAGTCTAAGCCTTTCCCCCTGCCCCCCCCTTGCCTCTCTAGCTGTCCTGCACACAACCATTGTGCTGACCCCAGCCTCAGTTTCCCCATCCACTCTGTGGGCCGCAGGCTGAAACATGTGCCTCCAACATCCCACAGAGGGGTCCTCCCCAACAAATGGCAAATCTCATCCACCTCGTGGGAAGAGAAAGGTCAGCCTGTTAGGTCAGCCAAGACTGGCCAGAGTGGTAAGTTGAGACTGGCTGGGGAACTCTCAGATCCAGAAGTGACAAGTGAAACTTTTCTACAGGCCTTAGGAGGCTTGGGAAGGTTAGAAATGGGGACATAACCCCCATACACCAGGTGGCACCAAAGACGGAGTCTCAGCGACTGTCCCAATAGCCATCAGCACTGGACAATAAGAGATCAGGATTCCTAGACATTGGTTCTCTCTTCCAGCTCTGCTTTGCCCCTCGTTAGCTGTGTGGCCTTAGAGAAGTCACTTACCTTCTCTAAGCCTCCATTAACCCACCCACAAAAGGGGGATAATTACACCTTTGCTGCTTTACCTCTCGGGTTTATGGGGGGAATTTGACGGGATGGTGAACAGAAAAGCCCTTTGTAGGAAAAATATTAGGGACTTTGATTCTAGTCCATGTGTGAGCCTGGTGATAAGGGCCAGGGGGATGAAAAACCCTCTAGTGAGAGCATTCCTCTGCCCTTCCCTACCTCTTTTCCCTCTAGAGAAATGCTAGAATCTCTCCAAGAAGGGTTGGAAAAATCCAGAGATCCCAAAGAAAATAGGGGTCACAGAAGGAATGCTGGACATCTGGGTCATGTCTGGACAACACTTATGAAGGCTGGGCCCCCCAGAGACAGCCCCTCTAGCTCTCCGAGAAGCCGCAAGCCACACAGCAATGATCTGTAGCCACAAGGGGGAGGCAGGGAGGGGGGGGATAGCCAGAGTCAGCATTTCAGAGCCCTGCAAGCAGAGGAGTGGGGAGGCAGGAGGGGTGGGGGAGAGGGCATTTTCCTTGTTGAGTCTCCCACACTTTCATCCCTCCTGCAGGAGATAATGACACAGTCACCTTCCTATGACAATGGCACCTATGCCGTTTTCCTTCTCTGAACCTTGGCTTCCTCGATGGGGTAATAAAGGCTCTGATACACTGAGTCCAGCTGAATGAATTTGGCTGCCATTCTTCCGTCCTCTGAAACCAAGGAGGCTCCCAGGGCTAACAATACACTCGTTCCCCAATTTTGAGTTGCTTGAAAAAACATCTAAAGGCACTTCCAGGACAGAGCCCAGGATCTGAGGGCATTGTCTGTCTTCTGACAACGTGGATGAGATTAGCTGTGTGTGGTGAGGGAAGTGGAGAAGAGAAGGGAGCCTTTCTGTGGGCTAGAGATACAAGGTTCAGCCTCCTGCCTGGGGAGGGGAGGGGAGGGGAGGGAAATCTCACCATTGGCCAAAAGGCTGTTAGAAACCAGAAAGAAAGAAAAAGGAAGGAAGGAAAGGGAAGGAAATCATCCTGCTTCCGGGAGCTCTGTGCTATTTGGATGAGAGGCTGCCAGGGAATGGACCACAGGCAGGCACTCCCCCACCCTTCACCACCTGGAGGAAATGAATGAAGGACTGACACCTGTTGGTGCCCAGGTGCCCTTTGTCCACCGTGCACTGGGGCCTGTCCTCCTTCCATCTGGAAGAAAAGGTGAAGGAACCCGGCACCTGTGTGCAGCAGCTGGAGATAAACAAACCTCTTCACGTCTCTGAAGAGAAAGGCATGGAAGGAGGGGCTCCCTCTCTGAAGCCTGAAAGACAGCTGGCCACCCTCCTCCCCCCCACTCTTTAGTTCTGGCCAAACTGAACTGCTTCTCCTTCTGTGCCTTTCCTCAGGCAGCTCCTTCCTCCCGGAGAGTTTTCCTGCCCAAATCCAGCCCCTTCAAGGCCCAATGTCCCCTCCTCCAGGAAGCACATTTTGACTGCCATGCCTACACTCTGCTTTCTACACTCCCCTACACTCCCCTTTCTCTGCGCTCTGTCCTCTGCTCGTCAGTTGTACCTCTCCCGTCCTTCTCCGATGGCAATTTGCACTGTTGACGACGTCACAGCCGCACCTCCACACGTCTATTTCCCACCTGGGGGACACGACAACGGCCTCGGCTCCTAGCACAGGCTTTGGAGCTTGGCAGACCTGAACTCCAACACCAGGTTTTGCCACTGATTAGCTTTCTGCCCATGGGAAAGTCACTTACCTGACTGAGCCTCGGTTTCCTCTGGAAGATGGGCACAATAACAGTACCTACCCTCTAGGGCTGTTACTGTAATTAAATGAGCTAAGGCTCGCTAGGGATTCAGCACAGAGCTGGGCACAAAGCCAGCGCTCGGTGTTGGAGTTTGTTTGTTATGGTTCAGAGATGACTGTTCTTTCCATCGGCCGCAGAGCCCCGCGCTGGATGGATGGACGGATTTCTACGGACACAAACCTGCACGCCCCCACTCGAAGCCCCTTCCCGCAGGCAGGGCGGTGGAACCTGGGAGGGGCGCCTCTGCAGGTCACGGGCTCCGGGTCATGGAGCAGCGTGCCATCAGATCTAGGATGGCCCCTGGGACGCCCAACCTGGGCACAAAAAATATGGCCACAGAGATGAGCTCTGAGGCCGGACTCCTGGTCTCCTCTCACTCAGGGTGGGACCTTCACTAACTTTGCCTCAGTTCCCCATCTATGCAGGGGGGATGGTAATAGTACCCACCCTAAAGACGTGCGTGGGTACTGTTTAATGAGGATTAAATGAACTAATGCCCCGAAAGCAACAGAACACACTCAGCACAGGGAGAGTGATTCAATAAACATGACCTATTGTTCTCATTGCTGGTCTTTGTATTACTGTCACTGAAGAGGGGCGTGACAGCCCCTTTAGGCCCACTAACAGTTCACTGTCCTATAACCCAGGACTCCACTAACACCCAGCGTGCTCTCACTGATCAGCCTTTCTGGTTACAGCCCTGTGTCCCTGTTAGCTACATGGGTAGCATATGGCCCAGGCCTGGCCACTCAGAATATCCCTCTCTGCCAGCGACAAGGACTATCCCAGTCAGAGCCCTTCCCTTGGATTGATACGTAGATCCTAGAAGAAAAATAGTTCTTTTTTTTTTGTCTGGGTGGCTAAGCTGGGGCAGCGGACAGAGAGCTCCCAGTAAGAGCAGAGAGGAGAGACAGCAGGGGTGGGAGGGGAGTCCACGCAACTCCTCACCCTTCAGTTCCAGGGACCGCCCCAGGATCCGTTAAGTCCCTTTTTGGTTTAAGCTGCTTTAAATTGAGTGTTTGTCACTTTATTTATGAAAAACCCATGCCCAGGGTACCTGGGTGGCTCAGTCAGTTAAGCAGCTGCCTTCAGCTTGGGTCATGATCCCAGGGTCCTGGGATCGAGCCCCGCATCAGGCTCTCTGCTCAGCGGAGAGCAGCTTCATCCTCTTCCTCTGCCTATCTACCTACTTGTGCTCTCTCTCTGTCAAGTAAATAAATAAAAAATCTTCAAAAAAAAAAAAAAGGAAAAACCCATGCCCAATTATACAGGCCCTAACCTAGATAAGGTGTATGCCGGCCATAGGCAGGGCAGGGCAGGGCAAGGCAGAAGTCCGTATCAGAACTAATAGATTCCTGTTCATTCTGGCACAATCTCTACCATCAGGGCTGCGAAGGACAGTCTACAAAGCATGTTCTCCAGAATCACCCTGACCCAGAGGTCTTCAGACATTGCTTCCCGGAGTCCTGGGAATCTGTGTCTCCCCAAACATCTGTGGAACAAAGGGCAGTGGGCAGGGCGGGGTGGGGAGGGGGAGTGGGGGGGGTGAAGTGTAGCAAGATTCTTGATAACTTGCTGCCAGTTCGACCACAGCAGTTTTGCTACAAAAGCTACGTACTGGGATTCTGCTGCTCTAAGAGACCTGAAATACCCTGATCTAAATGCTTTTCAGGAGAGCATGAATAAGTAGCCGTGCTGACATGTCCACCCCCAACATACAGAACACTGAGGCTCAGTTCCCGACTTGCAGGCCACACGATTTCCAGTGCTTCAGGTTCCCTGTGCAAATCTATCATGTCTCGCCTTTCCTGTCTCCTCCCGTAAGCTGATGGTGGTTCATACCTAGAGTCTCATCTTTCTTGCTCTAACCCCTACAGAGCTGCCTGCTTCTGAGCCAGGCTCCTCGGCGGGCTTCCAGAAGCTTGAGGAACTTGTAGAATAGTGAATGAGCCAACCTCCACCTCCCTTTACCACTCCCACCCCGCCCCCTGCACCCCAGGCACACATGCACTTAGTTCTCCCTCTCCCTACCCATTTGCCCAAAAGTCAGGGAAAGACCAGCGGGGGAGCCCCCTCCTGGGAACTCCTAATCCACTGCTATCCTGGCTGTGCTGGGACTGTGGACAGAGGATTCCTTGTTCCCAGCGCTTCCTGCCCAGAGATCTCCGTGGGGCCCATGTGCTGGCAGGAAAGAGCCAAATCCCTCCTTTTAACCAGAGCTAAAGGCACCCCTTACCCCCACCAACATGCTCCCAGCTCTGCTTGGCATTATTTACTCTACCTGCCTGAGCGGCTCAGTCCCACCTCCTCCCCACAGCCCCTGCTCCCTAACACACACACACACACACACACACACACACACACACACACAACGAGCGAGCGGTCCCCTAGGAGTACAGAGGTGCCTCTGATCTAATAAAAAAACAAAACCCAGAGAGTTCTGGAACAGTAACCTCACAGACCCTGACAGTCGTGCCTTACTAATAACCTTTGCATATTACTTCATGATTTCCCAATCAGTGTAACTTCATTGGCCCAGCTCGCTCTCTGCCCTCACCCTGCCAAAGCCACAGAACCCCCAAGCTGGAAAAGGGTTTTGACACACCCCGTGCCAGTGGTTTGCGAATCATCTTGTGCAGAGCCAAGGGAGGGTTCCCTGTCATTATCTGGAGGTTGCTGGGGGCTGAGGAATTCGCCGCTTAGCGTCCCCCACACCTGCCCCAACTTCAACTACACTCCCACGCCTCTGGCCATTTTGTACCCGGAGGTTCTTTGGGGTTCCTTGGAAAAGGGGATTTCCTGCTGGACAGTGGGAGGAAAACAACTCATTTACTCTCACCCCGCCTTCCCCCACTCCCCACCCTGATAGTATACAGAGGGTCCTGAGGCCGACACAAAGGAACGTAGCCGCCCACGGTCACTTAGGAGTCGGTGGCAGAACCAGAATGAAAACACCCTCTCCCAACTCTAAGGTGCACCTAGGAGTGGTTAAGCAGAATAAAACTGGGGCTGCAGGGCCAGTGGATCCAACTTCCAGGTCCAAGGCCATCCATCAGTAGCCACGGTGGCACAGACAAGCGATACAGGCAGAGCTCATGGTCCAATGCAGAGGTGCTCAATGAACGTGCATTTTAGCCTCTACCTCGAAATAAGCCAAAACCAGAGAGGACCCTCAGCACAGCCCTGCTTTTTAAACCCACTGGAAATCTGTGGCCTAGACAAACCTTCAGGCCTCCCAGCAGTAAAACATCTCCAAATACAGAGCCTGAAGGCCTTCGAAGACCCATCTGTCCACCCCGAGCATAAGAAGGAAACTTGGGCTGTGTCTCTGTAACACTCACCCCTCCTCAGTCCACACCAGCTCCCCGGGGAAAAGCACGTCTGTCAGGCACCTGCAAGGAGGAAACAGCGTTAGCTCTTCTGAAACCAGCCGGAGTCCATGGACCCAGCAAGGAGCTGGAAACCCAGAGGCTGGCATTTAGCTGTCTGAGAAACCTTAGGGAAGTTGCTGAACCTGTTAAACAGAAAGGGCTGTGTGGCTCCGCAGCAGAGCAAAAGGGAAAGTAACACTTCCGAAGCTGAGACCGCCAGCGTGGACCAGGGAGGGCCTGGGAGGCCAGGGTAAGGAGTTCAGGCTTAATTCAAATAGCAGTGGGAAATCATCGATTTGCAGGGTAGAGAACAGGCTGGAAATGGGCAAGGGTAGCTTGTGGTGTACATATTAGGGGTTCCCGGGGCCCAGACTGGGGTGGTTACAGTAGAGCTAGAAAGAAGTGGATACAATGTGGATACAGAAGTGGATACACCTTCTAAGAGGTGGTACCTGAAGAATTTGGTGGGGGACTAGATGTGGGGGGAGGAGGGAGAGCAGAGGCCCCCCTACCCCTCCAGCACCTCCTTCCATGTCAGTCCCAGTGATCTCCAGCACCCAAAAAAGAACATACCCTTTGGTCTCTCAACCTGGCCTCTCCTTACCTCAGTTTCCCCATCTATAAAATAAATATGGCTGGACTCAGTGGTCCCTATGTTCTTTTTAGCATGAACATGCTGTTCTGGTCTAATTCACTCACAGATGTTTTAAGGCTTAGATGCACATCCAGCCTCCTTCACAACAGGGCAGGAGGACTGGAGGGAGAAACCTCAGGTCCCCTGGGCTCAGAACAGTAAATCTCCATGGGGGAAAAGATGGCTCTGCATCACACAGATCACACGAAGCAGGTAAAAGAGGAAAGTCACTTGGGCCAAGGGCGCAAGCCCCACGGCCTGCTCTCTGCCCCAGCTCCGGAGGCCAGCACGGGCGTCAGGACACAGTCACTCCAGCAGTGACATTAGTCACCCAGCAGCTGACACCCTGCTTCCCCAGCCACTGTTTTCCAGAGCCCGGTGTGAACCACAGGAGGCCAGGTCACAAGCACGCCTAGGGAGACCTGCAGGATGGTGGGTAGAAGTTTGGGTTCTGTAGTCACACAGACCTGGTTTGAATTCTGGCTCCAACTCTCTCTCTCTCTCTCTCTCTCTCTCTCATTCTGAGGCCTGGGGCAAGTCACTTCACTGCTCTTAGACTTGGTTTCCTCATGAGGCAAGATCAGAGTGACAGTGTCGGCTCCCAGGACTGACAGGAGGATTCAGTGAGGTGGTACATGGAAAGCTCAGCACGTGCCTTATCACAATGACCACAGAGTAGCACCCTCCACCTAACACAGGTGGGAACTGAGACCCAGAAAGCAAAATGGCTCACTGAAGACCCCTACCGCAAACCAGTCAGGGCAGGGGTGAGGCCCTGAGCTCACATTCGGAACCACTGGGTCAGGCGTGCACCACTTTGGTTCCTGCTTCTCAGATGAGGAAGTTGAGACTAAGATATTACAAGTGACTCGACCAAGGCCACAGAGAGAATTAATGGGAGAAGAGGGATTGGAACTCAGGCCTCCTTGATGAAAAAGCTCATGGTCTTCCCCGCGGATATCTAGAAAGTAGATGTGTACAGAGAAGCTTCACATTTCAGGGCCCTCTAAACCTGGAACAGGGACAAATGAAAATCTGGGCAGATGGAGAGGGGGAGCAGCGAAGCTACCTTGAGAGGAAACCAGAAGGAGCTGGTGAAACAAAAGCCTCTTTCTCAGAAGCCCTCTCTAGGGATTAGGCAGGAGAGAAGGGGGCTGACAAGCGGGGCTAAAGGCTGGATGGAAACAAACAGAAACAGACCCAGCCTGGCCACCATCTTGCTGCGTGATCCTAGGCAGGTCACACACACACATACACACACACACGCCATTCTCTGTTTCTTCAACTCAAGAATGAGATGGTTAATCTGAATGGGGTTGAGATCCCCACTTAGAAGAGTCTAATAATAACCATTCCTCCTAAGCTCTAGACTCCTGATCTGTCCCTGCTCCTACAACCCCAAAAGGTAGCTTCCTAACGCTGGCTCCAATATTACAACAGGTTTGGGAAGTCCTGCATTTGGCTCTGGCCATATAGCCAGGTCACTTCCCTTCAACAGGCCTTTAGCATCCTCATCTGTAAAATGGGTACATATCTTTGCCTGATCACTGTCAGAACGGGAAGATCCAAGGAGTTACCTCAAAGGCAAGAAATCCCCTGAGGCAACCAACAAAGCAACCCTCACCCCAGCCCTCATCCCGCATCCCCAGTCAAGCTCTTTTAACCTTCCCTTTCCCTCTGGCCCATGTCCCCTTCAGACAAACGGAACGAGAGAATTCAAGCTGGTGGACGCACCAGCAGTAGCAACAACCCCCACAACAAGTAGGAGTCGTGACCATCACCACTGCCACTGTCTGACTGCTGCCCCGTGCCAGGCACTGGGCTAAATCCTGCACTTGGAGTCTCTCTCACGTGATCCCCTCAATCAAAGACAGAAATCCCACTGGGAATCTAAATTGACAGAGGACAGACTAAATTTATGTGAAGTGAAGTGACTTGTCCAAGGTCACACACAGAGCAAGTAAGGGGCGTGGCCACCCAGATGCAGGCTTTTCATTTGACCTCGGAAGTCTTAATCTTATCCTTGAGGCCGTGGGGTTATCCCGGGTAACATTCCACCACAGGGCAGGGCCCAGATCTAGGCCGTGGGGGAAGGGGAGGCTGAGGAATATCTGATCTCCAACCCCCACACACAGCTGCCCCAAATAATTAGTCTTTATAGTCTTGTATTATTATTATTCAAATATGTCCAACTCCACTCTCTGGCTAGAACAGCACTGTCCAATAGAAACATAATGCAAGCCATATATGTCATTTAAAATTTTCAGTAGTGGGACACTTGGGTGGCTCAGTCAGTTAAGTATCTGACTCTTGATTTCGGCTCAGGTCATGATCTCAGGGTTGTGGGGTCGAGCCCCACAGTTGGCTCTATGCAGAGTGTGGGCCTGAGTGAGATTCTCTTTCTCTCTCCCTCCCCTTCTTCCCCTCCCTCCCCCTCTCTCCTTCCCTCTCAAAAAAAAAAAAAAAGAATAAAATTTTTAGTAGCTGCATTTTATTTATATTCAGTAGCTCCATTTTATTTTTTTTAAGACTTTATTTATTTATTTGACAGAGAGAGATCACAAGTAGGCTGAGAGGCAGGCAGCAAGAGAGGGGGAAGCAGACTCCCTGCTCAGCAGAGTCCGATGTGGGGCTCGATCCCAGGACCCTGAGATCATGACCTGAGCTGAAGGTAGAGGCTTTAACCCACTGAGCCACCCAGGTGCCCCAGTAGCTGCACTTTTAAAAGTACAAAGGAATGGGTAAAATTGATTTTTTTTAAGATTATATTTATTTTATTTATTTGAGAGAGCATCCCAGCGCAGGCAAGCACAAGGTGGGGCGGCGGGGGGTGGGTAGGGGAGCAGAGGGGAAGGGAGAAGGACAAAGAGACTCTGAACTGAGCCCCGGGCCATAGCAGGGCTCAGGCTCAGGACCCTGAGATGATGACCTGAGCTGAAATCAAGAGACTGATGTCCAACTAACTGAGCCACCCAGACACTCCTAAAATTAATTTTAAAAGTATATTTATTTAGCCCAATACATCCATTTCAATGTGTAGCCAATATACAAAATATTAACATATTTTATATGCTTTTTTTGTCATACTAGGTCTTCCAGATCTGTCATGTACCTCACATTTAGAGCACCTCTCAGTTCTGATGCTAAATTTTCAGAGGATAGTTAGATCCCCTTAGCCCTTACGACTGAAAGTATGGTCACAAATCTAATCATCTGTGTAGAAGTTTTTTGATAACCGAATGGAGTATTCTTTTTAAATTTTAAATTAATTCAAGTCAAATAAGATTAAAAATTCAGTTCCTCAGAGCACTAGCCATATTCCAAATGCTCGATAGCCATGTGTGGCTAAGCGGCTGCTGTATGTTCTGAACCTGTAGACAGTCAAGTCCTAGAGGGCTGAGCTGGTGGCCACCGTGGCCCACAGTCAGAGCTAGGCCTCCCAAAGTACAGATGAGTCTGGAAAGAATGGCATCTTCTCATTCTGGGAATCCCTACTGAGCCTCATATTAACATCTACCTCTGGCTCCTGTTATGTTCACAGTGATGGTGACAAAGGCACTGGGCACGCCCACTGTTCAGAGTACGAGTGTGGCTCCAAGAGGTGGGCCACCTGCCAAGGTCACCCAGCTTTGACCCCAGGCCTGTCTGACTTGGAAGCCTGGGCTCTGTCCCTAAAGTTTGACAGGGGCCAGGCCTGGGCCTCAGTCTTCTAGAGAAAGAAATAAGCCTTTGCCACTATTCTCACGAACCCTTCCTTCCCTAGTCTAGCACCAGAAAATAACCCAGAGCAGGAAACCCAGTGAAGAGGATGAAAGGGAAGGAGGGCAGGAGAAAGGCATGGCAGGGATGCATTAGGCAGTGGTCCCAAGGACAGAGCTTGGGCCACTTGGGACACCATCCCCACTAACTCCCCACCGCCATACACACAAGGCAGGAGGCAAACCCAGCAAGGTCCACTGGCTGCTTGCCCTCTGGGTGGGTCCCTGGGGCCAGGAGCCATGCCCTGTCCTGCACCTCCCCCAGGATCACTCACTCAGAGGTGCTTGGATCAGGGCCAAAGCCATTGCTCACCTCCCAGGGGCACCTCAGCTGGAGTCCAGGGAAAGGGTCCAAGAGGCAGCCTGCCCCCTGGGAGGAGAGGAGGAACAGGCCCCAGAGGCAGATTCCAGAGCAGGGAAAAGGTGGCAGGGAGAGGCCAGAAAACCCAAGTCAGCTCCGCCCCTCTCCTAGGGAGCCCAGCTAGTACTCGGACAACCACCCCCCCACCGGCCCCACAGGGTGAAACTCTCACCGACTATTATGTTTAACAATTAACTTTGATTCTTTTCCATGTCAGCAGGAGGCAGACCCAGCAAAAAGTCCCATCTGGGGGTCGAGGGACTTGGAAGACAGGAGAAGAGGAAGGGTCAGGTGAGAAGGGAGAAAGGGGTGATAGGTGAACCCCCTCACTTCCTCCTTCCCCTCCCGTCCTACCAATGTAGACAGCCTTCACGCTAAGGCCTAAGTTCCATAAGGTCAGGAGCCAGACCTGGCACACAGTAGGTGCTCGATAAATATTTTTAGTTAACAAACAAGGGGGCAGGGTGAACTAGACTAAAACAAGCCAGCTAGATGGGCAGACTGATGAAGTCCAGGGGACACAAGGTGGCTTCTCCAGGGCAGGCACCTCCCTGACCCCTTTGACTCCAGGCCCTGAGACCGAACTGGACTGAGGACTGGGGCCACAGCCACCCAGAGCATGCCAGGGGCGCAGCTTTGAAGGAAGGTCCCCTAGCCCCGGCTCTGCTCTTCTTAGCTGGGACCTTTGGGGCGCTCACCCTTTCCCCCATAAACTTAGGGTGACACATGGATGCAGGGCTGTCCAGGGCCAGGCCCACAGATGCTGCGGTGCTCCGGGCACTGTATTACCATCATGTCTCCTGTTACTTGGCAACAGCCTCCTCTTCTTAGGCCACCCCCTAAATTCCACCATCCCCCAATATTCCCCCGACTCCCACCTATGTGGTCCTTTTTCCTTTCCGGGAAGGAAAGCCCAGAATAATGACGGCTCCGGCCCACTCACGTCCCACTCACCTGGGATCACACACACACGCTGGCAACAGCTTGTTACCAACATGACATCTGCTTGTCATTCACACCCCTCCTCAGGTTCCTTGGCCCCCTCCTCCCCCTCTCTCCCTCACCCCAATGCAGGCCCAAGGTCCACAGCCCACCTGGGGCTGACGCTGACCTCACTGTGGCCAGTTCAGCTGGCGTTCTTGGGTGGGGGCTCCCCCTTCTGGGCCTCTGCTTCCCATCTGTGTAATGTGGGGACGAAGAGGGTGGATTAAGAGATTGCTTCTCCTGCTGGCCAGATCTGGTGTTTAGAGATACTGACATTTCTGGGATCAATTTGCCCTTTACCTTCAGACACACCAGAGTGCATATCTTGACCTTGGCCAGGTAAACAGGCAGCCCTGTTGTTATGGGACAGATTCCAAGGGGGGGCCTACAGAGGCCTGGGACTACAGCCTACCCCGGACCATTCTCAGCTCAAGCCCAGATAGATGGAAAAAGGCCCTCCCCCATCCCCACTCTCTGGTCCCCAATACCTCCACCATAAAACCCTACCCTTCCAGTCTTCTCTCTCTGGCTCTCAGTAGTGGCAGCATGAGCCATCAAGCCCCCAAATTCTTGGCAAAACAGAGCTTGATGCCGCCCCTACATCGGGCGGGGGGGGAGGGGGTTGCTAACCCCAAGCCCCCTCTGCGTGGAGGTTCCAGAGCTGCATCTGCTTCCACTCTGCTCTCCCCTGGGTCCTTCTGGCAACTTCAAGTATGCCCTCCACCTTCCCACCTCCGGCCTGGACCTCCCCTCCTTTACCTCCACAGGGAACACCCATCTACACAGATTAGAGTCTGCGCTGATCTCTCCCTCCTCCACTCGCTCTGCCATGTTTCTGCCAGATGCTACTCCTTGTGGGAGAGTCTTACTGCCCCTACTTGACCTTAGAACTCTGGAGACCAAGAGACTCTTGCCATGATTTTTCTGTCCCTCACTCTCTCCCCCCAGAGCGGCGCTCCAACCATAACAGGTGTCTGCTGAAACAATGATAATCACCATTAACTGAAAAATAATGAGTTATAATCGTATATTGAGCATTTATCTCAATTATCTTTACAGTGCTCAGATCTCGTTAATCCTCCCAAACCCTCAATAGACTTTTTATCCTTAGCCCTTTAGTTTAACCTGAGGAAAGAAGAATGTGAACTAGGCAACAGGAAACCCGGCTTCTAGAACTACAAATCACAGCTATAGGGCAGCTATCCTGCCCAGCCCCCCATTTTACAGCAGGGAAAATTGAGGCCCAAACATGGGAAGGAAGTGGCCCACAGTCTCTAAGCATCTTCACTTAAAACCAGCAATGTGCTGAGGGGTAGGAGAGATCTGCCTGCACCTCCTGACTCTGCCATGAACTCCCAGTGACCCTTCTCCAGTCATTAGGCTCCCACTCTATAAAACAACCCTAAAGACGGCTCGTGACTCAAGGACACCCATGGTGCCTATGGAGCCTTTCCCAAGATCAAGGCACACTCTCACAACTGTGCATTACTGCTTCAGAAGTTCATGAACACTTGAGACCAACATTCTCCAAGGGCAATCTGAGAACCCTTGGTGTCACAGTCACCTTGACAAGGAACCTGTTAAAACAGGCTGATTCCAAGTCCCCACCATGGATCCCGCCCTCCCAGGAAGCAGCTGAGTTTGAATCTCTGGGTGAATATTGGAAGACGGCTTTTTTTTTTTTTTTTTTTTAAAGCAAGCTCTATTTTGCTACTTCTGGGTGAGCACATTTTGAGAAGCCCTGCCTTAGAGAAACCTCGGAAGCTGAGCTACTCTCCTTTTAGCTGTTGCACATATTGAACTTCTGCTTCCTCGCCTATGAGAGGGCTTGGTGGCTCCAAGGCTTAAAGCCACTGTTCATTAATCAAAGTTCCTTCTGGTTGAGCCACCTGCTCAAGCTGACCATGGTCACGGTCATGGTCATGATGGGGGTGGGTAGAGGCCCAGCAAGCTGACCGCAGCTGCCCAGGTTTGGAAGTGACATCCTGAGATCAAGCAGCCCTACCTACAAGAGAGTCTGGGCTCCAGGGCTGAACTTGGACCAGGAGGTTCCCTATCAGCCCCAGCTTGGAGGCTCCTTTCCTCTCTCCAGACTGTCTTGCTCTGGCTCTTAGCCAGCTCTGGCTTCCTTCCTTTTCCTTTCTAGCATGAATGTTCTCCAAATCTGAGCTTCCTGGCTCCAGCCTCTGCTTCCCTCCCCTCCACATCACAGAGCCTGATAGAGGATCTCCAAGCCCCCAGGCATCCTTTCAAGGAGACAAAGCTATCATTCTTTGCAGATAATAAGCTTCTTTACCTAAAAGACTCATGATAATCAATGAAAAACTAAGGTGACCAATGACCAAACAGTATCACGGGGGAAAAAAGTCAAGCACCTCCAGACCTGCCATGTCCCTGGCCCTGATGCAGGTCTGTCCCACAGGTGGGTACCGCCTAGAACCAGATGGGCTCAGAGACCAGGCCAGCCCCAGGGTTGACACTGTAGGAAGGCCAGTCCCTGAGTGAAGAGACCACCCAGGCTGGGAGGCAGGAGACCTGGACTGGAGACCCTGCTCTCTGAGCTAAGAATTTGTTCACTGAATTTGAGCAGGTGCACATCCTCTGTGAACACTCTTGACTGTCCCATCCAGGGCAGTATGGGTATGATTCAGGAGTACCCATGGGCTTTGGATAGATCTAGATTTAAACCCCAGCTGCGCCACTTGCTGGCGGAGGGCTGGGTAGGCCTTGGGCAAGTTATTTAACCTCCTTTAATAAAATGGGGATCTAATTTTTGCCTCACTGGGTAGTTGCAAGGATTAACAGACATAAGGCATGTTAACGCGCTTAGCACGGGGCCTGGCACATGGTAAGCCAATAATGTAAGTGGCTGTTTATCAGTCACCGGAGTGAGCCTCTGAAGAGAAAGACTCCAGGCTTCCTAATGCATAAGTGGCCCCAAGCAACCCCAAAACCACGCCCCTTGCGCTGGGTCTGGAGGCTTTATCTTTAGACCTCTAATCTGGAGAGAAGAGGAGGAGAGGGGGAGGAGGAGGCAGGACAGGGGAGTGAGAGAAAATGAGAGGAGGGAGGAGGGTAAGGAAAATCAAGGGGTGAAGAGGGGCCTGGCTCCCCCAGTTTGGGGAAAAAGAAGATGACTTCAGGGCAATTGCCAAGACAGGATAAGCCTTCTCTCCTTTCCAGAACCTTCCCTACGCCTGCCAGGACAAGGCTTAGAGGGACACAGCCTGCAGAGAAGCACAGCCCTGGCTGTCAATGGGGACATTGAAGCCTTGGGTTACCTCCAGGCTCTGGCTCCCCACGTTGCTGCTGCCCGCCTGCCTGCGGCGGCCTCCGCCCTGCTGGAGCAAGCAGAGATGGCCCGAGCCAGGCCGAGGACAAAGAACCTGTCCATTCAGCCCGTAGAGGCACTGCCTGCTCACTCGGGCCTCCGTGAGCCAGCCCCCTCTGACCCTGACTCAGCAAGACTCTTCCCGCTGGCTCCCATCTGAGCCCGGCACATGGCCCTCTCCAGGCCTCCACCTGCCCCACAATCCTATGCCTGGGGCCAACATTGCAACTGGGGTGTGGGGGGGCTAGTGCCGTTCAGACCACAAACAAGAGCCACAGGCCAGGCAAGGTATGATCAACTGTGTGACCTTCGGGGTGTCACTTTCTCTCAGAGCACATTTCCCTTCTCTGGCTAATGAGGGCAACGAAGAGTAGGGACCATTGCTAAGGTCCTCCTCACGGACAGCAGCTGTGCTTCGTGGGATCCCTGCGGGGGGATAGAGCCGGTGATGCTTATTCACATCGGGCAGATGAGGAAGTTAACCAAGAGCTGAGGGACGCATCCCAGCTGCGAAGTGCCGGGCAGGGGGCGCTGGAGAGGAAGTGATCATTCTGGGCTGCCGACTGGGTGCCACCACCGGGCTTGCTCACACCTGCCATCCAGACCACGTGTGACCACCGCAGCCCTCCACTGCAGGGGCTACTGTCCCCATTTCACAGGAGAGGCAACTGAGGCTGAGAACAAGTAACTCGCTTCTTCTGAGCTCCTGCTGCTCCGTCGCAAAGTCTGGATTTGCACCTGGGCTTGCGGGACTCCAGATTTGCACTCTTTGCCATCTTCCTGAATGTACTGGGTTGAAAGGTGTCCCCCGCCCGCCAAATTCATGTCTACTTAGAGCCTCAGAATGTGAGCTTATTTGGAAAAAGTCTTTGCAGATGTAATTAGTTAAAATAAAATGAGGTCACACTGGATTCGGGTGGGTCCTAAATCCGATATGACTGGTGTCCTTACAAGAAGAGGAGATAACACAAGACACACGGGGAGAAAGGGGGAGAAAAGTACGTGACAACAGAGGCAGAGGCAACCACAGACCAAGGAACACCAAGGATTAGGGGCAACCAGCAGGAGCGACGAGAGAGGCGTAGGACGACAGACTCCTCCACAGAACCCTCAGAAGGAACCAACCTTGCTGACACACCTTGATTTCTGACTTCTGTCTCCAGAACTGTGAGAGAATAAATGACTGCTTTTTTAATCCACCCAGATCACAGTACTCCGTTAAACGGCCCTGGCAAAGTCATACACTGCGTGCGACTCCACCGGGCCACAGAGCCGGGATTCTTGCTTTCAGATTCCCACTCACGAGGCAGCCTTGGAAGTTAAGGGCTCTGGGGGCCTGTGAGAGGTCACTCTTATCTCTCCTTTACCTCCCTGACCCCAGCTGGCCTCAAGTCCACCACCTGTGCTTCTCATTCTAGGTCTCTAACCACCCTCTGAGCCCAGTTTCCAAGTCAACAGAGCCCCCTCCCCTACCCAGGCTGTCCTCTTATCACCACCTGGAGAGCTGTGTTTTTGAAATGCAAATCTGATTCTTCCCAGGCTAGCTTAATCCTCTTCCCTAGCTCCCCACCACCTGTAGAACTCCAGCTCGTCAGCGGGGCCCTGATCTGGCCCTGGACTTCCTCTCCCGCCTTACTTCTGGCCAATCACCCCACCTGTCCCCACCACTCATCACCTGCAGCTCCAACCACATAGAACTATTTGGAATTCCCCTAATTCCCCTAACCAGCCCTGGTACCTTTGCACATGCTGCCCTAACTCCCCGGAAGATAAATCCAGCCCAAACACCGTCTCTTTTCTTTGTAAAGCCTCTTCCTCCCTGAACACCCTCATTCCGATACCTTGTATACCGCACATGTCTGCCCCTACACCCGGCCCTGTGAACACTGTGGGATTCATTGCCGTTTCTGGAGGCCTAGGCATTCAAAGAGCCAACTGAATTGCCAAGTAGCCATAATAGTAACAATTGCTCACACTTAGCAAATGGTTACTATGTGTGAGGCATTCCATGTATGTCATCTCATTTCATTTTCAGAACAATCCTATGGAACAGTTACTATCATTCGTCCTGTTTTACAGGAGAGGAGCTGAAGAGATGAATTCCCTTGCCCAAGTCCACCCAATGAGCACGGGGCAAAGTCTGGATGACTCTAGAGCGGGGGCTTGTAACCAGTATTAGGTACACCATCCATCCGAACACCCTCATTTTACAGAAGAGGAAACAAGCAAAAAAAAAAAAAAAAAGGGGGGGGGAGTGACTCGCCCACAAACAAGGCACAGACCCAGATCTTTAGAATCCTTATCCAGTGTTCTTCCTCTTCTCATTCTTGCAGGATCCTATTCCAGGAGGACACAGATGACTTGCTAGGCTGTATCTCCTAAAGAGCTTTCTCCTGCCTCCCCTAGAGCAGAGCCAGGCACTGGCCCAGACCCACCATGGGGATACATCAATGGCCAGGAGATGAAGCAGTAAAAAAGACAGATAAATATACTTCTAAAAAGTCTGAGGTCATGGGACGCCCAGGTGGCTCAGTGGGTTAAAGCCTCTGCCTTCGGCTCAAGTCATGATCTCAGGGTCCTGGGATCGAGCCCCTCATTGGGCTCTCTGCTCAGCAGGGAGCCTGCTTCCCTTCCTCTCCCTCTGCCTGCCTCTCTGCCTACTTGTGATCTCTGTCTTTCAAATAAATAAATAAAAATTTTTTTAAAAGATTTTTTAAAAAAGTGTGAGGTCTGCTTTGATATTACAGTGTCAGGGCTGGAGAGGACACTTTGGGTGTCACTTAGTACCATCTCCCATTATATAAAGTCATCCACTTCAACAAATTTAGTGAACACCAATCATAAGCTGGGCACTGTGTGGGGGCACTAGAAAGAATGATAAGCAAGTTCCTGCCCAGATAGTATCCGCACTTCAGTGAGGGGAGATGGACAAACAACTAACAAGTTCAAGTATAACTACAAACTCCCATAAGCACTGTGGACTCCAGGGAGCTCTAAGAACATGTAACAAGAAAAACTGACTTATTCTAGGGAGCTGGAGAAGGCGCCCTTGAGCAAGTCACTCTTGAGCTGAAATCTGAAGAATGTGAATTAATCAAGGTAAGAAGCAAGGGACAAGTGTGCTACACAGAAGGAACAGCATGTGCAAAATCCCAAAGGCCAGAGAGCTCACAGTGCGTGGATGATCTGGAAGAAGGCTGAAATAGCTGGTTTCCAGAGGAGGGGGCAGGGACTAGATCCTGTAGGTCAAGGTAAGGAGTAGTGAACTGAGCAGAGGAGGGAAACCCGTCGCTCAAAACCTGGCCCAGACCAGACACTGTCATTGAGTTATTACATTATTCGGTGAAGGAGCGATTTGTCCAAGATCACAGGAAAGACCTGAGACTTGAAACCAGAACTCCCACTCCCAGACTAGGGCTGCATGGTTATGTCAGTATGATGGGCAGTGGGTCCCAGTGTTTCAACCTATAGGAGGTTCCAGTTTCTTTTTGGCACCTCTCTTGAGCTCAAGGGCAAGAGAATCACCTGTGTTTGTTAACACACAGACTGCTGGGCTCCACCCCCAGAGTTATTACTGATTCAGTAGGTCTGACTAGAGCCCCCAATATTTGCATTTCTAACAAGATCCCAGGGGACCATGCTGCTGGTGGTGGGATGACCAGACTTTGAGAAATGCCACTCTAGATCAGAGTGTATGGGGGCAAAGGGGCACAGCCAGGATCCTTGGGGGCTAGAAAGGTAGATTCCTAAATCCCGGTAACCATGAGCTCTGGGATTCCAAAGGAGCCTCAGAATCTAGCCTACTACCTGCTCAGCCAGGGGAAACTGAGGCTTGGGGGGTTTAGACTCCTACACAAGAAGAAGCAATACAAATGTGCTGAGCAAACAGATAAACACAAAAGGGTTTGACCAAAGTCCAAAGGAGACCCCTGGAGACTCCAGGGCTCCTGAGCTCCAGGCCAGAGTCTCTCCTTTCTTGGGAAAGGGAGGATCAGGGAAGGGGACAGCAAGCTCAGCTTTCCCCAGCTTCTGCTGCCAGAAACATTTTCAGAATTGCAGAAATCTGCTCTTGGCCCCCAATCCTATCACCCATCCACCCTCCTTCCTTTTACATTCCCAGCTCCCTCCCTTTACACTCCAAATCCTGTGCACTTTATCCTGGCAAGCCAAGCAGCAGAGGGGGAGGTGAAGTAATAGGGAGGAAAAACTGGAAGTGGAGGAAGAATTCTTGTACTTGGATGTCCTTCTTCCAGAACAATTCCTTCGTCCTAGAAGAGTCTCAGTTTCTTTCCATCCTTGTATCCAGTCTACCCCCAACCTACCCACATTTCAATACTAGCATCTGAAACCCACAAAACCAAGGGCTAAATTTCCAAACCACATTTTCACCCAGTTTTTCTATATTAGAGTGGCCCTGGACAAAATTTTTCTCTCCTATACTAGTTGGCAACAAAATGCCACTTCTCTTGCAAACCCACATGCACAGACTCACTAATATACAAACAGCTATATATACATAAAAACAAATAAAACTTATAAAAACACATACACATATACATCAAAATACATTATTCTTTGTTCACTCATAAAAACATACCTATGCGCCCAAACATACAAGAAAAACACAGAGAGAGACACATGCAGACAGACCGCAAATCTAGGAACGCAGGCAGGGCGGCAGTGCATGGGGACAGGGGTACACACACACCCAGAGATCTCCCATCACAGTAGGGGTCTCCTGAGGGGTGGGGGTATTCCTGCATGGGCTCTGGCCCTTTAGGAGAGTGGTCCTCCCTCCTTTCAGGGCACCTAAGGTGCGGCTCTAGCCCTGAAAGCTAGAGACGGTGAGGGTGGGAGTGAGGCTGACCTGGCCAAGCCCAGTCGGACTCTGGGCCACTGTCCCTGCGCAGCAACAGGAAATGGATCTCTGAACCGCCTGGGTCCCTAGCCTGGGGACCGCTGTTGCCTCCACCACCACCCCACACCCACATGCACACACACGCACACGTGTGCCCACACACACACACACACACACACACATGGGCTTCAGGCAGGACACGCCCTCCACTCCCGCTTGGCCCGGAGCTCCGGGCTGCACTGGCAGCCCAGCTCCTTCTGTCCCCTGGGGTGTGGCCGCCCACCTGCCAGCGGAGACTTTCCGCCTGGCGGGGACACTCCCGCCACCGCCGCCATCCACCGCCCTGACCAGGTGTCCAGCTCCCCGGGACTACAGCGCCTCGGCTGCTGCCTCCACCCCTTCCTCCCGGCAGTACGGAGACAAAGCCGCGCACACGCACACGGGGGCTTCGCGGGTGCACACCCGCCCTCACACGCGCACACACGGGGAATCACACTGGCGCTCACACGGCAACACACGCACACACACCGCCACAGGCTCCAGCCACAAGCGAAGGCACTGGCACACACCCTCATCCAGATGTACACACACTCAGCTACATATTCGGACACACCCTCTAACAGACACATTCACGAAGAGACACACGCAGACACACACACCCTCACCCAGATACACACACACCACCCAGTCCAGACGCACGGAGACCCACAGCGCACACCCCTCACACACACAGATGCACACCCAGCGCACACGCACGCGCGTACACACACAGCAACCACAACCACTTGCACAGACCCACGGGCACACGCGCGCTCACACCCAACACTCGGAGATGTGGACCCCCCACACGTACCGGCGCCAGAACCGAGACTCACCAACAGAGGCCCGGGGCTTGGGACTGGGGCGCCCGCCCCCCGCCCCTCGGCGTCCAGCCACTACCACCCCCCGCCCCCCGCCTCCAGGAGCCGGTCCGCCGGCCTGTCAGTGCTCGAGGACCGGGGACCGAGCCCGGAGCCCTCGGCGATGACCTCGCACACAGACACACACGACAGCAGACGCGGCGGGGTCCCCGGGGGCCCGGGGGAGGGCGGCGCGGGCGGCTAACCTGGCAGCGGCTGCGCGGCTTCCGGGCGCTGTAGGTTCTCGGTCCGTGCGTCCGGCGGCCGCCCGGGCGGGCTCCGAGGCGCACACGAGCTGCGCAGAAATGCCCCGCTCGCTCGCTCGCTCCCTCTCTCCCTCCCACGGCGCCCAGCCCCCTCCCCGCCCGCCCCCCACACCGGGCTCCCCCCTCCGCCCCGCCCCGGCCGGCTGCCCCCGAGGAGGCGGCGGCAATCCCGGCCGCCCCAGCCGCCACCGGCGAGCTAGCGAGCAGCTGCGCCGAGCCGCGAGCAGCCGGGGGAGCGCCGCCGCCGCGGGAGCCGCCAAAGCCGCCAGAGCCGCCGGGGCCGCGCGTCGGGAGGAGCCGCGCCGGCCCCCGGGGAGGGGAGGGAAGGAGGGGGCTGAGCCCCGCGAGCCCGCCTGGCGCCCGCGGCCCGCCGCCCGCTTCCCCACGTGGGCCCCGCGCCTGGCGCCTACCTGAGCCGCCGCGGAGCCCCGAGGCCGGAGCCGAGCGCCGGGGCGACCGACAAGAGACCCCACCCCGGCCTCTTCGCCCTCCCTGTCCCAGCCCGGTGGGGTCGCGCCCCGCCCCCGCCTCCTCCCTGGTCCCCGGCAGTGCCGACCTGGGTTTTCCTGGCTAAGACGCCTCGGCTCCCGGCCCGGTGCCCCGGGCTAACCCCACGTCCCGGCGCCCTGCTCGCCTGCCTCCTCTACCTCCAGCCCGGACCTGGCCGACGCCCACCCGCCTCCTCGCCGCGCTCCCATTGTTCCCGCAGCCCGAGCTTGCGGAAGATCCCGCGGCGCCTTCCAGCCCTCTCCCCATAGCAATACCTCTGGACCCTCTGGGGGGCCTTCCAAGGACTGGCCCCTGGCTCTGGGACCCCCCGACGCCCACCCTCCACAGGCGCACGACCAGAGCAAAGAGCTTTTCTAAATTAGGGTTATAACCACCGGCCCTTAACAGGCTCTCCTTCAGGTCCTGCTTTGAGTACAGACTGAGGCTTGTGGAAGGAGGAATTAATCCAAGTTCAGCAAGCCTGAGAGGGCAGCAAGGAGAAAATGGGGCTACCTATTAGGTGTCTTCATTCCATAAATGAAGAAACTGAGGGCTCCTGGGTCAGGGTCAGGGTCAGACCGTCTAGAAGTGCAAGGAATAATGAGCCTGCCCTTCTTTGTTAGATACTAAATAAATCAGAGCGGGGGGGGGGGGGGGGGGGCGAAGCAAACCTCATATACTTCCGGGGTTTTACTTTCTTCAGAAGAAAGGTAAAGACCTACTAAGTGCAGGCGCTTTCACACAAGGTGTCTCACTGAGCCCGGACCATAGTCCTATGTAGCCCTGTGATTATACCCATTTTTGCAGATGGGAAGCTTGTCCTAGGTCTCTCTACCATGCAGAATGGAGCCAAATAAAGCCCAACCATTATTCAAGTTCTTTACTGCGGTCCTTACCTCCAGCATAGGAAACTAAGTGCCAAATGAGCAGCTGAGAACATAAGAAATCAAGAAGAGGAGGCTTAGTTTGCACTTTGAAGAACTTCCACAAACTAAGAGCGGAACTGAGGGAATCCAGGTCCCAATGCAAGACTGAGCGTGGCTTGTCCAGGAGGAAAACATAAGAAGAACTAACGATAACTAGCATGTTTGGAGCACTTATACCAGGCAGTGCTCTAAGAGCCTTCCTTGTACTAACTCATTTAATCCCACAATAACACTGTGCAAAAGATGTTATTCTTGCCCCCATTTATACAGAAACACAAAGACATTACAGAGCTTTTAAAGCGCCAGAGCCAGGATTCAAATCCAGGAAGCTGACTCCCCAGCCCGCCTTTTTAACTACTGGAGACCAGACAGAAGCAGCCCCAACGTGAGACAAAGAAAGGCACTGGAACTCCCAGAGCACCCACCACAACGGGCCGCTATTGAACTTGCCATCCTCTGTCTCCCCGTGTGCGCTTAGTGCTCCACACGCAACCTGCTATGTGGGCCTAATTTGTTGAGCGACTGCATGACTGCCACATGGGGCTGGCGTGCCGAGTGCCGTGTGCAGGGCTCAGTTGCAGCCCTCTCTGCTCTGCTGGGCATCTTTATCAGTGCTTTTAGATGAAACCGAGGAAGGCATGAAACGCGAATCAGATCTACTGCTATCATGAAGCTGGAAGGGACAGCAAACACTCTGTAAGCCGAAATTAGTTTCCAAAGATCTCAGCGGCCTTGGGGCTGAGCTGGAACCAACAAGATCAGGTGCCACCCAGAATACATGTAAATTCCTGCCCTTTGGTTCAAACCAGAGCAGCCCCATAGAACTTTCTGTGATGATGGAAATGTCCTAAACCTGCGTTGTCCTTTTTCTTTTTTTAAGTGGGTTCCAGGCCCAGCGTGGAACCCAACACAGGGCTTGAACTCACCACCTTGAGATCAAGACCTGAGCTGAGATCAAGAGTCAGATGCTTAATTGATTGAGCCACCCAGGCACCCGTGCATTGTCTGATATGATAGCGACTAGCCACCTGTGGCTGCAGGGCACAGGAAATATGGCTAGTACAACTGAGAAACTGAAATTTTAATTTCATTTTAAGTGCTTGAAATGTATTAGCCACATGCAGCTAGTGACTGCCATATTGGCAGTACAGTTCCAAATGATCAAGTACCCCGGATCCAAGATAGAATCTAGATTACAAAGAGTTCCAGTGAAAATAACTTAAAGGTTTGAGTTGACCTCAACTTCAACAGAGCAATGTGGCTGTAAAAAAAGAAAGGGAGGAAGGGAGGGAAGGAGGAAAGGAAGAAAGGAAGGAAGAGGGGGGGAAAGTGAACATGATTACTGTATCAACAGAAAGCAGAGGTCAGACCAGCTTGGTGCTGCCCTGGGCAGATCACAGCTGGGCCACAGGGCTCAGCTCTGGGGCCCACATTCTGAGATCGACACTGTCACATGAGAGTTTGTCTAGAGGAGGAGACCAGAATAAAGAGGACCTGAACGCCATTGTGTGATGAATGATTTAAACAGCCTAGAGAAGGGAAAGGATGGGGTAGGCGTAGTGGCTATCTCCAAACCTCACCTCTGATAAACAAAACAAAAAATTTCTGCAAACCCTTAGGCCACACTATCCATGTCTAATTTATCTTCCTATTCCCCGGGCACCTACTTCACCCAGGACCTGGCCCATATGAAACAATAACTACAAACTTGCTGACTGAATGGATGTGGAGGGATTCCACTCAGCTCCAGCGGATGGGCCTCAGGGAGGACAATTTCTGCTCATTACAAAGAACTCATTAACAGGGGCACCTGGGTGGCTCAGTCAGTTAAGCAGCCACCTTAGGCTCAGGTCATGATCCCAGGGTCCTGGGATCGAGCCCCGCATCTGACTCCTTGCTCAGTGGGGAGCCTGCTTATCCCCACTCTGTCACTCCCCCTGCTTGTGTTTGCTCTCTCTCTGTCAAATAAATAAATAAAAATCTTAAAAAAAAAAAAAACCCCACTAACAGTCACAGCTATCCAAGAATGGAATGGGCGACCTTGGGAGTGATGTGCTCCCTGGCAATAAAAGTATTCAAAGAGATTGGGTCTTCACATCCAGATGGCCAACAGACATGGGAAGATGCTCCACATCGTTCATCATCAGGGAAATGCAAATCAAGACTACAATGAGTTACCACCTCACACCTGTCAGAATGGCTGAAATTAACAATACAAGAAACAACAGGTGTTGGCGAGGATGCGGAGAAAGGGGAGCCCTTCCTACACTGTTGGTGGGAATGGAGACTGGTGCAGCCACTCTGGAAAACAGTATGGAGTGTCCTCAGAAAGTTAAAAAGAGAACGACCCTACAACACAGCAATCACACTACCAGGTATTTACCCAAAGAATACAAAAATACGAATTCACAGGGATGCTTGCACTGCCATGTTCCTAACAGCACCATCGACACCAGCCAAATTATGGAAAGAGCCCAAATGTCCGTCAACTGATGAATGCATAAAGAAGACATGGTGTGTATATAGACCGTGGAGTATTACTCAGCCATAAAAATGAATGAGATCTTGCCATTTGCAATGACGTGGATGGAGCTAGAGGGTATTATGCTAGATAAGTTAGAGAAAGACAACATGATTTCAGTCATAGGTGGAATTTAGTAACAAAATAAACGAGCAAAGGAGAGAGGGAGAGATGGCAGGAGGGAGAGAGGGAGAGAGAAAAGCAAAACAAGAAACAGACCCTTAACTGATGGTTACCAGAGGGTTGGTGGGTGGGGGCGTGGGGGAAATGGGTGAAGGGAACGAAGGAGCACACCTGCTGTGATGAGCGCTGGGTGCTGTGTGGAAGTGCTGACTTACTATACAGTACACCTGAAACTAATATTACATTGTAGGTTCGCCAACCGAAATTTAAATAAAAACTTTTTTTAAAAAGAGAAGGGGGGACGCCTGGGTGGCTCAGTTGGTTGAGCGACTGCCTTCAGCTCAGGTCATGATCCCAGCGTCTTGGGATTGAGTCCCACTTCGGGTTCCTTACGCAGCAGGGAGCCTGCTTCTCCCTCTGCCTTGCCTGCCACTCTGTCTGCCTGTGCTCGCTCTCTCTGACAAATAAATAAATAAAATCTTAAAAAAAAAAAAAAGAGAGAGAGAGGGAGAGAGAAGGGACTGCCCAGCACATAATATAAGTAGGAAAGCCAGTCCTCATTATCTACCTAATCAGGCACGTTTGATTTACTTTCTGTCAGAAAAGAGACTGGGTCTTCATTTGGAAGCTGAACTAGGAACCAGTTGAGAATTGGACAAGTTCTATTAGGAGGGAAAGGACAAGATCAAGGTCGTGCTTCTAAATAACTTTCGTTCTGTATGTACAGAACAAACTGACGAGGAGGGACCAGTTAGGAGCCATGGTCGTGGGCCAGGAGCTGAGAGAAGAGAGAAGAAGGCAGTGAGAATGGAAAACCAAGGACAGAGGGCGCCTGGGTGGCTCAGTGGGTTGAAGCCCCTGCCTTCAGCTCGGGTCATGATCCCAGGGTCCTGGGATGGAGCCCCACATCAGGCTCTCTGCTCAGTGGGGAGCCTGCTTCCCCCCAAGCCCCGCTGCCTGTCTCTCTGCCTACTTGTGATCTCCATCTGTCAAATAAATAAATAAAATCTTAAAAAACAAAAAACAAACCACCAAGGACAGGGGAGTCACCAAAGGAGCACAGCCTGTTTGCTGGGGGTCAGGCCCTGTACTTCTTGTCCTGCCTCTGCCTTTAGCTGATGGTGCGCTCTGGGGTGAATCCCTTTCCTTCTTCAGATTTCAGCTTTCCCATGTCTGAAGTGCAGAATAATCCCCAAGTTCCTTCTAATTCTGGATCCTTTTTATGGGAGCGAGATTATGAAGGACAGCTATGATAATGATTTCGACAGCCTTTACAAGCTTCAAAGCAACAGTATCCTTGCTCTCATTACTATTATTATTATTATTACAGAGACAGCCTCCCCAGGACAGGGTGAAGGGACTAGCAGGAGAGGACAAGCAGTCCACAGACTGCATCTGTAGGGGCGGGAGTAGAGGGCAGGGGGCAGGGCCTCTCATCTCTGGAGAGGACCAGCTGGCCACTGTACCCCTCCCCCAAGTTCTGTGAGGACAAACAGCGTTCTGTGTGTTGTCACCTCAGGAACCGTTTCCTCATTCCTTTGAGCCACACCCCATGCCTGGCTCAGGGAAGCAACCAGATCTAGAAAAAGTTAGACTGTCTCCCTCATTTTAATGTTCACCAATGAGACCTGATGTGGTCTTTTCCTCAAATAGCAAGTAGCATCATCTCATATGAAAACAACCACTGTGACTGGGCACTGTATACTAAGTACCTTATATGATTTTCTCACCCTGGGAGGAAGCTAGAATTATTAGGTCCATTTTATAGACGGGGGTACCGCGCCTCGTGGAGATACACAATTTTCCCACAGTTGCACAGGTTATGTGGGGGATTCTAATACAGGTCTTTGTGCACGAGAGGCCGCGGTCCTAAAGGCTTCTAGCATTTTACTATGTAATTTTGCAACAACTTAGGGAGGAGGGTAAGGTCAGAATGGTCTACCACTTACACCAGGGGCCACAGAGAGGCTGAGTTAAATCGCTCTGACAAGTTGGTAAAGTCTTTCCAAATGCAGTTCAGCGTTCTTTCCGGTTCTCTGTTCCTCTCCTCTGACCCAGCATTTCTTCCCTCTTTCTTCCTTACCTTCCAGTGCCTCCCCCGTCCTCCTAGGTCTCCTGGGTAGGGATTTGCCCAGCTCACATAAGAGAAGGACTTTTACTGGTCCTTTACCTGGGGCAGAGAAAGGGAAGGCTTTCTGAAAGACAAAAGTGAATTCCCACCTCCCCCGCCCCACACACACACCACGAGCACATACACCCCAGCCCAGGGCCTTGAGGTGACAGTGGAGGTGAAGGCTTACAGGGTGAGTCACGCGGAGCTTAGCCACCAGTCACAGGAGTGCCAGGTGCTAAGCTTAGTTTAGAGGGCTGGAAAAGTAGGCCAAGTGCTCTCATCCCCAGGAGCGCCACCAGGTTGCAGCAGGTACCCCCCAACTCATCTCATCCCCAAATGTTGCCAACACGTAGGAGCCACTGTGTAAGGCCTGGTGGGCAGAGGGGACACACCCTTCAGAGGGGAGGGGATAAAAGTGTGAGTACAAAGTAATATATACTTAAAAGAGTGAGGGGGGCACAAGGTGATTAATTTGGAGGAGAGAAACTCATGGAGTTGAGATTAGAGTGGAGATTTTTTTTTTTTAAGATTTTTTTTTTTTAAGATTTTATTTATTTGCCTGAAAGAGAAAGAGAGATGGAGCATAAGAAAGGCGAGGGTCAGAGAGAGAAGCAGACTCCCCACTGAGCAGGGAGCCCAATGCCTGTGGGACTCAATCCTGGGACTCCAGAATCTTGACCTGAGCTGAAGGCAGTCACTTAACCAACTGAGCCCCCCAGGTGGAATGGAGCTTTAAAGAGTGAGTTGAACAGAGGCGCCTGGGGGGCTCAAATGGTCAAGCGTCTGCCTACAGCTCAGGTCTTGATCCCTGGGCTCAAGCCCTGCATTGGGCTCTCTGCTCAGCAGGAAGCCTGCTTCTCCCTCTCCCTCTGCCTGCTGCTCCCCCTGCTTGTGCTCTTTCTCTCTCTGTCAAATAAATAAATAAAATATTTTTTAATAAAAAGAGTGAGTTGGACATGCAGAAGTGGCAGAGGGGTACTCCAGGCTGCAGGAATGCACACGCAGAAGCTCTAAAGCTTAAATACATTTGGACTCCATCAAGCAGTCAATAGGGAGCCATGGAGTGCACTATAGCTTTGGAGAAAAACAGTCTGAGTTAGAAACCTGCCTCTGCCCCTTCTCAGCTTTACCTTGGACCCTTCAGTAGAGATATTATTATTCCCATAATTTGCTTTCCCCCTCCCAGGAAGATTACACACTCTAGCCAGTTGCCATGTGACTTGAGTACCCTCCAGAGGAAGGAGTACACTTCCACATGGGGCTTGACCACACAACCTACTTTGGCCAATGAAATGTGGGCAGGTGAGATTATCTGCCAGTTCTAAGCAGAAACTTGAAAGGCCTCTGTGCAGCTCAGTCTAAAAGCATACTGTTTTATCCCTGCCATTGGAATGGCATGTCCTGGATAGGGTCTGTGCCCTCAGCCTGAATCCCGAGGTGAAAAAAACAGAGAGATCAGAGCTCCAACATTACAGCCGCACCACAGCTACTGGTGTTTAACATGAGGGAGGAAACCCTGTGGTTGTCAGAGAGTGAGATCCGGGGGCTATTTGCCATCACGGCATAATGCTGCCTGGTACGCTCCTTACGACGTGGGTGATTTCAGTAGTACCTACCTCGTGGACTGTCGTGAGGACTAGGTAAGACTGTCTCATGAAAAATGTATGACTGTTTCATCCACGATGTAAATGGCACTACAGAATGATTACTCTGTCCACGCGTATAGAGAAATTTGGTACAGGACAGAAATGACATTTACAAAAAAATAGCAAAGGATGTTGTGGTGGGTTGAAAAGCGCCCCCCCCCCCCCGCCAATAACATACACACAAAATTCACACCCACCCAGAAGCTCAGAATATGAGCTTTTTTGGATATAGCGTTTTTGCAGATGTGATTAGTTAGGGATCTCAAGATGAACTTATCCTGAATTTAAAATGGGCCCCATGGGGCACCTGGGTGGCTCAGTGGGTTAAAGCCTCCACCTTCGGCTCATGTCATGATCCCAGGATTCTGGGATCCAGCCCTGCATCGGGCTCTCTGCTCAGCAGGGAACCTGCTTCCTCCTCTCTCTTTGCCTGCTTCTCTGCCTACGTGAGATCTCTGTCATATAAATAAATAAAAATCTTTTAAAAAAATGGGCCCCAAATCCAATGACTGGTGTCCTAAAAAGAAGAGCAGATACAGAGAAACCCAGAGAAGGCGGCAATTTGCGGATAGAGACAAGGAATAGAGTGATATGTCTACAAGCCAAAAAACCTCCAAGGATGGCAGGCAACCACCAGAAGCTAGGAGAAAGGCGTGGGGTGTTTTCTCCTTCAGAGCCTCCAACAGAAACCGACCCCGCTGACATCTTGATTTTGGACTCCAGCCTCCCGAACAGGGGGAGAATAAATTTCTGTTGTTTTAAGCCACCAGGGTGTGGTAATCTGTTATGACAGCCCTAGGAAACTAATACTTTTGGATTACTTTTTAAATGGTACTGAACAATTGGTTATTCATTTGGAAAAAAATAAAATTGGATTCCTACTTCATGGTACACACAAAAAGAACCTTCAGTTGGATCAAAGACCTAAATTTGAAAAGCAGAACTTTAAAATCTTTGGAAGAGGGGCACCTGGGTGGCTCAGTGGGTTAAAGCCTCTGCCTTCAGCTCAGGTCATGATCTCAGGGTCCTGGGATGGAGCCCCACGTCGGAATCTCTGCTCAGCGGGGAGCCTGCTTCCTCCTCTCTCTCTGCCTGCCTCTCTGCCTACTTGTGGTCTCTGTCTGTCAAATAAATAAATAAAAATCTTAAAAAAAAATCTTTGGAAGAAACAGAAGATCATTCTTTGGACCTCGGGGTAGGGAAGGAGTTCTTAAGACACAAAAGTCACAAATTGTATTAGTCTGTGTACTCCACAGAAACAGAACCAATAGGGGAGAGATAGAGGAGGCGGGAATTAACTTTTGCCTTTCTGAAAGCCTTCCCTTTCTCTGCTCCAGGAGATAGATAGATAGATAGATAGATAATAAGAAATTGGCTCACGTAGGTATAGAGGCAAACAAGTCCTAAGATCTGAAGCTGGAAACCTGGGAGAACCGACGGTGTAAGTTCCAGTCTGAGTCTGAGTGTGAGTCCAAAGGCAGGAGAAGGATAATATCCCAGCTGGAAGGCATCCAGGCAGAGAGCGAGCAAAGTCTCCCTTACTCTGCCTTTCTGTTCCATTCAGGCCGTCAGTGGCCTGGATGAGGCCTGCGCGCCCTGGGGAATGCTATCTGCTTCACTCAGACGTGAATCGCATCCAGACACGCTCTCACACACATACCTAGAATCATAGCTAACCAAATATCTGGGCACTCTGTGGCCCCATCAAAGTGACACAGAAAGTTAATTGGAATAATTCCCAAAAATATAATGTTGGTAGGAAAAAAGTATATCGCAGGTAATACAACTTCTATCATTTATACAGAACTTTAAATTAACAAAGCAACAATGAAGATTGTTTAGGGATACTCGTACACGTAGTAAAAGTTGTAAAGACATTTCCTGCCGTGATAAACACCAGGATAAACTTCAGGAGAGTGGATCTCTCTGGGTAGAGAGGGAGGGGAATAGGATCAAGCAGGGGTACACAGGAAGCTGCGGTTTTATCTGTAACAGTTTATTTCTTAAGCTGGGTAGTGTGTCGGTGACTGTGCACCACTGTGCACTATAATTTTTCTCAAGATATAATTAACATACCATAAAATTCATCATTTTTAAGTGTGTAATTTAGTGGGGTTTTTTGTTTATTCACAAGGTTGCGCAACCATCACTACGATAATTCCAGAACATTTTCATCACTCCAAAAGAAACCTCCTATCCATTAACAGTCACTCCCCATTCCCCCCTCCTACCAGCCTGTCAACCACTAATCCACATTCTCAATCCACGCATTCATGTAAATGGATCATTCAGCATGTGGTCTTTGGTGGCTGGCTTCTTTCATTTAGCATAACGCTTTCAAGATTTATCCATGTTACAGCATGACTCAGTCTGCTATTTTTTTTTTTTTGTGGCTGAATTATACTCCATTGTATGTATATACCACATTTCTGGCTATCGATTCATCAGTTGATATACGTTTGGGTTGTTTCCACCTGGCTGTTATGAACAATGACATTCTGAACTTTTATGTGCAAGTTTTGCACCAAACTTATGTTTTCATTTCTCTTGGGTATACAGCTATGAGTGGAATTGCTGGGTCATGTGGTAACTCTGTTTAATTTTTTTTTTTTTTAGATTTTATTTCTTTATTTGACAGACAGAGATCACAAGTAGGCAGAGAAGCGGGCAGAGAGAGAAGAGGAAGCAGGTTCCCCGCTGAGCAGAGAGCCCGATGCGGGCCTCAATCCCAGGACCCTGGAATCATGACCTGAGCCGAAGGTGGAGGCTTTAACCCACTGAGCCACCCAGGTGCCCCCTCTGTTTAATTTTTGAAGAACTTCCAAAGCAGCTTCACCATGCTACAATCTCACCAGCAATATTTGAGGGTCAATTTCTCCACATCTGTACCACCACTTGTTCTTACCTCTCTTTTTGATTGTAACCCCCCTCGTGGCTATGAAATGACATGCACTATGCGTTTTGGTGTATCTGAATTCTTTTGTAAGTATTTTTATGTTTTGTATTTAATGAAGAAAGACCACTGTGATGGCTGGTGTGGAGGATGGATGGCAGAGGTCATGAAGAAGGACAGGCTGGGGCCCACTTAGAGGCCAACACAAATCTCAGAGTGGACTAAGTTTGGGGGCGGAGGTATTATTCAGCCTACTACAGTTCCATTCATTGTAGATTGAGAAAAATACCGATAGTTACTTGTAGGCTAATGTTCTTAGCAGCATTACTCATATAGGCCAAAAGTGGAAACAACCCAAGTGTTAGGCCATAGATGAATGGACAAAGAACATATGGTATATCCATTGAAGGGAATAGTATTCAACTATTAAAAGGAATGAAATTCTGAAACCTGCTACAATATGGATGAACTTTGAAGACATGACGCTAAGTCAAAGAAGCCAATACATACAATGGGATAAATACTGTATGATTCCATTATATGAGGTATCTAGAACAGGCAAATTAACAGAGACAAAAAGTAGAATAAAGGTTACCTGGGACCTAGAGGGAAGTAGTTACTATGTAATGGGTAAAACATTTCTGTTTGTGTTGATGAAAAAGTTCTGGAAATAGAAGTGATGTGTTATACAATGCTGAGAATGTACTTAAATGCCACCAAACTGTACCCTTAAAATGGTTCAAAGAGTAAATTTTAGGTGATGTATATTTTGCCACAATAAAAATAAAAATCTGTATTCCTAAAAAAAAATAAGCCGAGTAAAAAATATGAATAACTGTATTTATTTTTTTAGCTTATCCGAGCATAATTATGATCAGTTTCCTTCAGATATTCCAGGAGTGCTGGATTCGCCTAGAGTTCGCCTGCTGTGTTGCTAATACACTCCTCCCACATATTCCTAACACTTGGAGTATGGCACACTAATGGATCATACCTTTGGCAGAGCAAAGGGCAAATGATGGGCAAATTTTCTTGGGGGAAAGTGGAGGAGTCAAAATATCATTCTATGGACAGGTATAGAACTCATAAAGGATTTATGTGGCTAAGGGCAGTGGAGGCATGTCAGTCCTCTGCTTCTAATGAAGACAGAATCAACAGATACGGCAAGGGGAAAGACCTAGCTCGGGTATCAGGAGTCCTCTCACCACTGCAGAATAAGAGGGCTGAGCCAGTAATCTCTGAGACCCCTCCAGCTCTAAGAGTACCTAGCTCTGTTACTAAAAAATGAATGGGAATTCAAACTGGCCCAGGGCCTGTGGTTCGTGTGGCACTGTGCCAAGTGCTTTCTAGTAGCTTATTCAACCCTCATGACTCTGTATGCTTGGTATTACTATCCCCATTTTGCATATAAGGAAATAAGAGTCCAGATAACTTACTCAGAGTTCTGGAGCTAAGAGGTAGCACAGCTGAGAACCAAGGTCAAGGATGTCCAGCTCCAGAGTCCCATGCTCCACACTACACTGTGCTATAACATCCTCTTTGGTAGAGATATTTGGGAACAGAGAAAGCTGACTCTGGGTTACAAGTGGGGCCAGCCCCAGCCCAAAGGCAAGAGCCCAAAGCCACTTGTCAAGATCTGTTAGTCATTCTCTCATATGCCAGGTCCAGAGACAGGAGCTGCAAATCTGCTACAAACTGTCCACCAATCTTCAAAGATGGAACACTTTACAAGTGTTCACCGCCCCTGGAAATCTCTGGAGCATCCGTCTCCCAGGTGAACTGGTTGTGAACCTTGGAGGTGAAAAGGGCAGTCCCTTTTGGCAGAAGTATGACCTCAGGCCTTTGCAGCTCTCTGACCTAGAACAGGCAGACAAACAACAACAACAACAACAAAACAAGTTGTAAGGTAAAGCACCCCAAGGTGGCTGAAGGATCTTCCACATGGGTTTTATCAGAGAATGTACTGGAATAATTTCCCATTTGTAGCTGGCCTTCTGGCCTCCAATCCATTCTATACCTCAGTGGCCTGGTTAAATGTCCCAAAGGACAGTTCCAGTGAGGGCCCTCTACCCCTCAAGAGAGAAATCCAAAGTCCTCAGCTTGGTATCTGAGGCCCTCTGTGATTTGTCTCTATTTCTGTTGCCAGCACCTCGCATAAGCAGACCCCGACCCTCCTCACAGCTCCTCGTTCACGTCTCACCCATGACAACGGGCTGTGGCAGCTGTGCCCAGTTCTAAATGCTCTTCACCAGGCAAAAATCTCCCCCCTTCCTTCCTTTGGAGAACTCTGCTCTCTCCTCATACACAGACCTCTCTATCCTCCAATGGAAACCATCTTCCTGGCCCCATGGATTAATTCCAGGTTGGGTATGTGACCGAAGTTGAACCCCTTACAATCTTCTCTGGGCCCCTCTCGCTGTGGGTAGCAGGGAGGGCTGTCCTGCTCTCCCCTGATCTGGCATAACTCTTACCCGGACTCTCCTAGGCCGCCTAGCACTTTCTAACTCGTACTCCGGGTATTCTCATATTCTCTGAGACTGCCTCAGCCCTGCTTCCTCCAAGGGCTCCACTTCTTCTCAAGTGCTCAATTTTAACAGGCATTTCCTAACTACCTCTTCTGTGCAGACATTGTGCTATGCTCTGGGGATCCGGAGCTGGATAAGACAATGTCCCTTACTGAATGGATGGATGAATGAAAATGGCCCTTGGGCCTCACCCGGTTTATCACAGGGGATTTGGGCAGCAGAAAATAGTAAATCTAAAGACCAAAGTCATCAGCCTGGCGTTCGAGAGCCTCTCGATCCAGTTCTAATGTTGTGTCCCCACTACACGCATTCTGAGCTCCCGCCAGACTGGCCTGGTGGTCGTCCTAGAATAGTCTGAGATGTCCCCACATGCATGTGTTGGCCCAGGCCGTGGTCTTCTCTCACGGTCTCTTTCTGTTTTTCTCTTCCATTCATAACTTCCCTTTTGCCATGTCATGGGGACCTCCTTTCTCTCACTTTTAGCTCCTCTCCCTTCTACTCCCCCTCTGTCACCATGTCTCCTTTCCCTTTTCCCTGCTCTCAGCTGTCGCTGAGCTCTCTTCTGACACTTCCTTGCATCCCACTCTTACCTCTTAATTCTCTCCCTTTTGTCTCCTAAACCCCTTCTTGCTCTGTGCACAGCCTCCTCCTCCTCTGAGGGAGCAAAAGATGGGATAAGACAAATCTAAAGCCAACTGCTTCTAGATCTCATCCCAAGAAGCCCTCAAAGTCAGGTGGAAAGGAGAGGGGGAGAAACAGAGGGCAGAAGGGATTCTGGAGGCAGAGAAGAGGCTGCCTAGCGACCGACTGCCCGTGAATCAACAGGGAGCGCTGTGTCTGTTACCCACCTCCAACCCACCCCCAGCCCTTCCCTTTCCTCCCTGTGATCACAGAATTATGAAAAGTCAGAACTACACAAACTATTGACATCCATCTACTCTGCCTCCCTAATTTTGCAGCTAAGAAGGTGAGGCACAGCTAAGGAAACAGAGGCCCAGAAAAGGGAAGCATGAGCTAATGTCACCCAGCAAGCCAGTGGCTCAGCAGAAATTGAAGTCCTAGCCCTCCCACCTTCTAGAACAGTGGGTACCCTTTTACCCAGATCATACTACCTTGCTCCCTGCCGTCCCTCCCCCTGGTCCCAACCCCATCAAGTTTGGGATTACATCTAAGGATTCCTCATCTCCCCGCCACTTCCTCTGTTCCTACCTGGAGTGAGGATCCAGTGAAATAGGGGCAGAAGGGACACACGACATCAGAAGGTCCAGCCCTAAGCACCAGGAACATATTCAGTGATGATGGGATGGGGAAAGTGTTAAGCTGGCCTGTAGGGGGACCAGTCTCCTCTTCGGAGAGCACCATTATAAGCAGCCTCTAGTGAGTTCCAAGTTGCTGCGTTAGGATCCTTTCTCACCCTCCCAGCTTAGCTGGCCACCTAGAGGCCCTACCTCCCTCAGCCAGCAGCCAGCCATGGACTTCAAACAGAGGCCACCCAGGCGCAGGATGGTCCACGGCTGCCAGCAGAGGTGGCTGGGGGGTGGGGGTGGGGGTGGTGTTCCAGAGGCTCCACTTTCAGTCCTGCTCCTCTGCTCCACAAAGGGCCACTGTCTGAGCACAGAGGGACCCTGGAGGAAGGCCTCCCAAGGTGCTCAGAAACAGGGCTAGGTTTCATCATGCTGGGCCTTCAGGCCAAGTAAACACCGAGATGGAAACAGGCCCAGCGACTCATTCCTGCAGACGGAACCCTGGCTTCAGGAGGGCTCCGTGGCATCCTGACCCAGGGCTTCCCTAAGAAAATGAGGACCAAGGTTATTTGCCCAATGTTCTCCAGACACGGAGAGTCAGGATGGGGAACTGGCTCTCTCCAATCCTCTTCCCATGGCTCAAGGAGCACCCCATTTTCCCCTTAAGAAGCACACGTTTTACAAGACATTTTCTAATTAGTTCAGGAGGAGAGAGCTCTGTGAGCTTGCATAATCAGGGAAGACTTCCTAGAGGAAGTGCCATTTAGCTGTGATTCTGCCTCCACGCGTAGGTAGAATCTCCCCAAATGGACAGGAAGGAGAAATGCATTTCAGGCAGAGAGCACAGCACTGACGAGTCGTGGTGTCTGGAAAGCAGGAGCATTTGGAAGTCCATGAAGAGACTTATCCAGCAAGGGCAAAGAAAGAATTCACATGGGAAAAGATGGGAAATAAAGTCAGAAAGTTTGGTTGAAGGTTAAACCACGACCAGTGTAAACAGCCAGGCTGAGGAGTCATGACATCTCCTGAGCAGAGGAAATGTCTTTACATTGAGCCCCAATCTTCTGGATAACCTTGGGCTGGTTCTGTCTTCTCTCTGGGGCTTGGTTTCCTCATCTTGAAGATGAAAGTGTGATGCCAGAGAATCCGGAAGCTGCTTTACATCTCAAAATGCAAGAATTCTCTAATGGGGCAACAGGGGCTGCAGAGAATGAAAGGAGGAGAGGAAAGGCTGTGGCCACATGCCAGGTATCCCTGGGCTGCCTCTCCACAGTGAATCATCCACACATAGCTGTGGAATGGCCCTCATCACTACCTCCACCGCCAGGCACTATGCTGAGTACTCCCCACTCTTTAAAACTTCAGTTTTTTGTGAATAGGAAATGCATGTACATATTGCAAATTTTAAGTCATAAAAATATACATGTATGGTAAAAATAAGTTTCCCTCCTTCCCCTATTTTCAGCCATCCATTTCTTTTCCCACTGCTACCAGTTTCCTGCATATCCTTCTAGAGATAACCTATACATAGATAAAGATGCTATGAAGTCTCTTTTTCTTTACACAGATGGGAGCATACTGGACACGCTTCTACATCTTGTTTTTTTTTAACTTAGAAATTCTGGAGATCTGTTCACATGAGTATATAGAGAGCTGCTTCTTTCTTTGCATGGCAGACCACGACTTACTCAAGTAGTCCCCAGTGGATAGATAACTAGGGCATTTCTTTTCTATTCTAAACAATGCATTGATAAATATCCTGAACATTCATCGTTCAGCTTATCCTGGAATAGATCTACAGGACATATTCTTAGAATGGAAATTATATGCTAAGTTCTTCGTATGACTTAATATTCACAATAGTAATTTCAAGCAGTTATAATTATACTGGTCTTGCAAATGGGAGAATCGAGGCACAGAAAGAATCACACAGATCCTGCGTACTAGAGTTGAGATTCCAATATAGTCAGTCTGACCCCAGGGCCACCAGGCTCAATCATTCCACCAGCGCCTCTCAAACTTCAGCACGCACCCACATCCCCTGGAGGGCTTGTTAAAACATAGGTCACCGCGCCCTACCGCGAGAGTTTCTGATCCAGTTCAGCTAGGCGAGGCCCAAGAATTTGCATTGGTAACAAGTTCCTGGGTGATCACTCTTTGAGAAGCACCACAGTTTAATAGCTCTCACACCTTCAGCGGTGCAGGGTGTCCAAAAAGAAAGCAGTTGGAATTCAGCACCTGGCCTTGACAAGATCGGAGTCGAGGAGCATAAATCTGAGCTCCATGAGGGGAGGGTGAGTGCCCAGCACAGTGCCTGGTACTCAGTAGTCCTCGGTAAATGCTTGTTGAATGAACGAATGAATACCTACACGAGGTACAAGTGCTCCATGTAGCACTTGTTGCTGCCTCTTTTCCCATCTCCCCCCCCCACCCCGCCCAGGAGCCCACCTGGCCTGGGGGAAGGCCCACTGCCCACAATGGCGGAGAGCCAACTTCATATTGTGAGAGCCTGCTGTGAGCGGCATGTTGGTGTTTTCCCAAAATTCTTATATTGAAGTCCTCCCCTCCCCTCAAGGTGATGGAATTTGGAGGTGGAGCCTTTGGGATGTAATTAGGGTTAGAGAGGGTTAGGAAGGTAGGGCCTTCCCATGATGGGATTAGTGTCCCTATAAGAAGAGGAAGAGGCCTGGGGCACCTGGGTGGCTCAGTTGTAAGCATCTGCCTTCCGCTCAGGTCCTGATCCCAGGGTTCTGGGATCGAGCCCTGCATCAGGCTCTCTGCTCTGTAAGAAGCCTGCGTCTCCCTTTCCCACTCCCCCTGCTTGTATTCCCTCTCTCTCTCTCTGTCAAAGAAATAAATAATCTTAAAAAAAAAAAAAAAGAAGAAGAAGAGAAAGAGGCCTGAGTTCTTCCTTTGTCTGCTGTGTGAGGGCAATGTGGCTGTCTGCAGGCCGGGAATAGGGACTCACCAGGAGCCAAGTCAGCATGCACCTTGATCTTGAACTTCCTGACCTCCAAAACTTTGAGAAATAAATGTCTGTTTTTTAACCCCCCAGTCTATGGTATTTACTATAGCACCCCAAGCTGAGTAAAACAGAGCACTTGGGAATGCCGCTGTTTGTGTCCTCCCATTCCTCACTTTGCTTAAACTGGAATCAATGAGGCAGCCAGGCCTTTGTTATTAATGGAAAGGCAGCATCCCAGGATGCTAGAGCTCAATCAAGA
Organism: Lutra lutra; assembly: GCF_902655055.1. NCBI lineage: Eukaryota > Metazoa > Chordata > Mammalia > Carnivora > Mustelidae > Lutra > Lutra lutra. Next base: position 121,253,697 of record NC_062286.1, on the reverse strand, counting down.
TAAACTAACCCAATGCTCTCATTCATTATGATTAATAACAATAACTATAAATCATAGCACACCCATGCAATTGACATGCTTACTTTTCAAAAAATTATTATTCCCTCTAATTGAATTGCCTGTGTTTCTTTCGCCCTTATTCTGGTACACAGCCTCTCTTTCCATTCCACGTGGTTGATGTGGCCAGTCCACATACACACAAACTAGGAGAAAGACGTAAAGACAGGAGGACGTCTGAGGTCGGTGGGGTGCTCCTTCTGCAGACTGAGGCACTGACAACCCAGACAAAGTGTTCAGGGTCATGCATTGTCGCCCGGAGGCACCCAAATACCAGCCCAACTCCTCAAGGTGCTGATTCTGTTACAGAATTCCACCCCTGAGCTCAGGGGCCTTGAGGACCCCTGCAGCTTCTTCCAGCGACTCCCCACCTGGCCTTGAGTCCTGCTTCTGCTGCCTGGCTCCCCCACAGACCTCTGTCCTGGGCTCCTTCCCCTGTCCGTGCCCTTGCTTTGAACCCCACACCCCAAAGCCCAGACTTGTATCTGAACACGTCTAGGCCCCAGACCCCTGGAAAAACAACACGGGAGAAGCCATTGGTTGAGCAGCTGGAGCCAAGGTGGCCAGCAGTCGGGGCGAGAATTTCAGGGGCCAAGGCAGTCAGAGCCGGCTGGTCAGGTGTACCGCAGGCCCGCAGCGTGATTCAACCGCAAATGTTGAGTGCAAAGCAGGTCAGCCATCACCGCAGCCGGGCAGGTGGAGTCGGACACCGCAGCTCTCCGTCTGGCTGAGTCACACAGGGGCCAGGGAGGGACAGTCAGGCGGACTCAGTCATGCAGAACCCCAGTCCCCGGGCTGCAGCTAGACTCAGATGGTCGGCTAGAATCAGCCAGCCATGCAAAGCCAGCGGCGCAGTCTGGCAGATGCGGTCAGCCCACACATCAGGCGGGCTGATGCAACCTTCCAGATGCCCAGTCAGGCCGGCTCCAACAGACACAAGGCTGGGCCGAGGCCCCCTGGGTCAGGGCGGTCAGTAAGTCTGCCGAGTCCACCCAGACACTAGCCAGCCAGGGGGTGGGACTCCCAGGGTGGCAGCGCTCAGGCCCAGGTGCAGTCACAATCGGCCGACCGGTCTCGAGAGGCTTAGCCCACTGGGCAGAGATGTGGTCAAACCACGATACAGAGGGACCAGTCACAAGGCTGGTCAGTCAGACCCAGGGGGCCTCAGTCAGTCGGATACAGCTTGTCGAACAGAGATGCGGTCTGGGCAGTCAGACGCAGGCAGCTCGGCTTAGTCAGACACGCCCCGTCAGGCCCGGATGCCATCAGCCAGGTATGGGCAGTCAGTCAGCCAGCTGTGGTCAAGCAGACAGATCACACGCTGTTGGGCCCTCAGGCACCCATGAAATCTGGGTTCGTCACACACAGCCAGACACGCAGATTATCAGGCAGTGATGGCGTCTGTAGTCAGTCAGACACAGTCGGCCAGTCAGATACAGCTCCTCAGGCACTGATGGAACCAGCCAGAACGCCACGATAGCCCTGGGATCACGGGACTGAGGCCCCCCTGCGCCTCGCTCGGGGGGCGGGGCCTCGGCCTGGCTCGTTCCGGGGGCGGGGCCTCGTTCAGGGCCGAGCGGCCCCGCCCCTCCTCTGCCACGCCGCTACCTCGCGCCGTTGCCACGGCAACCGCCGCCTGGCTGGATCCCTCTGCCCGGGTACCCGCGCCCCAGTGCCCGCGAAGTGGAGCTCCCAGCCGGGGCGTGGGGCGGCGGAGTGCGAGAGTCCCCGCTGCGGGCTCGACCCTTTGGTCAACCCCTCATACCGACTGGGTATGACTGGGAGACTGGGGAAGACTCAGGTCAGGCTCCACAGTGATAGAGCCCCAGAACCTCCCGACCCCTGGCTCCTCGCCTCCGCAATGACCTGCAGGCTTCTCGGGAGGAATCACGTTTTTCTAGCAGAGGAACGAGGCAGGAAGAGGGAACCGGCCCGCGCAGTGATGTGCTTACGGTTCCCCGGGCTCAACAGGGACTAGGGCGAACACTCACCTGTCTCAAGCACTGATAACAGCTTCACGTACACTACTAATTCACGGGAGCCTCACACTTTTTCTTTGATGTCCTATAATGATTTCCTTTTTCACATGAGGAAGCTGAAGCACAGAAGGGTTCATGGCCAGGGTCAGAGGGCTGGTGGAACCAGCTGGGGAAATGAGGATTGGAACCCAAGCAGTCTAGATCCAGGGCCCTCAACCCAGCTTCTGGCCTTCTCTTTGTGACTTCTGAGAACAGAGCATGAATTCCCTTCAGCAGGCCTCCCTGGTCTGCTTCAGGACGCCCACCCCTATCTATCCTGGGCCCTGCAGCATTAAGGTCCTGCTTGAGTGTCTGCTTCAAGGACTCACAATGAGGAGCTATCAAAACCAGGAACCTGGCCAAACCAGGGGACAAACATTGGGTTTGTCTCTTCCAGTCCAGAGAAGGGGAGGCCTGTGAGATCTGAGAAGCCTGTGCCAAGGGAATCCTATGAGCATGGCTTCAGAGCTTCAAGTCCAAAGATTTTTGATTGAATTCCAGCAATGTGAGCCAGGAGTTAGAAGCACATCATGGGTCATAAATTCAAATGCCTACAAGGGCTAGAAAGGTGATGAAAGTCATGAAAATAAGTCAAGTGATCAAGCCGGACCCATCTAAAGGGGGCACTGCCTCTCGGCTCTGGCCCATTGTGTTCTCAGACACCTGCTATATCTTCTGGTTGGGTGCCACTGGCTAACTCAGTTAACATCAAGTTTCAGTTTCTCCATCTGCATAACAGGAAGGAAAGTCTGGCTTTATTTCACACAGTGAAATCTTGTGGAGATCAAACATGTTTTTGTATGTAAAAAATATTTTGTGAGCTGTAACATTAGAAAGTGGAAGGAGAACAGGAGGTTGACTGAACATGGATTGTACATCTGTTCCACGGTCTACGAGTTCTGACAGCATTCCTCCGAGGCAGGGCTTAGCAACCCTCTTGTACAGAAGACGAGAATTCGGGGCACCTGGGTGGCCCAGTGGGTTAAGTGTCTGCCTTCAGCTCAGGTCATGATCTCCAGGTCCTGGGATCCGGCTCCCTGCTCAGTGGAGAGTCTGCTTCTCCCTCTCCCTCTGCCTCTCCTCCTGCTCATACTCATTCTCTCTCTCTCTCAAATAAATAAATAATAATCTAAAAAGGGGGGGCACCTGGGTGACTCAATTGTTAAGCATCTGCCTTCAGCTCAGGTCATGATTCCAGGGTCCTGGGATCAAGCCCCATATCCGGCTCCCTGCTCAGCGGGAAGCCTGCTTCTCCCTCTCCCACTCCCCCTGCTTGTGTTCCCTTTCTCGCTGTGTCTCTCTGTCAAATAAATAAATAAAATCTTTTTTTTTAATGTTTAAAAAAAAAAAAGATGAGAATGCCCTTTGAGGAGTGTGCTGACTTACCCAAGGCCACAAGCTTGTGCACAATGGAGCCAGATTTAGAATTTAGGTCTGCCTGACTTCTCAGACCAGTTCTTGAGCTAGTCGTTTTGCAAAGTGTGGCTTGGTTCTCCCTAGTCATACAAAGATGATTTCAGGTGGGCCTCAGATGAATACTTTTTAAATAGTTATATAGTTTCTGTTATTTTCCACTTCAGAGGAGGCTTTCTGATACAACAAAGCTCCTAAATGTCACACAGCCAGGCTGTAGGAGGCTGAATAATGCCCCCCTCCCCCCAAGATATGGAAACCTAATCCCTAGAACCTAGAGAAGTTACCTTATTTGGAAAAGGATCTTTGCAGGTATGATTAAGGATATTGAGAGGAGGAAGTCAGCCAGGATTATTCTAGCGGGCACTAAATGCCATCACAAATCACCTTATAAGAGAGAGGCAGAGGGAGATTAGAACAGCACGAGAACAGGACAAGCCAGTGCTACTGTGGAGGCAGAGACTGGAGAGATGGCATCCACCAGAAGGTGGAAGAGCCTCTAGAGGGAGCACGGCCCTCCCAACACCTTGGTGTTAGCCCAGGAAGGCTAATGTTGAGTTTCTGGGTTCTAGAACCATTACAGAAGCTACCAGTTCGGTGATAATTTGTTAGAGCAGCCACAGGAAACAAATACACAGTTCTATATGGCTTAAAATTCATGCTCCAGGGGCACCTGGGTGGCTCAACCAGTTAAGCATCCGACTCTTGATTTAGGCTTAGGTCATGATCTCAGGGTCCTGAGATCGAGCCCCACACCAGGCTCTCTGCTGGGCATGGAACCTGCTTAAGATTCTCTGTCTTATTCTCCCTCTGCCCCACTGCGCCTCTCTTTCTCCCTCTTAAAAAAAAAAAAAAAATCATGCTCCAATCTAGAACACATAACCCCCCATCTCTTGATAAATAAACATATTTTAAAATAACTATACAGAAAATAAATGTAAATATTTGATTTACAGAGTTCAGAGATTTCCTGGAGCACAGAGTTCCCATATATCCCTCCCTCAATCTCCCATATTGCTGACATCTTCCATTACTATGGCACATTTGTCACAACTAAGAAACCAACCTTGTACCTTCCTATTAACTAAACCCCACACTTCACTTGGTTTTCACTAGCTTTCCCACTAGTGTCCATTTTTTTTTTGTTCCAAGGTCCCATCCAAGACATTCCATTACACTTGGTCAAGGTGTCTTCTTAGTCTTCTCTGGCTTAGGATGGCTTCTCCGACTTCCCCTCTCTTTCATGACCTTGTAGTTTTGAGGCATACTGGTCAGATAGTTTATAGAGCGCCCCTCAATTTGGGCTCCTCTGGTTCAACTGGGGTTATGGCTTTTGGTGAAGGATGCCACAGAGGTAAGGTACTTCTCATGACATCATGTCAGGGGTCCCTGCTCTCGACATGACTTGGTCACCTTCAGTACCTGGCCGAACTAGTGTTTGCCAAGTTTCTCCCCTGCAAAGTTACTTGGTTTTCCTCTCTTTCTGCTGTTTGGAAGAAAGTCATTAAGTGCAGCCCATACTCAAGGAGGGGAATTAAGCTCAGTAGCCTGGAAGGGATTTGGAATTCTTCCATAAGGAAGATATATCTAATCACCTCCATTCATTTATTTATTCAGTCATTTCCTCACATCGGTATGGACCCATGGATATTTCATTTATAGTCGGGGCTATAATCCGGTACTGTTATTTCTTTTGTTGCTCAAACTGTTCCAGCTTTGGCCATCGGGGGTTCTTCCAGACTGTCTCTTAAGCCTCTTTGAAACTAATTGTTTTGCGTCTTGGTTGTACCAAGATGATTTCGAGTGGAACCCAGATGAATATTCTTTTAAGAGTTGTATATTTATATTATCAAGCTTTGGAAAACATATAAGCAGCATCTCGAGTTGGTGATTTCACAAATACCTCTGAGGACAAGGCTAATGTGATGATCACTAGACTTGGGCTAAGTGAGTCCATGCGCAGAGAGGTATTAAGTCAAAACTGCTCTTGATGGTTACATGGGTACGGAGGAAGTTGTTAGGCTGATTAGGGAATGACTCAAGCTTGAGAAACTCTGTACAGGGCAGAAGCAAGCCCAAATGCAGGCAGATGATAATGACTCCGAGGATTATGAGCAGTCTCTCTGGGACACACCCACACACAATCCACTTCCGGGGCCCTGCTGCCCACAGGACCCGTGTCAGCGCAGATGTGTGCTGCTGTTGATGATGGCGGAGCTGCGCGTCCCCAGGCTGGGAGGGACGGATCCTGCACTGTGTTTGTTTCCCAAGCGAGCTGCGTGGGTGGCTTTGCAGCTCAGCACCGTTCCCGCTAATGAGCTTGGAGCCCTTGGCCTAACAAACACGTTCTGTGTCACAGGCCTGACATGTGATGTTTCCCAAGGAGAGTGCCCGGAAGCCTTGTTATTTTTACCTTTTTTTGCCTTGTCTTGTCCTTGATTTGAGACAGGCAGGAAGCCACAGTGGAGTCAGTAGTCAGCCTGGGGTCTGGCTCAGAGTCTCGTCTGGGGTCTCCAGGCCAGTCCTCCAGCCCCACTGAGGACACTGAGAATGGAATTAGAGCATTTAGCTTGCCCCACTCGGAACAATCCTGAGTCCTGACCCAGGCCCTGAATCTGCCACCTGGCTGAGCAGCGAAAACCCAGAGACTTTGGTCTGATCTGAAATAGGAAGCCCTTCAAAAAAGGAGTCTTTTCATTTCCCAGGTTCCAATCTAACCCTGGGTGGCTGCGGGCTGGTGTGTGGCAGGCCTCTAGACCCTCTAGAGGGCCTTCCCAGGGAGCTCTAGAGTCAGATGAACCGGCTTCGAATACTAGTTCTCCCTAGAACAGACAAGCTGCATAGCCTCTCATCGATAAAAGGAAGGTAATAACAGTACCTGCTTCACAGAACTGCTGTGCAAATTAAATGAGACAGCCTATGCAAAATGCGTTAGCACAGTGCATGGCCCATAGCCAGTGCTCAATTAGCTCATTTGTTTGTTTAACAATCATGAATGTCTACTATATGCCAGGCACTGTACTGGGTGCCAGGGACATCGGGGAAAGCAAGAAAAAAAGAAACTAGAAAATCAATAAGATGAAGTATATAAAGGGAAGGTTTTTGTACAGTGCAGAAATACAGAAATATTATTATAATTTTAAGATTTTGTCAGAGAGAGAGAGCACAAGCAGGGGGAGCAGGAGAGGCAGAAGGAGAAGCAGGCTTCCTGCCAAGCAGGGAGCCTAACAAGGGTCTCAATCCCAAGACCCTGGGATCATGACCTGAGCCAAAGGCAGATGCTTAACTGACTGTGCCACCCAGGCACCCCAAAAATATTATTATCAATAAAATGATAATATATTGTGATCAATGAATAAAGGAAATAAGTAGGGTATTGCAATATTAACTAAAAAAAAAAAAAAAGAAAGAAAGAAAGAAAGCCCTTGAGACAGGGAGATCAGGAAAGGCCCTCTAAAGAAATAATATTGGAACAGAGATCTATGGGATGAGAAGATACTTAGCCTCTCCAAGAGCCAGGTGAAGACCCTTTCAGGTATCAGGAACAGCTTGTGTAAAGACCCTGAGCTTAAGAAGAGCTTGGAGAGTACAAGGAATAGCAAGGAGGCCAGTGTGGCTGCAGGGTAATGATAGGGCAGCAGATGATGGTAAGATGTTTGGATTTTATTCCAAGTGTGATGAAAAGCCACTGAAACAAGGGAGTAACAAGATCTGATTTCTTTTTTTTAAAAGATTTTATTTATTTATTTGACAGAGAGAGAGATCACAAGTAGGCAGAGAGGCAGGCAGAGAGAGAGAGAAAAGGAAGCAGGCTCCCTGCTGAGCAGAGAGCCCAGTGCAGGACTTGATCCCAGGACCCTGAGATCATGACCTGAGCCGAAGGCAGAGGCTTAACCCACTGAGCCACCCGGGCGTCACAACATCTGATTTCTGATTAAGAGTTAACTCTGGCTTCTGTAGAGAGAAGAGATGAAAAGGGAAGAGTAGGAGAAACAGCCAGAACAATATGAAGAGGCTGTTAAGTCATCCAGACCAGAAATGCTGCTGTTTTGAACTAGGTTACAGATCAGCAGTGTCCTGTGACTCCCTGGCATGGTGGAAATATTCTCCATCTATACTTACATGGTAGCCACTGGCACCTATGGCTCTCAAGCACTTGGAATGTGGCAGGTGCAGCTAAGGAACTGAACTATTAATTTCATGTTATTTTAATTAAAGTTTACATAGCCTCATGTAGCTGCTGGCTACTGTATTGGATAGCACAGGGAATGAGCTGTATGTTAAATATATTTAGGAGGAAGATGGGACTTGCAGTGGTTCGGGGATGGGGAATGAGAGAAAAAGTAGAATTAAGGAAATGCCTATGTCATCTTTTGGGAACTGGGTAGAAGAGCAGGCTCTGGGGAGATATCAAGTTTTGTTTTGCACAAGAGGAGTTTAAGCTACTGCCGGAACATTCAAGTAGAGTTAGCAAGTAGAAAGCCCGACATATACGTGTTGGCCACCATCATCATCTTTAGGTCCCAAGGATACTAGCCTGTGGGCTGCTTAGAATGTAGGAAGATAGAGCAATCCTGAAAAAGAAAAGTGGGAGGCATCATGATTCTGGACTTTGAGCTATATTACAAAGCTGTAGTCAAGATAGTATGGTACTGGCACAAAAACAGATACACAGATCAATGGAACAGATTAGAAAACTCAGAAATGGACCTATAACTAAATGACCAACTAATCTTCAACAAAGCAGGAAAGAATATGCAATGGAAAAAAAGACAGTCTCTTCAATATATGGTCTTGGGAAAACTGGACAGCAACATGCAGAAGAATCAAACTAGGCCACTTTTTTAAAGATTTTATTTATTTGAGAGAGAGAGAGAGAGAGCATGGGGAGGAGCAGAGGGAGAGGGAGAAGCAGATTCCCCACTGAGCAGGAGCCCAGTGTGGGGCTCAATCCTGGGACTCTAGGATCTTGACCTGAGCCGAAGGCAGATGCTTAACCAACTGAGCTACCCAGGCACCACAACTGAACCACTTTCTTTTCTTCCAGAAAAATAAACTCAAAAGGTATGAAAGACCTAAATGTGAGACAAGAAACCATCGAAATCCTCAAGAACACAGGCAGCGACCTCTTTGACTGGCTGTAGCAACTTCTTACTAGACACGCTCTTAATAGACACAGAGGCAAGGGAAACAAAAGCAAAAATGAACTATTGGGACTTTATCAAGATAAAAAGCTTCTGCACAGCAAAGGAAACAATTGACAAAACTAAAAAACATCCTATGGAATGGGAGAAGACATTTGTAAATGACATATCTGATAAAGGGTTAGTATCCTGCTTATCAAACTTAACACCCCAAAAACAAATAATTCAGTTTAAGAAATGGGCAGAAGGGGGCGCCTTGGTGGTTCAGTTGGTTGAATACCTGACTCGGTTTTGGCCCAGGTCGTGATCTCAGGGTCATGAAATTGAAGCCTGTGTCAGGCTCCATGCTCAGGGCAGAGTCTGCTTAAGATTATATCTCTCCCTCTCTGTCAGCCTTTCCCCTGCTCACGCTCACTCTCTCTCCAATAAATAAATAAATCTTTAAAAAGAAAAAGAAAGAAATGGGCAGAAGAGAATAGACATTTTTCCAAAGAAGACATCCAGATGGCTCTTAGACACATGAAAAGATGCTCAACACCATTCATCATCAGGGAAATACAGATCAAAATCATGATGAGATACCATCTCACACCTGTCAGAATAGCTAAAATTAACAACACGGGAAGCAACAGGTGTTGGCAAGGATGCAGAGAAAGAGGAACCCTCTTACAGTGTTGGTGGGAATGCAAACTGGGAGTTTGTTGGTGTGAACGCAGCCATTCTGGACAACAGTATGGAGGTTCCTTGAAAAATTAAAAATAGAAATACCTTATGACCCAGCAATTGCACTACTAGGTATTTACCCAAAGGATACAAAAATACAGATTTGAAGGGGTGCATGTACCCTGATGTTTATAGCATCATTATTAACAATAACTAAACTATGGAAGGAGCCCAAGTGTCCATTGAATGATGAATGGATAAAGAAGATTTGGTATGGGGCGCCTGGGTGGCTCAGTGGGTTAAAGCCTCTGCCTTCGGCTCAGGTCATGATCCCAGGGTCCTGGGATTGAGCCCCGCATCAGGCTCTCTGCTCAGCAGGGAGCCTGCTTCACTTCCTCTCTCTGCTTGCCTCTCTGCCTACCTGTGATCTCTGGCTGTCAAATAAATAAATAAAATCTTAAAAAAAAAATACAGATTTGAAGGGGTGCATGTACCCTGATGTTTATAGCATCATTATCAACAATAACTAAACTATGGAAAGAGCCCAAGTGTCCATTGAATGATGAATGGATAAAGAAGATGTGGTATGGGGCGCCTGGGTGGCCCAGTGGGTTAAAGCCTCTGCCTTCAGCTCAGGTCATGATTCCAGGGTCCTGGGATTGAGCCCCACATCGGGCTCTCTGCTCAGTGGGGAGCCTGCTTCCCCCTCTCTCTCTGCCTGCCTCTCTGCCTACTTGTGATCTCTGTCAAATAAATAAAATCTTTAAAAAAAAAGAAGATGTGGTATATGTATACAATGGGATATTACACAGTCATCAAAAAGAATGAAATCTTGCCATTTGCAATGACATGGATGGGGCTAGAGTGTATTATGCTAAGTGAGATAAATCAGTCAGAGAAAGACAAATACCGTATGATTTCACTCATATGTGGAAGTTAGGAAACATAAGATGAACACGTGGGAAGGGGGAAAAAGAGAAGAGAGAGGAAGAGGCAAACCATAAGGACTCTCAAGGATGGAGAACAAACTGAGGGTTGATGGAGGGAGGTAGGTAGGGGATGGACAACATGGGTGGTGAGTATTAAGGAGGGCACTTGTGATGATGAGCACTCGTGTTATATCTAAGTAATAAATCACTAAATTCTACTCCTGGAACCAATATTGTATTATATGTTAACTAACTAGAATGCAAATAAACATTTAGAAGGAAAAATAAAAAAGGAAGTAGGGAGCTCAGAAAGAGGACCAGGAATTCCATACTGAGACTTTCCTTTACCTTGGCTTGGTCAGTATGCCAGCCACCCACCTAGCCAGCCAGCCCTAGTATTTGAAACCCTCCTGTGATCTGTGGTTCCTCCTTCTCCTCCTCCCTCTTCTCTCCAGGCATAGAGCCCAGTGGCTTTTTTCTTTGCAAAAGTAGAAGCCCAGACCTCACCAATTTTCTGCTCCCTCAACCCCTCCTGTGGCTCAGGCCTTATGGACCAGAGCCCCAGAGCCCCTGGTCTTCTCACCACTCCTCTTTTCTGCCTTCCAGCACATCTGATCGTCAGATTTTCCTCCTAGGAATCTTGTCTGGGTCTGCATCAAGAGTCTTAAACCTGGACCAACGTTTTGATCTTTCTTTCCATTTATAAAATGGTACCCAAAGGAAATCAGAAGCCTCCACAAAATCTGAAAATTCATAAGAATGTTCACACAGCATTCATTATGAAAGCTAGAAGTATAGTATAGCTTATCTGCTCTATCAGTAATGTTTGATACTGTTATCCACTCTTCCTTAAAACACTTTTTTCTTTTACTTCCAGGATGTTACATCCTGTAGTTGCTCTCCTATCACTCTGGTTGCTCCTCAGTTTCCTTTGCTGGTTCCTTCTCATCATCCTGACCTCCACACGTTACAGTGCCCCAGGGCTCAGGGCTCAGACATCTGTACACGGAAACTCCCAAATGCCTATGTCCAGCTCAGACTCTCCCCTAAATGCCAGACTCAGAAATCCACCTGCGTACTTGACATCTCCACTTGAATGTCAAACAGGCATCTCAAATTCAGGATGTCTAAAATTCCTTGGGTACCTGGGTGGCTCAGTGGGTTAAGCCTCTGCCTTAGGCTCAGATCATGATCTCAGGGTCCTGGGATTGAGCCCCACATCCGGCTCTCTGCTCAGCAGGGAGCCTGCTTCCCCCTCTCTCTCCTCCTGCCTCTCTGCCTACTTGTGATCTCTCTCTCTGTCAAATAAATAATAATAATTATAATAATAAAAGTGAATTCCTGATATTCTCCCCAAAACTTGCTCCTCCTATGATCTCTCCCATCACAGTAAATGGCAATTCCCTCCTTCATTTGCTCAGTCCAAAAGTTTTGGAGTCTTCCTTGATTCCTCTCTGGTACATTTCACATCTGGTCTATCAGCAAACCCTGCAGGTTCAATTTCACATTTATTTTGAATTCAACTTCTTTCTTTTTTTTTTTTTGCCACCTTTGCTGCCATCATCCTGGGGCGAGCCCCATCCTATTTCAACCGGGTTGACTGCAATAGCCTTCTAGCAGTTCTCCTTGCTTCTACCTCTGGCTCTATGTCAGCTCTTCCTCCATGCTGCAGTTCAAAGCTCTCCAACGGCTCCCATCTCATTTACAAAGGAAGCACCAAATCACTTTTTCCCTCCTTCACATTGCATTTCTTGGCATAGCCTCTACATTCCTGCCTGCTCACACGGCTCCAGCCTCTTTGCTGTTCCTGGGACAGGTCTTCCGCCCAACATCGCGTGTATGGCTTATTCCTTCACCTCCTTCTGATTCCTGCTCAAAAGTCACCTGACCACCATCTCAAACATTCCACACTCACACTTCATATTCCCCGTCTCGACTTTTTATTTTTCCAGAGCACTTTCGCTGCTTTTTTAGGCATTTTAAGGATTATCTGTTTTCCCTACTAGAAGGTAAATTCCAAAAGGGCAGAAATTTTCGTGTGGAGTTTTTCCTTCACTGCTGCATTCCCAGTGTTTACGTGGCACATGGTAGGTGCTCAATAAATAAATGGTGAATGAATGAAAAATGTAGAGCCTTCTTACTGCAAAATAAGGAAATGAGGGCACTGAGAATCAACGCACACGCTCCTGTTCAGAGAATTCTGAGGCGAGTAACTTATTACCATTGCAAAAGCCCGGAGGGCGGCCTGATCCCACCCCTGGAAGAAGTGACGCCCTCCCTGCCCTTCCCCACTGCCGGAACGTTTCAGTCCCGGAACCTCCGCTCGCCAGTCCCAGCGCGAGGACACTTCCGGTGCCGCCCTTCTCTCGCCAGCAAAGAGAACTGCCAAGTCAGTTCCGGCAGAGAGCGAGGTGAGAAACGCAGCGAGGCCGTCGATCCAGGGCCCTCCAGGCCCTCCGGCCTGAGGCTGGCGGGTGACCTGGGGGGCCCGGGGACAGGTCGCGGGCTCCGACCTGCAGAGACCCAGCGCCCTCGCCGCCGCTGCCCATCGGCCAGGCCCAGAATGAAGCAGCTGCGAGCTTCTCCGCACCGCCCCACCCCCACCTTGGTGCCGATGGCGGCGGCCTCTCGGAGCGCGGACCTCGCCTGCTGCCCACTCCCCGGGAGCACCTCTGCGGGGCCTCCGCCAAGCCCCTGCCCAAGCCAGCGGGCTCACGGCGCCTTTGGACGTCGGGTGTGGCGGAGCGAGAAGAATGGCGGCCACGCGAATGCCGCGGACGGCCGTTGGGGCCGCCGAGGGCCTGAGAAGGCGGGTCTGCGTGGACGCAAGCTCGGCAGCCTTTGGGCCTTGGAGCCCCACAGGCCCGGCCCTGGAATGACCGCTCCGCCCCCGCTGGACGAAACCTCATTTTCTATGGAGAACGGTGGACAGAGGCCCTAACGGGCCGGGAAGGTGAGCGAAGCCCCGGTTGACGATGGGTGGAACGGTTAAAGGGCCACAGGCGGTTGGTCTTCGTTCCACCTGATGTTGATGTTGGAAGATCGAAATGGGAGAATTACGTACAGCATTTGGCCAATAGGAAGACCACCCTTCGGGAAGATTTACTGGCCCTTTTTAGAAGGCCTGTGTATATAATATGAAAAAGCTGCTCTCAACTTTCCCCCCAACCTTTCAAAAGAAAACTTTTTTGTCACATCTAGGCCTTCTAGATGTAAAGAGGTTGCCGACATATGATAAAGTAGAATTAGAAAAATCACACGTCTTGTAAATGCCTATTTGTTTTTTTAAAAATCACAGAAATGTCTTTTGAAAATGACTTTGAAATGGAATTGCTAGACCACCTCTAGAAGGGACATCAGGAGCCACTCGCGTCCACGTTTGTTCAGTGGGTAAGAGGACATGAAGTAGACGACCTTGAGGAGGAAGAAAAGGTTCTGTGCCAGACTGGTCATATTTAGAAGACATTTTCATATTACAACCATTGTTTTGTGTGTGCATTTTATCCCTCAACTACTGTATATATAGTTGACAATGCTAAGTACATTTTTGAAATATCTAGTCTTTCTAGATGTTCTGAAGTGCCTGATACGTGTTAAAAATAGAGGTAGTAAAAAGACATTCTTGTAAATATCTTTTTGTTAACATTCATATGGAATGCTGTCTAATTTAGGGGGAATGGCCGAACCACCTCTTTGAATAGTACACATTGTGTTTGTGCGCTGGTTCAGAGGAGGAGGGAGGAGAAGGAAGTGCAGAGAGCTCTGCCAGTGTGTTTATAGTGAGGGAAGATGAACCATTGTCCTTTATGTTCCTGCATTTTGGTTTACTTAGCTGTGTATATAGTGTATATACTGGACAAATGAGTCCTCTAATTTTCAGCATCTAGTCTTTCTAGATGTTAAAGAGGTTGCCAGTGTATGACAAAAATAGAGTTAGTAAACTAATACATGGTGTACATTTTGTGTTAAAATTCCTAGAAAGATTGTCTTCTGAAAATTTGAGCATTATAGCCCACTGGGTTGGTGGAGAAAGGAGAGACGAGAATGGTTAGTCTTAGGCTAGAATGTTCACATTTTGAAGACACTTTCATATTATAACTGTTACATGTGTGCAGTTTATTCAAGACTGCTGTGTATATAGTGGACAAATTATGTCCTTATTTAAAACATCTAGTTTGTCTAGATGTTTAGAAGTGCCCAACGTATGTTAAATGTAGAGATAGCAAAATATCGCTTTGTAAATATCTTTTTGCTTAAAATTCATAGGAAATAACTGTCTTGGTGATGAAATTGTTTAACCACCTCTAAGCAGTATCCTATCATGTATCTTTGTTCTGTGGCTTGAAGGAGGTGGAAGGGAAAGAATTGAAAAGGTAATACATTAGCGTGTTTGTGCTTGGACATACTCAGACAAAACCATTTTTTGTGTGTTTTGTGCATTTTGTTTTGCTGTGTATATAGTGTATATAATGGACAAATGAGTCCTAGTTTTGCAACATCTAGTCTATAGATGTTGAAGAGGTTGCCAATGTATGACAAATTAGTAAAATTAGCACATTCTATACACATTGTGTTGAAATTCAAAGGAAAGCTTTTCTAATGTAAATGACTTTTGGTATGAATTTGTTCAACCACCTTTAAACATTACACTTGCCTGTACTTGTCTACTGGATTGGTGGTGGAGAGAAGGATGTGAGGGAGGGAATAGTTTAGTCCAAAATGATGGTCATATTTAGAAGATACCTCAGATTATACCCATTGTTAGGTGTGTGCAGTTTTATTTAACAGTGCTGTTGTGTACTCAGTGGACAAGTACTTATATGAAATATCTAGTCTTTCTAGATATTTAGAAATGCTTGATGTATTTAAAAGTAGAGTAATGCTTCTTATAAATAGCTTTTAAAAACTGATGGGAAATATTATCTTTGGAAATGGAATTGCTAAACCACCTCTCTGAACGGTATTCTTGTTCCTTGGTTTGAGGGAAGTGGGAGGGAAGAAATTGCAAAAGATGCTTTGCTAGTGTGTACTAGGAAATTTCAGCTTATTCATTGCCCTATATGTTATGTGCATTTAACTTGATTGTATATATTGTATATATACTGGACAAATGCGTCCCAATTTTATAATATCTAGTCACTAGATATTAAAGAGGTTGCCAATGTATGACAAAAGTAGAGTTAGTAAACTAACCCATTTTGTACACTTTGTGTTAAAATTCATGGAAAGGCTGTCTTCTGAAAAGGACTTGAAGAGATAACATTGTAGTCACATCTAAGTGACACGTGCCTATTTGCACTCACCCACTGGGTTGGCGGTAGAGAGGAGTTGTGAGAAATGAAGGGTTCTAGACTGGAATGTTCCCATGCAGAAGACACTTTCAGATATAACCCATTGTTACATGTGTGTAGTTTATTCAACACTACTGTGTATATAGTGGACAAACTCAAGTCCTTATTTGAAACATCTAGCCTTTCTAGATGTTTAGAAGTGCACAAAGTATGTTAAAAGTAGAGGTAGTAAAATAACACATTTTGTAGATAATCCTTTTGTTAAAATTCATATGAAATATTGTCTTTTGAAAATGGAGTGATCAAAATGATGAAACCACCTCTCAGAGCAGTACACATCATATGATATTTGTACTGGTTCAGGGAGGAGGGAGAAGAAAGAGCAAAGGGCTTTATACCAGTATGTTTATAGTTAGGGAGGATTAACCATTGTCCTATATGTCTGCATTTTGTTTTACTTAGCTGTGTATATAGTGTATATAAAGGACAAATGAGTCCTAATTTACAACATCTAGTCTTTCTAGATGTTAAAGAGGTTGCCAGTGTATGACAAAAGTAGTTAGTAAACAAATACATTGTGTACACTTTGTGTTTAAAATCATAGGAAAGACTATTCTGAAAACTAGAGGAAGTGAAATTGTTAAAATCCCCTCTAAGCATTTCAGATGCTTATACTTTCCACTATGTTGATAGAAATGAGAAGAGGAAGGCTTCTAAGCCAGAATATTCTTTCAGTGCTACTATGTATGTAGTGGGCAAATTTTAAATAAATCCTTACTTGAAACATCTAGTCTTCTGGATGTTTGAAAGTGAACAACATGTTAGGAGTAGAGTAGCAACACCCTTTCTTGTTAATTTACAGGGATGTTTGTATTTTGGGAATGGAGTTGTTAAACTTGATGTCTTGGAGAGTATGCTGACTGTTCATTGGGTTCACTAGGGGATGGGGATGGGAGCAGGGAAGGAAGTGAGGAGGAAAGGGTTCTGTGCTCATGAATCTTTAAAGTTCTTTATGTGCATTTTAGTTAATGTTGCTGTGTGTCAAAGGATAAACAAGTCCTAATACCCAAAGTATATTAAAAGTAGAGGTAGTAAAATACTCCCTTTATGAATGCCTTTTTGTTAGTTTTTAGGAAGGACTGTTCTGGGAGTGTCTGTCAATCACCTCTTAGAGCTAGATGTAGTCTTTTGCTTGGTCATTAAAATGGTGGAGGGAGCAGAGGAGGGGTGAAGGGAAGGGCTTTTTTGCTAGTTATCTCCACATATGGAAGACCATTTTAGGTTATAACCATAGGTCTGTATGTGCATTTTGATGAAGTACCTGTGTTTGTTGTGGACAAGTGTCATTATTTTGTAACATCTAAGCTTTTTGGATGTCCTGAGGTGACAATGTATGATAAAATGTACAGCTAGTGCATCAACCAATTTATAAGTTTCTTTTTGTTATCATTGATAGAAAAGAAGCATCTTGGACATGGAATTGTTACACTGTCTCAGAAATGTGAGGACTTACTAGGTTGGCAGCAGAGGGGCAGGAGGAAGTATAGAGGGAGAACTGTATGCAGATGCGTTCATACTTACATTGTAATAACTGTTAATGTGTGTGCATCTCTTTGGCTGTACTATAGGAATACATTAAGTGATTCAATGGAAACATATCCCGTTGCTAATATTTGAATAGTATAGAAATTGGATAATGAATTCTTTTAGAAGCATTATACATTGTGTACTCTTACTTATGTCTGTTTTAATTGAACATTAAGGGAATGCAGTATTTTAATGGTAACCCTGCCAGTATCTTTATCTAGAGGCCTGTTGCCATTTTGTCTTTTCTGAAATCTTTGTCGCCAAGAAAGGCAGGATTGCGCTTTTTTCTTTCAGATGGAGTTGGTGTAGTGTATTCTTGGTTATCGAAATACTCATAGTTTGGGGACTTTGAAATGGTAAATATTCATGGTGTGTAAAAAAGCATGATACATAACCACGATCTTTACATGAAAATGCTTACTTTTGTAGATACACACATGGGACCTAGAAGTCAAACTGTAAACTGCTTGTGATTATGGATGACTTTGTTCTTTGCTTCTTGTGTTTTTCAGTTTCCTTTTATGCACATGTTAACTTTTAAAAAATAAATTTTTTAAAACCTACATGGAGGCTGCATTGCTTGCAAAGTCCACACATTCCCTGAAAGTACAGTGTTTGTACCCTTCAGGCCTAGGCTTTGAGGTCTTCAACACCTTCCTCTGTTGCTTACATGTTAGCCCACCTTGGTGCCCTGTTCTCTTTCCAGGTAACCTCATACTTTCATAATTCCTACTTTGCTGAAGCTATTCCTTCTGCCGACAGTGCCCTTTCCACATTTTTCACTTAGCAAAATCATTCTTTGTTGCCCAACTCCACTTTTAACTTCTATACAGTCTTGCTACAAGAACCTGACACCCTAGAATCAAGATGCCAGAACCAAATGTCACAAGTTAGTAGGCCTTTTCCCTTGCAGCCCCCTTCTTGTGCCCCTCATGTGGAACCCACTTGCACCATCATTGTTACCTGGAAGTCCGCTGAATGGAACTCACACAATGCTGGACACATGGTGAGGGCTTAGCAAATGACTTGAATACAAAGGGAATACAAGCTCAGTTTTTCAGACTGGCATGGTGTCATCACTAATAGGCACTGGTTGAGTTGTGGGAGCTGCCCAGAGCATAGCTGACCAAGCCAGACAGTCAGATGTAGCACCTTCCAACCCCAAATCAGGCACAGAAAACATTCTCTAATGGAATATCTGAAGGCTTCTCACTCCCAGCTTTGAGGTGAGGCTCAAGAGACCAGCCTCCAAATGTGGGAAGGAGCATTTCTAGTGTTTCTAGTGGGTGCTGTTGGTCTAACCCAAGTAGGTTTGGAACTAGGGAGGGCAGGTAGAGGAAACATTTCCATTGCCTTCCCAACTCAGGATGAGGCCTGGACTTCCATCTTCAGT
The DNA here is from genome assembly GCF_902655055.1 of Lutra lutra. Lineage (NCBI taxonomy): Eukaryota > Metazoa > Chordata > Mammalia > Carnivora > Mustelidae > Lutra > Lutra lutra. The sequence continues at coordinate 121,235,202 of NC_062286.1, read as the reverse complement.
TGATGTCCCTATGACATCGGCATTAGCTGACTGAGGGGGGCTTCAGGAAGACAAGTGAGCACTTGGACTACTAGTCCAGGTCTGCAAACCCCAAATCCACCAGGGCTGGAGCTAAAAGCTGAAGCTCTCCTCTGCAATTTAACATGGGTTCACCCAAAAAGGCCTCCAGAGGGGTAGGGCTCATAAAAAGCTGAGAGAAGAGGTTAGCTCTCAAGCAGTCGTGGACCTCTAGGGCAAAGCTATCCCTCAGTGGACAGAAGAGGAAAGTGAAGTCCAGAGAGGACAGGCCCCACTGGGAGCACACCTCATTGCTGGCAATATGTATTACCAGGGAAAGAGAACTGCATCGGAGTCAAAGGCCTCTGTCCTTGTCTAAGCTGTCACTAACAGGAATACTGGCCAACAGCTCCTCTTCGGGCCTCAGTCTCCTCATCTGTAAAGGAGGGGTTTGTTCTGGCTGGCTGATGAGGTATGGCACTCCACATGAGGGGCTGGGCCTTTCAAAGCTGCAGACTTAATCAGCACCAGAGTCAGGGCCATTCTCTACGAAAAGGAGCCAGGGTCCTAGGAGAAATGGCTAATTCCAAGATGACATCAGGGGAAGCAGAAGATCATCCGGGAATATCCTGTTGTGGCAGAAAATAAAGTGCTCAGAGAATAAGAGCATGTCAAAAGGATTGCTTCAAAATATAGAATGATAGTAACCGATTTTGACACACTGAATAAAATAGGAAACGATGAGTCCAATATTAATATGAATGAATGAATGAATGAATGAAAAGTATGATAAGGAAGGGGATATTTACATAGTTCCATATCTCCTCATAAAATCCCTATCAAAACAGACTAGGACATCATCAACAGAGAAAAGCCAATCCATGGCATGGAGAACATATTTACAAATCATATATCTGAAAAGGGGTTAATATCTACAATATACCAATATATCTGACAACAAAAAAAAATGAACAAAGGACTTGAATAGATATTTTTCCAAAGATGATAGACAAGTGGCCAAAAAACACATGAAAAATGTTCAACCTCATTAATCACTAGGGAGATGCAAATCAAAACCACAGTGAGATACCACCTCACACCCATGAGGATGGCTAGGAACCAAAACCAGAATAACAAATGTTGACAAGGATGTGCAGAAATCGGAGCCCTCGTGCACTGCTGCTGGGACCGTGAAACGGTCTACTGCCATGCAGCCCAGAATGCCAGTTTCTCAGGAAATCCAAACTAGAACTACCACGTGATTGCAGCAATCCCACTTCTGGATATATGTCCAAGAAAATTGAAAGCAAGTTCTCAAAGAGCTGTCTGCACACCCCTGTTCACAGCAGCACTATTCACAAAAGCCAAAAGGGGAAGGCAACCCAATTTCCATCAACAGACAAATGGATATGCAAAATGTGGTGTATGTGTGCATGCAATGACTAGTATTCAGCCTTAAAAGGGAAGGAAATCTTACCACAACATGAATGAACCTTGAGGACATGGTGCTAAGGGAAATAAGGCAGTCACAAAAAGACAAATACTGTCGGATTCCACTTAGAGGAGATTATCTAAAGTAGTCAAATTCAGAGACAGAAAATAGAATGATGGTTTCCAACCCCAGGATGTGATCTTGAACACTTCCTATAACAAAACTCTGGCAATACCTCCTGTGTTTATTTTTCAAATGGGTTTTTCCATTTTCCCCAAACAGTAGAAGCTGTTAGTGCTGGGGCTATATTTTTGGCTCCCATGTCCTGGGTGTGCCTCTCCAAGTATGACTATGCTTTATTTACATATGGAAAATCATCCCAGAGGGCGGTTCTAGTCTCTCAAACACAGTTCCAGGGTTGTGGGTACCGAATTCTGAAAACAGGTGGCTCGTTTGGGGTCAATGAGTAATGCGGTGGAATCACACATGCGCTGCCACGCTGCCCGCCTCGGAGGCCACCAGCTTCCGAGAAAGCACATGCATTTCCTGCCACCGCCGCCCAGTAGATGAGTGAGCGGGGTCGAGGACTTTGCCACTCTAGGCCTCAGGCTCCTTGTCTGGCAAATGAGGATAATGCCGGGAAATGTTTTCAGGACCCATGGGCTTTCTGACCCTTGGATCTGTGCCTGGGTGGGCAGTAAGGAGGACGGAAAGCTAACACTGTGCTACTTTTCAACGAGCGCCCTCCCTGCTTCACCCAGGATGGCCTTCAGCACTGATCAGGAAGATTTAGCCTTCCAAAGCCTCGGTTTCCTATTCCACTGAAGGGGAGGGAGACTCTGTGGACAGCCAAACTGAGCTCAGTCAAAAAGGTGCTAATAATATCTCATGAGTACGGAGCACTCCATGTGGACCAACGACTTCACAGGTGCAACCCGGATGTACCTGGGGCCCATTCTCTGCTTGGTTACTGACTTCAAAGAAACAGCAGCACTGCCTAAAACTGTAATTAAGAGCTATTCAAATGTTTCCTTGGTTTCTTCAAGAAAATACCAAAGGAAAACATATTCTCAAGGCACAGAAAATATCTTTGAAAACCTCTTTACATTTCTCATTCTCAAATTCTTCTCTCTGCTAAATGGTGGCTTCAGAAAAACCTCTGCTCTTCCTCTGCTCCCCGCAAGACTCCCAAAACCCAGCCGCCATGGTCTCTCTCCCCACAGTTGCCCTCACTCCAGGGCTGCCCTTCTAGTTACTTCCTCACCCACCAACCCCTCGAAAACATGTCCTACCTCCTGTTCTGGAAGTTTCTTCTCTCACTTCCCAGGATGCAGGACCCAGGGCTCAGGGTGAATAAAATCCTACATCTTGCTATACATGTAGCACCTCTTTTTTTTTTTTTTAAACCTTTTTTCCAGTTCATGTACCATCTCTTTTAATCCTCAACAGCCATTATGAGCCAGAGCTGGGATCTTAACCCAAAGGTCATCAGCCTCTGTAGTCAAATGATTGGCAAGATGGCGGTCACAAAATAAGCACTCAATAAAAAGCTTCTCACCCCTTCTCTAGTCATGTCACATCTGCTCAAGAATTTTCAAGGGCTCCTCACCACCTAGAGTAGGGTAGGAGTCAGCAAAGAGAGCCCAAAGGCCAAATCTGGCTGACCACCTCTTTTTGTAAATAAAGCTTTATTGGAACAGTAAAGCTGCTTTCACCCAACAGAGTTGAATAGTTACAACAGAAATGGTATGGCCTGGAAAACCTGAACTATTTATTATTTGGCGCTTTACATAGAGTTTGCCGACACCTGGCCTAAAGAATAAGAGGGAACCAGAAACTGCCACTTACCCTCTTTGGATCTGCTATGAAGCAGCATAAACAAAGTAAATAAATTTCAAATGAATGACAAGATTGTCCATACCATCATCTTGGAGCCACAGCCCTAAATCCAGAAAGATCCCTGAATATGATCAGACACCCCAATTTACCTAGTCCCTAAACAGTGCCACATCATTCCTGTAGGTCACAGACAGCCCTTTCATATCTGCCGCAGACATCCCAGACTCCTTGGCCATCTGGAGCTATCAGAGAAGTCAGAGATGATTAAGACTTCTACTTCTCTACTCTTTTATGTTCACAACATCTTCTGGTAGAAAAATTCCATACCTCTCCTTTTTTGCTGTGCAACATAAAAAGTTTTCTTTTAAAGATTTTATTTATTTATTTGACAGAGATCACAAATAGGCAGAGAAGCAGGCAGAGAGAGATAGGAGGAAGCAGACTCTCTGCTGAGCAGAGAGCCCAATGCGGGGCTCGATCCCAGGACCCTGGGATCATGACCTGAGCCGAGGGCAGAGGCTTTAACCCACTGAGCCACCCAGGTGCCCCAGAAAAGTTTTCTTTTAAATTCAACAAACAGGGGCACTGGGGTGGCGAAGTCGGTTAAGTGGCCGACTCTTAGCTTCAGCTCAGGTCACAATCTCAGAGTCCTGGGATAGAGGCCTGAGTCCAGCTCCCTGCTCAGCGGGGAGTCTGCTTCTCCCTCTCCCTATGCCCCTCCCCCTGCACAGGCTCATGCTTTCTCTCAAAAATAAGTAAATCTTTAAAAAATAAATAAATAAATTCAATAAACAACTATAATGTTGAACGTGCTTTTCAAACTGTACTCACCTCATGAAGACCATTGATCTTGTCCAGGTTGCTCACTTTGCCACTGGGGAAACGGGAGCAGGTACGGGATTCAAGGGGGTCCAGTGACCTAGAAAACAGAGCCAGGCCTCCAGAGCTCCGGAGGCCCAGCTCAGCACTCAGGTGTTCCTTGTAACTCGCTCCTTGCCAGGTAGGGTAGCGAATGTGTGGGTTGGGGAGCTATGGGTGGAGGAAGGCTTTCCTGGCAGCTCATGAGCCGGCCAGGCTCAAGTACTGCTGTGGCCTCTCCCAGGCCCCCAGTGCTCTCAAAGCTAAACTGTGGAACTTTCCAAGAGAGAGAGGTGATTTGGCCCAGTGCTACCGACAAAAGAGAGTCGGGTCAGGTCACTGATGGGCAGCCACATATTCAGGACCCCCCAGAAGGGCCCCCCTCATCAGTCCAACCTACCTCCTCCTCATTTCTGGCCCGCCTCTTCTCTCTTGGGGCAGCTGGCTCCCCGTCTTGGTACCCAGGATGCCTGCTCCTGTCACTCTGCCCGTCTGTCTCTCTGGCTCCTTATACCACCCTTCCCCACCCCCCATCAGGCCTCCTCTAGTCTCTGGCAACGCCCAGTCAGACAGGCTTGATGAACACTGGCAAACCGGCAGCCTGGACGCCCAACACAGCCCACGTCTATGTTCTGTTTGCCTAACATAGTATTTAAAAAATAATTTGAATAGTTGCTCACATTTGAAAACCAGTAGAAATCATCAAAAATATTGGGTTTCTTGGTTCTCTTGAAAAATCTGAAGACTGGCAGTACCGGGCCTGCATTATTTCCTGGCATGGCATCGAACGAGGATGCGAGTCAACTGCTCCCAGTCCCAGTGTGCATCCAGTCCCCACCACCACCTGCTGCCTGCCCAGTCCTTCTGATGCAACCCTTCAGATGATCTGCGTGGCCTCCAGAAGGCAGTTGAGTTTGTAACCCCAGTCTTGCTCACTTTGATCTGAGCCCCTCTGTACCTCCCATCCGTCTCACCAGCTAAGACCCTCCTACCCTGAGACCACACCCAGCCTCCTGACCGTCCACTCACTCAAGCCCAGCAAGTATCAAGGGAGAGAGTGCCCCAGCTGCCACCCCCAAACATCTCTCCAGACCCATGGCCTCCAGGAAGCCCGACTCCAAGCCCTAGAACTCCCATGGTGGTCACTCAGGAAGCAGGATGACCAACCCAACATCTTTTATTAGGTCTAAACAAGGACTCCTGCATTCTTATACTGAGGCAGGAGTTCTTGGATTTTATATCGGGGTGTTGTGATGGCTTGGACGATCCTCAATGGGGGCAGGTATTTCCGGGATGCCATAAAAATGGAATGACAAGGTTTAGTCTCCTTGTTGAGGCTACACAAATCCAGAATCAGAGACTTGGGGCTGCAGCTCCCTTTCTTCTTAGGCCGGATTGGGGTGAACGGCGGACGCTGGCGAGGCTTCACCAGCAGCCGCAGTAGGTCCTTCCGAAAGATATTCCAGCTGTTCTCCTGAAGGAACTTCCGGCACAAATCTTCATCACTAAAGGTGAGGCACAGATGCTGAGTTTCCCACACCGGCTCCTCCTGTCCCCCTGCCCCACCAGCCGTGTCTCCTGTCACTCTTCCAATTCCTAAACACAGTGTGTTCTGTCCCACCTAGGGTCCTCTTTCCAGTCTCTTCTGCCTCCTCTCCCTTTCCCCACTTTCTTCCCCTAGAACTGCACTGTTCCATGTAGTGGCCATGAGTCACATGTGGCCACTGAGTACCTGTGGTGGGGTCAATCTGAATTAGAGATGTGTTGTGAGTTTAAAATACATACTAGATTTCAAAGAATAAGAGCAAAAACAAATGGAGAGACTCTCATTAGTAATGTTTATGGTGGGGACACCTGGGTGGCTCAGTGGATTAAACCTCTGCCTTCGGCTTGGGTCATGGTCTCAGGGTCCTGGGATCAAGTCCCACATGGGGCTCTCTGCTCAGCAGGGAGCCTGCTTCCCCCTCTCCCTCTGCCTGCCTCTCTGTCTACTTGTGATCTCTCTCTGTCAAATAAATAAATTAAAAAAAAATAATAATGTTTATGGTGATTACATGTTGAAATGATAATATTGGAGAAACACTGAATTCAATAAAATGTATTTTAAAAATCAATTTCACTCATTTCTTTTTGCTTCTTATAACGTGGCTACCAAGAAGTTAAATTATATAGGTAACCACTTATCCATCAAGGAAATGTAAAGCAAAGCCACAATGAGATGCCCACTAGAATGGCTGTAATTAAAAACACAGATAAAATTGTGTTATGAAGGGTGCCTGGGTGGCTCAGTCAGTGAAGCGTCTGCCTTCAGCTCAGGTCATGACCCCAGGGTCCTGGGATCAAGTCCTGCATCAGGTTCCTTGCTCATTCGGGAGCCTGCTTCTCTTTCTGCCTGCCACTCCCCCTGCTTGTGCGCTCGCTATCTCGCTCTCTCTCTCTCTGACAAATAAATAAGTAAAATCTTTTAAAAAATATGTTAGGAGGTGGAGATATTAAAATACGGGTTTTGGTACACTGCTGATGTGAAAGCAAACTGGTACATTCACTTTGGATAAGAGTCCGGCAGTTCCTCAAAAGGTTAAACAGGGTTAATTTACAACCTAGCAATTTTACTCCTAGGTATATGCCCTAGAGAAATGGAAACCTATGTCCATACAAAGCCTCGCACGAGAATGTTCATAGCAGCATTATTCATCATAGCCAAAAAGTGGAAACAACCCAAACATCCATCCACTGACAAATGGATAAAGTGTAATATATACATTATAGGAATGAAGTTGGGGCACCTGGGTGGCTCAGTTGGCTAATCGTCGACTCTTGGTTTCAGCTCAGGTCTCGATCTCAGGGTTGTGAGACAGAGTTCCATGTTGGGCTCTGCACTCACTATGGAGTCTGCTTAATTTTCTCTCTCTTTCTCCCTTCCTTCCTCCTTCTCTCTTAAATAAATAAAATCTTAAAAAAAAATGAAGTACATGGATAAAACTTAAAAACACTATGCTAAGAAGCCAGTTGCAAAAGACCACACATTATATGATTCCATCTATACAAAACATCCTGAACAGGCAAATCTATGAAGGCAGAAAGTAGATTGGTGGCTGCTTTGGACTGGTCTTGGTGCCCTGGCTTTACTTCCCGCCCCCACAACGAGCAGGAGCATGGGAGGGTTGGGGAAAGTGAGGGAGAGGGAGTGGGCTCAGCACTCATTGGCTTATTTCCTTCTGAGACCACAGCAAGGGAAGGCATGCTCCATTTCCCCTGACTTGCCTACACTCTCACCTAAGGAAGCAAGACTAATAAGTCACTAACAAATTAGAACATTCTTCTGGCAACATTATATTGACGAGGGCAGGGTCAACTTTGATCCAGAGAGATCGACTTAATAAAAAACCCGGATGTCAGAACAGGCTCCTGGCTAGTCCTGTTGGTCCCAGTGGCATGCCGACGTCAGCTCCTCTGGGCTCAGTGGTGATTATGTGAACCCTCCTCGACCCCCTATTCAGTGACATCAGGTTGGTAGGTCGAAACTGGCCACGGTGGGAATGTGTACACCACGTTAATCAGGATCCCTTCAAATCAGGCTTCCCTCCCACCCCCCTCTGAGAGAGAGCTGGTTATTAAATATTCACCAGCACACTACTGGATAGCCTCCACTTAGAAAATTCCTCTAACTCCCGGGGTGCCTGGGTGGCTCAGGGGGTTAAAGCCTCTACCTTCAGCCCGGGTCATGATCCCAGGGTTCTGGGATTGAGCCCCGTTTCGGGCTCTCTGCTCCGAGGGGAGCCTGCTTCCTCCTCTCTCTCTGCCTGCTTGTGATCTCTCCCTGTCAAATAAATAAATAAAATCTTTAAAAAAAGAAAATTCCTCTAACTCCCTATTTCTTCCATAAAAGAGAGAGAGAGACTATATCTAACTCTGACTTAGCACTAAAGTGCCCAGCACCTTACTTGTTAACCCATTTAATCCTTACAACTACCCATTTCACAAACATGGACACTGAGGTTTAAAGATGCTACAAGACTCACCAAAACCTAGGAGGGGACAAGCGTGTGATTACAGATTCTTAGGGGGGCTTCTAGGGTGGGGGGGACTCAGAGTCCAAGCTAAGACAGACAAGATTCCATGTCACCTCCTATGCTGATGGCCATACTGATTTCTAGTTAATTTTTTCACAAAATGGGGTCACTCTTCTAAGGGCCTCAGCTTGGTACAGGGGTTTCCGTTCCAATCTCTGCCTCACGTGAACTCAAAGTTTCATCTGTCCCCACAGGCTGTAAAAACTTCAGCCCAAGATGGCCCTAACCCCCCGCCCGGCCCACCCCCACCCAGCAAACCCACACTAGATCACACTCTGTGTGTTGGCTTTTAGGCTCTCCTCCATTTTGTCCCTCGGAAATTTCCCTTCTCTCCTGGGAACTCAGCCCCTGTGCTTTGCAGTGGGAGAGACGTAAGGTTATCCAGCCCCTGGCATTCACAGGACAGGTGTCACCGCCACCAACCTTGTGATCTTCAGGATGTCATACCCTCTTTCCTGGGCTTCGCAGTCCTCAATTAAAACATGGAGGATTTGAGCTAGATAATGGATCTGTTTTGTGCCTGCTTTAGCAGTCTAGGAAGCATGAGTTCAACAGTGAATGAATAAGCCAGAATTCTCTCCGTCAGCATTGCGGATCATTGCAGCGAAGCGCTGACCGCGCGGCACAGGCCACAGAAACCTCTTCTGAATTTCAAGTTCAACAGCCATTAACTGACACCCATCATCTAAGGCTCCTAAAATCCCTTTTTTTAAAAAAAGATTTTATTTATTGATTTGAGAGAGAGAGAGAGAGAGAGAGAGCACAAGCAGCAGGGAAGGGCAGAGGGAGAGGGAGAAGCAGACTCCCCACGGAGCAAGGGGCCCAGGGTGGGGGGGCCTTGGGGCTCAACCCCAGGACCCTGAGATTATGACCTGAGCCGAAGGCAGACACTTAACCAACTGAGCAACCCAAGTTTTAGGCAGGAGTTTAACATAGCCAGATCTAGGTTTTAGCAAGAGCACAGAAATGCTGAAAGGATCTAGTGGGGAGGAGGTGGAGGCAGGGGGCCCAGTGGTCTAGGCTGGAGGTCCCAGTGGGGATGGCAGCATCATGTCATCTAGGGAGGTGAACAAGATCCACTGGAGTGTGTGAAAAAAAAATATAGGAATTCATTTATATTCCTCTTTGTCTTATTCTTCTACAGAATTTTGGTATGTCCATAACATATATATTACTACAGCAATATATGTAGGTAATAATAATAATAAATTAACATGTTATTCCTATTTACATATATTCTAAGGGGTATATATGTAAACACTTTTAGTAATAACAGTGCGAGATCAAAATAGTTTTGCAACCACTGGTCCAGTTAACTTTTACATTAAAAAATGAAGTTTTTTTTCACCTTATAGACATATTCACCTTGGAAGATTTGGAAACTAGGGAAAAGTAAAAATAAATTTTTTGATCAAATCTTTCAAGATAGATTTTTTAAATTATAAAAGTAATATCATCATTACCAAACATTTGGAAATGAAAAAAGCCCACTTGCAATGCCACTATCCTGACAAAAAGTTTTTCTTTAGGGATTTGGGGAGGGACAGAGGGAGAAGGAGAGAGAATCTTAAGCAGGCTCCACACCCAGCATGGAAACCAACATAGGGCTTGATCTCACAACCCTGATATCATGACCTGAGCTGAAATCAAGAGTCGACACTCAACCTACTGAGCCATCCAGGTGCCCCCAACAACAACTTTTCATAACTATTTCTTTTCGCCAAACTGTGGAGAGAGCCCAAATGACCATCGACTGATGAATGAATAAAGAAGATGTGACAGATACATAATGGAATATTACTCAGCCAGCAAAGAGAATGAAATCTTGCCTTTTGCAACAACATGGATGAAGCTAGAGAGTATGACGCTGAGTGAGATAAGTCAGTGAGAGAAAGACAAATACCACATGATCTCACTCATATGTGGAATTTAGGAAAGAAAACAGATAAACATATGGGAAGGGGGGGGGAAGGAAAGAGAAAGAAACCATAAGAAATCTTAAGGTAGAGAACTGAGGATTGATAGAGGGGGGTGGGTGGGGGGTGGGTTACATGGGTGATGGGTATTAAGGGCACTTGTGATGAATCACTGAATTCTATCCAGAAACCGATATTGCACTGTATGTTAACTAAGTAAAATTTAAATTAAAAGAAGTATCTTTTCTTCCCTCATTATAAAAGCAATGCATACACACTACAAAAACAATTAAATATGAGAGGAATATATAATGACAACCAGGAAATATCTTGTAGTTTTACCTTCCAGACAGAATAACTCTTACAAATTTGGCAACATCACAGTTTGTCAACACTTTTACTTATTTCCTTCTAGGTTTTTCTCTTGTGTTTTACAAATGCATAGCCATAGTATATATACGGTTTTGCATCCTGTCCTTTTCATGAATCATTATATCACCTATTTTACCCTCCTCCTATAGAACCATTAAACTTACAATTTTTTTAATATAGCAATTATGTTCTATCAAAGAAATGCACCACAATTTCTAAACTATCCCCTTAGTGTGATACGTTTGGGTGATGGTGATAGTGGTTTTTCTATCAAGAATATGGCTGCTATGAACATCTCAGTACATGTAGCTTTTCCCATAATTAGATAAATTCACAGGTAGACCTTTACTTCAGAGGGCATAGCCCTTGCAACATAAATACTAAATCTATTATCAAAAGGATTGAGATAATTTAAGGGGTACCAACAACTACTGGTTTCATTCCCCCTTTTCAGCATTAGGTATTAGCACTTTTTTTCTTCCTTTTACTAAAACAATAGGTGAAAATTTTTTTATTTGGTCTGGTGGGATGTGGGCACATTTCCAGCACTGACCTGGGGTAGTTGACCTTGAGCCTGGACAACTTCTCTGTTACCTTGCTGTCCATCAGTTCACAAAATTTTTCTTTCGTCACCCGTATCACCTCAGCTCCCAGGCTCACCAGGATCAAGGGCCGAATGTCAAGCTGGTTCTCCGGGAGGAGTATCTGCTGAAGACCCTGGGGAACAGAAAGTTCCAGAAGGTTTCATCTCAGAGACTGTACACTTTTTTTTAAAGATTTTATTTATTTATTTGACACACAGAGAGAGAGAGAGATCACAAGTAGACAGAAAGGCAGGCAGAGAGAGAGGGGGAAGCAGGCTCCCTGCTGAGCAGAAAGCCTGATGCAGGGCCTGATCCCAGGACCCTGAGATCATGACCTGAGCCAAAGGCAGAGGCTTAACCCAGTGAGCCACCCAAGCGCCCGAGACTGTCCACTTCTACCAGCAGATTATCTAGATGGGAAGATGGGGAAAATGAGGCCCCAGGCAGAAGGTGAATCCATCTGGGGGTCATTCTGCAGGGGATGGGGAGAAGCCCAGGGCTCCTTCATGCTACACTTTTGACATCAAAGTGTCAAAATTCCATCCGGCTGCTGGAATTAGAAGAGCCTGTAAGGAAAGCACACTGTCTGTGTCCTACCTCCACACAGGCTTTCCAAGAGTCACACTCAGGAAGTCCCTCAGGGGGACAGTATTTCACAAGGTTTTCCCCAGGTCCAATCTCAACTCTTATGGCAAGTAAACCCATTTTTCTCTTCCTCAAGACAGTAACAGAATTCCAACGGCGAGTCCTCCTTTCCTAATTCCCCCTTCTGTAGGCACCACACCATCCCTCATCCTTTCTGCAGGTTTTTGCTCACGTGTCCCCACTGAACCTCAGTAACCTTCTTGGTCCCTCACAGACTTTGGGGGTCACTGGACCCTTCTCTACAGCTCAGTCACTCCTCTGGCTCCCTGGCCATGATGATGACAATGATACGACAGCAATATTTGGGCATTTGCTCACCCCAGGCCCTCTTGGCCCTGCCGTGGGTACTGAGTTATTTGACACCATCCCAAACCCCCATGAGGTGGGTCTTACTATTATCCTCATTTTACAGAGGATGCTGCTGAGGCTGAGAACTCTGCCCAACATCACACAGCACAGAAGCAATAAAGCTAGGATTTGAGCCCAGGGGTTCTGTCTTCAGAGTCCATGCTTTCAACCACTGTACTCTGAGGAGGAAACTGAGGCACAAAGAGGTCCAAGGACGGAAAGAGGTGGAGGCAGGATTTGAAAGCAGCAATCTGTTCAGGGCCCCATTGAGAGCAGCACTGCCGGCAGGTACCCTCATCTACCTGCAACCCATCCCACGCACACCAGCCAGTCACCGCCCTTTGCTGACCATGCCCTTGAAATACCTTCGAACAGCACGGAGGACAAACGAAAACTCCTCATTGTGGCCCCCACATCTGAGCTAGCCCACCCTTGCCTGACTCTCCAGCCCGGCCTCATGCCGCCATGCCTTGTTTACTCTGTTCCAGCCATGCTGCCCTCCCTCCCAGTGCCCTTGACATGCCAAGCACCTTCTGGCCTCAGGCTTTGAGCCTACTCTTCCTCAGTCTGCAACATTCTTCCCCCAGGTCACCCCCAGCTTGTTCTTTTCACCACTCAGGTCTCAACTTAAAACATCACTTCCTCAGAGCCGGCTTCCTTGATTGCTCCATTTAAGAACCCTGCCCCACAGCCCAGCTTTCTCTTCCATTCCTAACAGCAATTTGCACTGTTACATGTTTGCTGATTCATCTTTCTATTGTCTGTCCCAGACTAGATCATAAGCTCCATGAGGACAAGAAGGATGTCAGTTTCCTTGCCCACACTGGCATCTTAGGCCAGGGTTGGAGCACAGTAGATGCTCAAGAGCTATCTGCTGAATGAATACTCAGATGGGGTCACAGAACATTCGAGTTAGCAGCTCACCCAGGTGAATTTCCACATTTTCTTTTGAGGCCACACAGCTGTCTAATTAGAAGCAAAATGAAGATGAGGACCCACTGATCTTGACCCCAATCTGTCATATCCCTTCTGCCCTGCCCATGGCTCCGGCTTGCCCCATCTGAGACCTTGGTCTGCCTGTTCCCTGGAGAAGCTGGTTCCCCTACGACCTCCTGGCTCAAAACAGAGGCTCTACTCCAGGCCCCAACCTCTGCTGTTTCAAAGACTGACCCAGCTTCACACTCCTGCTGCCCATATTAGGTAAATGGGATCTCTCAAGTGAATACAAGCACAGCTGTCACCATTCACTCTCCTACAAATGAAGCCAGGGCCTTGAAAGCAGGGAGAACAGAGACATTCAAGGCATTTTCATCAAGAGTCATGCTAACACTTGGGGGTTGGGGGGCCTTCTCTGGGCTGGGCCCCGCGTGATGAACGAGGCAGCTGGGTATTTGTTCAGAGTCCCCACCCAAAGCCTTCTAGGCCTTCCTAGAGAATGAAGGCCAAGGTCCCTATTCCAGCACAGCAGGTCCCTGACAAGAGGGACCTTGCTGTTCCCTCTCCGTACTGCACCACCTCCGGGGCTGCCACCATCTGTCCAACTAGGCTATGCCTTTCTACCCTCTGGGGCCCTCATTCAGCTCTGGGTGCCCGGCATCCCCAGCTGCTCTGCCTGGAGGTGGGTGAGGCTGTGCTCAGGGTGTCAGGAGCCCAGCGATCAGTGCTGAGCATCTTACCCGGAAGCACTAGCCACCCTGGAGGAAACATGAGTGGTGAGTGGGCTGGAATCCACACCACCTGGGGGCTGTTGAAAGGAACGTAGGAAGTTTTGACCAAAGGAGAAAATAATTCACGGGGCTTTGGCACTGTGCCTGGCTCCAGAAATGCTGGGTGAAAAACAAAATGGGCATTATTTAAATATCTAAGGGGCCATCATGTGGCTAGGAAGCTGATTTCTTCTGTTTTGTTCCACGGAGGGCAGGGGAGTTTAGGGGAAGAGCTAGTTAAAAGTTGCAGGAGGCAGAATTTTGCTGAAAAAAGGAAAAGCTTCCTAAGAGTTTGGAAAAATTCCAGCAGCCTCCAGGGAGAGCTGTGCTGGGGGGGTGGGGCTCCCACCCAGTACTGCGCTGGGAAGACTCCCAGTCCCATGGGGCAGGAGCATGAAGAGCCCACCGCAACAGGGGGTGACAGGCATGTGAGGACGACCCTGGAGATACTGTCACTGAGGAACAGAGGGCATGGCAAGGGAGCCACTCTCTGGACTGGCCACACACAATGATGACCACATGTGAGGCTTCAGAAGACAGCCCCTCCCCGGGGCAGGCAGAAGCCCACCTGCTGCCCAGCTCCCACAGTGATGAACTCATGGCCCAATTTGTTTCATCCATGCATCCCCCACCCAGCTAACTAACTACTAGATAATTTTTTTTTAAAGTAGGCTCTACACCCAGCATGGAGCCCAACGTGGGACTTGAACTCACCACCCTGAGATCAAGACCTGAGCTTAGATCGAGTTGGACATCAAACCAACTGAACCACCAGGCACCCCGGATAATTATGTTTTTAATAGACTTTGTTTTTTAGAACTTTAGACTTAGAAAAATTGAGAAGCTAGTACAGAGTTCCCCTCTACAATTTCTGCTGTTATTATTTTATATTAGTAAGATACCTTTGTTATGATTAATGCACCAATATCAATACATTATCATTGTTAACTCAAGTTAAGGTTGCTTAGATTTCTTCTTTTTTAATTTTTTTTAAAGATTTTATTTATTTATTTGACACAGAGAGAGAGAATCACATAGGCAGAGAGGCAGGCAGAGAGAGAGGGGGAAGCAGGCTCCCTGCTGAGCAGAGAGCCCGATGCTGGCCTAAATCCCAGGACCCTGGGATCATGACCTGAGCCAAAGGCAGAGGATTAACCCACTGAGCCACCCAAGTGCCCTGTAGATTTCTTTTTTTTTTTTTTTTTTACCTAATGTCCTTTTCCTGGTCCATGATCCTATGCAGAACACATATTCCTTTATTCTCTTATCTCTCAGGCTTCACTTGGCTGGGCAATTTCTCAGACTGACCTTGTTAATGATGACCCTGATAGCTACTGAGGAGTACTGGTCAGGAATTTTGAATGATGCCCAGCAATTGGGTCCCCTGATTAGACTGGGGTTGTGGATTATTGGGAAGAGGACCACAGAGGTAACGTGTCATTCTCATCACATCATTCCCCATTTCCTCATATTAGGGGACATACTATCAACACAATTTAACTGTGGCTATTGGCCTTGATCACGTGGCCACAGTGATGTTTCTCAGGTTCATCCACTGTAAAGTTACTCTCCCTGCCCCCTTTCCTTACTGTGCTCTTTAGAAGGAAGTCACTGTGCGCAGCTCACACCTAAGGAGTGGGGTTTATACATCGTCTCCTTTAGGGCCAAGTATGTACATAAATTATTTGGAATTCTTCTGCATGGGAGATTCATCTCTTCTCCCTTATTTATTAATTTTTTCATTATTTATTCATTATACCAGTATGTTCTCAGAGATGTTTACTATATACTTTGAGGTATAATCTAATACTATTTTATCTGTGGCTCAAATTGTTCAGATTGTTCTAGCTTTGGCCACTGGGAGCTCTTTCAGTTGGTACCTGTGTCCCTTTGATATGCTTGCTTCCATCAATGTAGGGTTTTTCCCTCCACACCTCCTTGCTGTTCGACACTACAAAATGCTCCAGGATCATCTTGTCTATTTCCTGTCCTAGTCCTAGAATCAATCATTTTCCAAGGAGCCCTTGTTCCTCTTATAAAAGAATGATATTAGAAACCAAGTTCCAGGGGTGCCTGGGTGGCTCAGTCAGTTAAGCGTTCTGCCTTCAGCTCAGGTCATGGTCCCAGGGTCCTGGGATGCAGTTCTGCATCCCGTCCCCTGCTCAGTGGAGTCTGTTTCTCCCTCTCCCTCTCCCCCTGCTTGTGCGTGCACTCTCTCTCTCTGTCAAATGAATAAATCAAATAAAAAGAAACTAAGATCTGGATGCTAGGTTTGCTCATTGCTACTACAGTATCATTTCTTTTAGGCTCTGTCAGTTGACAGAGCAAAAAATATATGTTGAGGCACATATCTCTAAATATTTCCATGCATAACCATCTGTATTTATATTAAGTTAAACAGGAGTTCATACTGAGGTCTTCAAGGAATCCTTTCCCACATGGTTCATTCTAGCCTCCTCCTTGCTTATCTGCAAATCTCTACTCCAGTGCTGAGAAACCTGGCTGCCATCCATGGCCATTCATTTACTGATTTGATCCATTTCAGGGCACGTGCAATGCAGTATCAGAGCTGTTAGGCATATGCCCCTGGGTCACAAGGTCATCAGCTAGAGTACAGCGCTCATGCGCAGTGCCTTCAACTTTCAGGCTCAGGGACCCCAGCTGCCTCCAGCATTACATAGATCACCACCATTTCCTCCCACCCTCTTCACTGAGATCATTTCAGACATTTGTAGTATCATTAGATGCTCTCGTCGTAGTCTGCATTCCCTCCTGTGATCTCCTGCCTCCTAAATGACTCCTATTTTTTTTTTAAAGGCTTCTTTTTTTTTTTTTTTTATTTGACAGACAGATCACAAGTAGGCAGAGAGGCAGGCAGAGAGAGAGAGGAGGAGGAGGCAGGCTCCCTACTGAACAGAGAGCCCGATTCGGGACTTGATCCCAGGACCCTGGGATCATGACCTGAGCCAAAGGCAGAGGCTTTAACCACTGAGCCACCCAGGTGCCCCAACTCCTATTTTTTTTGTAACAAATTGCATTCATTAAGGTTCACTCTTTGTGCTATAAAGTTTTATGAGCCTTACCAAATGCTTAAGGGTTTGTATCTTCCTTTATAGTATCATACGGAATAATTTTACTCTCCTAAAAGTCCTCTGTGCTTCACCTATTGATTCCTCCTCCTGAACTCCAAACCTCTGGTGACCACTGATCACTAACTTTATAGTTATGCCTTTTCCAGAATGTCACAGAATTGGAATACACAGTACTTAATCTTTTCACATGGGCTTCTTTCACTTAAAATACTTATTTAAGTTTCCTTCACGTTTTTTCTTAGCTTGAAAGTTCATTTATTCTTATTGATGAAGAATATTTCATTGTTTGGATTTACCAGTTGGTTTACATTCACTTTTCCATGTAAATTTTAGAATCACTTTGTCAATATCCACAAAATAACTTTCTGGGGTTTTGGCTTAGATTACGTTGAATCTATAGATTAAGTTGGGAAGAACTGACATGTTAATCATAGACTCTTCCAATCCATGAACATAGAATATTTCTCCATTTATCTAAATCTTCTTTGAGTTCTTTTATTACAATTTTTTCAAGATTTTATTTATTTGAGAGAGAGGGGGCACATAAGCATGGGGGAGGGGTAGAGGGAGAGGGAGAAGTGGGCTCCCTCCTGAGCAGGGACCCTGGTCTGGCACTTGATTCCAGGACCCTGAGACCATGACCTGAGCAGAAGGCAGGTGCTTAACTGAGCCACCCAGGCACCCCGTGAATTCTTTCGTTAATAATAGTTTTCTGCATGTGGATCCTGAACATACTTTGTTAGACTTATACCTAAGTATTTCATTTTTGGTGCTATTGTAAATGCTTTTGCGTTTTATTTCAAATGTCAATGTTCACTTCACTGTCTTATATCCTGTGATCTTGCTATAATAATTTATTTACTTCAAGAGGGTTTTTCTGTTTTTATTTTTTGATTCTTTGGAGTTGTCTACATAGACAATAAAATATCCACATACAAAGACAGCTTTATTTTTTTCTTCCCAAATGTTTTATTTCCTTTTCTTGCCTTAATGCACTAGCTAGGTCTTCTAGCACAATGTTGAAAAAGAGTGGTGAGAGGGCATATTCTTGCCTTGTTCCTTGTTCCTTGTTCCTTGCTCCTTTGCTCAGCAGGGAGCCTGCTTCCTCATCTCTCTCTGCCTGCCTCTCTGCCTACTTGTGATCTCTCTCTCTCTCTGTGTCAAATAAATAAGTAAAATCTTAAAAAAAAAAAAAAGCAAGTCCCAGATGTCATATCATTTTATCTGTTTTTTTGATATGTATCTCTTAAGTATAAGGACTCCTAAAAAAACATAACCATGATACTGTTATCATATCTTAAAAAATCAACAATATTCCTTAATATCACCAAATATCAAGTGAGATGTTTTCAAACCTTTCCTATTATTCCTTAATACTCCCAACCTGCCACATTACACACTCTCTCCTGAGGGAGGCTCTCTGCACACTCACCACAGTGTCTCCTTCCTCCACAGTGTGGATCTTGATGTAGGCGCCCACTGCAGCCTCCTCGGGGAGATCACCATACTTGGTACTGATCAGGGAACACTGAAGTGAATGAGGATCCCTGGACCTGAAATACGACAGCTTGTTAAAGAGAACTCATTTGTCACACAGCCAGTTCACAAAGCCCTAGACAGTCGTCAGCCCCCACTCTGCCATACACAGAGACCTCCCCTCCCTGGAGAACTCACACTGCCCCCAGAAAGTGAGAAAACTCAAACCAAGCTCTGGAAGAAACCATGTCAGGAACTGGAGAAGTTTAATAGGGGGGGAGGCTAGCAGAGAAAGAGATAGGACCCCCCTTTAAACACCTGAAGGCTATTATGTAGAAGGAGGGGCTGATGAGCTCAGACAGCTGAGTCAGACCAGATGGATGAGGAGTCCAGGCTGCCCAATAGATGTTCAACATGAGGAAGAAATCTCTAAGTCAGAACTTAGAACAGACTGCTTTGGCCTCAAGTAAGCTCTGGACCCCTGGGGGACACACAGAGGTTGGGGCTCTCCTTCTTGGCAGAAAAGCAGAGAAGAAATGGCTTTATTTGTTTAAAAGACAGGTTTCTGGGGCGCCTGGGTGGCTCAGTGGATTAAGCCTCTGCCTCTGGCTCAGGTCATGATCTCACGGTCCTGGGATCATGCCCCACATTAGGCTCTCTGCTTGGCGGGGAGCCTGCTTCCACCTCTCTCTCTGCTTGCTGCTCTGCCTATTTGTGATCTCTCTCCCTCTGTCAAATTTAAAAAAATAAAAATAAAATAAAAGACAGGTTTCCTTGGGCAGCCTGTAGATTCTGTACTTTGTTCATGTTGGAATTAATTTTACACAGGCAACCTTGTTGTGCTTCCTTTGGTCTCAGGTGAGGTAGAAGGAAGAGACAGGCTATACGATCTGGATTAGAGGCAGGGAAAAAATTATTTATCAGCTGAGAAGATAGATGATATATTCACCCAACTCATAAAGCCACCCAACACATAAACAAGGCAGCCTACAATTCTCACCCCCCAGGACATGCCCAGCATGGTCTTTGCTTTTCACTTCTGGGTCCAACCTGTCTCTTCTCCTTTACTGATGTACAGCAGAGAAACTGGGTCTGTTCCATCCCTACCTGCAGAAGGACTGGGACTGGGACTTCAAGGACTGGATCGCTTGGAAAGAATATGCATCAGAGGAAATGACAACTCAGAAGTTATGGGATGCTCCTTATGGAGACCAGCAGGCTAGAAATGCTAACAGGCAAAGGATTTGAGTGCAGTGGTACTTGGGGCAACATGGAGACTGTGACACTGATGTTATTATTACTATTATTGTAATATAGTTTTTAAAGCTTTTATTTATTTATTTATTTATTTGAGAGAGAGAGAGAGAGAGAGAGAGCAAGAAAGAGGGCACAAGCAGGGTGAGGGGCAGAGGGAAAGCAGACTCCCCGTGAGCAGGGAGCCCGATGCGGGACTCGATCCCAGGACTCTAGGTCAGGACCTGAGCCAAAGGCAGACACTTAATCAACTGAGCCACCCAGGCACCCCTCGTGGTAATATTTTAATTTTACATTGTATGGCGGGTGTGGGGGGAGAAGTGTTAGATTGCTGTGGGTCCAGCGTTGAGCTGCCTCTGGGCAGGGACCACGGAGTGTCCTTTCCTGCTCCTCAGCCTCTCTGGGTTGAGGCAAAAGCACAGCCCCCGTTGCACATTCTCATTCCAGCTGTGACAGTCGTACCAGACAATAGGACTGAGCACTAATAAGCTGCTCAGGTTTGAATCCTGGCTCCACTTCTTCCTACCTTGTAAGATCTCAAACAGGAAACTTAATCATTCTCTGTAGCTTGGTTTCCTCACCTGAAAAATGGGACTGATAACAGCACTTACCTCATAGAACCTGCGAGGATTAAATTAGATAATCCAGGACCAGGTTCGGAGTATTCCACAAGTGTTAGCTATAACTGCCATTATCACATTTAATTGCTGTCTTATAACAACACCAAGACTTAAATCCTATTTTTTTAAGATTTTATTTATCTATTTGACAGAGAGAGATCACAAGTAGGCAGAGAGGCAGGCAGAGAGAGAGAGGGAGAAGCAGGCTCCCCACTGAGCAGAGAGCCTGATGTGGGGCTCGATCCCAGGACCCTGGGATCATGACCTGAGCCGAAGGCAGAGGCTTTAACCCACTGAGTCACCCAGGCGCCCCAAGACTTAAATCCTATTATCTATAGACAAGGGAACTATGGCTTAGAGAGGTCAAGTCCCTTGTACAAGGACACAGAGCTAAAATAAGTGGCCAAGCTAGCATTTGAACCTGGGCTGAACTGACTCCAAAGCCCAGGCTCTTCCCTCCTGCCTCCTTTAGATGGGTAGAAATTTTCTGAAGAGGCTCAGAGTCAAAAAGATCCAGTGACACACAGAGTATCAGAGCCAAAAGATCTGCCTCTCCTTCAAATGAGTTCCCTGAGAAAGGAAGTAGCTGGCTGCCTCAAGTGGCTCTGTGGGTTACAGATAGAGAATGCAGCTCCTGGGTCTCAAGTCTAGGATTTCTCTAAGCCACCTTCTGTCTATACCCCAATCTTTGGGGTCAAACTGTACCTGCTACCTCTGCCCCCTCCCCAGCATCCCTGACATTCTATCCTTTCAAGTTATATCTCCCTTTTCAACCAGAATCTGGAAGCTTCTATCTGCCAAGAGCTAAGCTTACTTGATCTTTGGGCCCCACATCTTCGGAAAAGAATTTCCCGGGATGTTAATCTGCCTACTGAAGCTGGTCCCCTCTTGCTCCCAGGAGTTCTGGAGGTGCTTAAGTTTCAGAAAGCTGAAGTCCTGTACAGGATATGATTTGATCTGAAATTCCTTAAATCTCTCCACAGGAGAAGATTCTGTTAGAGAAAGCACAGAAAAACATGTTAATGGGTCTTTTTATAGGAGGTCTGTGCTGATGATGGTGAAAACTTTACCCTCCTCACCTGCCTGGCCAGTCTGGTGCATGGGGAAAGGAAGGAAAACAGAAAACACTGTGGTTTCCATGTGTTGTCTGTCTGGGCCAGGCCCTGAGCAGAGCCTCCACGTACGTTATATCCCGTGTTACTGGCTCCATTTAAGAAATCAAATGAGCAGCACTCAGAGTTTAAGTCATCCAGGAAAGGGCTGAAGCTTGGGTTTAATTCAAGTCTACCTGATTTTAATTAGAAGTTAGAAGTTCTAACTTCTTTTTTTTTTTTTTAAGATTTTATTTATTTATTTGACAGAGAGAGATCACAAGTAGATGGAGAGGCAGGCAGAGAGAGAGAGAGGGAAGCAGGATCTCTGCCGAGCAGAGAACCCGATGCGGGACTCGATCCCAGGACCCTGAGATCATGACCTGAGCCGAAGGCAGCGGCTTAACCCACTAAGCCACCCAGGTGCCCCAAGTGTCCAACTCTTGATCTCAGCTCAGGCCTTAATCTCAGGGTCCTGAGTTCAAGCCCCCACGCTGGGCTCCATGCTGGGTGTGGAGCCCACTTATGAAAAAAGAAGAAAACACAGGGCAAAAGCATCACAACATTGGATCTGGTGGTGATGTCTTGTATATAAACCAAAGGCACAGGCAACAAAAGAAAAAATGGACAAACAGGACTTCATTAAAATGTTAACAATGTGTGCATCAAAAGACAGTATCAACAGAGTTAAAAAGGCAACCCACAGAATGAGATAAAATATTTGCAAAACATATCTAGTAAGGTATTCCTAAAATTCCTAAAACTTAACAAAAAAACAGACAATCAGATTTTAAAACAGGCAAAGAACTTGCATAGATGTTTCTCCAAAGAAGATATGTGAATGGCCAATAAACACAGAAAAAGATGCTCAACACCACTAATCATTAGGGAAATACAAATCAAAACTATAATAAAAAGATGATAAATAATAAATTAAAAAACTATAATAAGATGCCACCTCCTATCCATTAAGATGAATATCATGTTTAAAAACCATACAAGTGCCTTCTTAGCGCAGTAGGCAGTGCGTCAGTCTCATAAAAACCATACAAACAGGATACAGCAAGCACTGGTGAGGAGGTGGAAAGACCGGAACCCTTGTACACTGTTGGTGAGAACGTAATATGGGACAGCCCCTGTGGAAAACGGTATGGCAATTCCCTAAAAAAAATTAAAAATAGAATTACCATATGATCCAGCAAGTCCACTTCTGGGTATATATTCAAAAGAAAAGCAGGTCTCAAAGAGATAACTCTACACCCACGCTCATAGTGGCATTAGTCACTCTAGCTGAAATGTGTAAGTTCTCAAGAGTCCATTGACGGATGAATGGGTACGCAAAATGGGACATATACACACAATGGAATATTCTTCAGGCTTCAGAAAGAAGGAAATCCTGATACATGCTATAATATGATGAACCTTGAGGACATTATGCAAAGTGAAATAAGCCAATCACGGGGCGGCTGGATGGCTCAGTGGGTTAAGCCTCTGCCTCCGGCTCAGGTCATGATCTCAGGGTCCTGGGATCGAGCCCAACATCATGCTCTCTGCTCAGCGGGCAGCCTGCTTCCCCCTCCCTCTCTGCCTACATGTGATCTCTCTCTCTCTGTCAAATAAATAAAATCTTAAAAAAAAAAAAAAGATCTTTAGACATTCATTTGCTTCATTTCATAACAAGTCCACGAGGTAGGGACCATCTGAGGGAAACTGATGGCACAGGGACACAGTCACTTGCCCGGTATCACGCAGCTATTAAGAGATGGACCCTGAGCAGTTTGGCTGGGCCGGTGCTCCTAGCCACTACACTACCTCCACGAACCAGACCCAGAGGCTTTATAAGTACTTACCCGAGTCATCCAGCTAACCAGTGAGATTCAAACCCAGCTCTGTCAAGCTCCAGGCTCCTTTCCACCCCTCTCCCCAGGGGCACCTGACATAAAGGGAAAGCCTAAAAAGGAGGAGCCGGAGGGGGGTGGGCAGGAGCCTCCCCCCATGGGGCCATGTGGGCCACGTTTCCACAGCTGGGATAAGGTGATCAAACCAGACATCCTGCCGGGCCTTTCTAGCTCAGGAGGTCTAAGAGCGCACGGGAAGCTTAAGGGCCCAGGCGCCCCCTGCTGTGCGCGGCTGCCAGTTACCACTGAGGTGGGTCTGCAGAGGTCTGCCGGTCTATCAGCTCCAGATGCTGCCAGACCCACTTGTAGTAGAAAGGCCGAGGGGTCCCGAGGTCTATTAGACGCAGCACTTCACAGCTGCCCTGGAACATCAAGGGACACAAACAAAAGGGCTAACCCCTGAAGCTGGGGGCAGGCCAGGCTTTGAGGATAAGCTCTACTACATCTTACCCCAGTTTACTTGGCTTAATGCAAGTTTTCAGGTTCTTTTTTTTTTTTAAACACAATGTTATCTATTCATCATAAGCTCAAAAGCTAAATAGGAAAAAAAAAAAAGCTAAATAGGCATGAGAACTAAATAAATGTTGGCATTGGGGGAAAAACAATCACCCTAGACAATGTACTGTGACAAGTGGTGAAATGGACTATGACTGTATGTTACATCAATGTTAATGCCCTGATTTGGATAAGTATTCTGCAATCAATTTCTGACTTTAGGAAAAAAATCACTTAAGTATATAGGGGTAAGTGAGTATAATGAATGATATTTAACTTTCAAATGATTCGGGCAGGGAAATATATATATATAGAAGCAAATGTGGTAAAATGTTAGTAATCGGTGAATCGGGATCAAGGTTATACAGTTCTTTGTTCTGTTCTTACAACTTTTCTATAAATTTAAAAACATCCCAAGATTAAAAGCTTAAAAAAATGTTCAAGCCAAACAGAAGGACATAAAGAAAATTAAAACTATTTTATCCTAACACCCAGAAATAATAAGGAGTAGCGTTTTGGTGACTATTTTTTCAAACTTTTCTCTGTAAAAATTATACGTAGACATAGACAATTTTTCACAAGTGAATTCTTTTATGTAAAACATTCTTGTGACCTTTTAAAAAAAAATACAGGGGCACCTGGGTGGCTTAGTCAGTTGAGTCTGCCTTTGGCTCAGGTCATGATCCCAGGGTCCTGGGATCGAGTCCCATATTGGGCTCCTTGCTCAGTGGAGAGTCTGCTTCTCCCCCCACCTTTCTCCCTGCTCATGCTCTCTCTCTCCCTGATAAATAAAAAAATCTTTTAAAAATAAAAAAAAAAACTCAATAATACATTAAGAAGATCATTTTACACCAACTAACATGGTTCTACATTACTGTTTTTAATGATTGCATATTATTCTATGTATGTTATAACTTACATGGATTTCAAATAAATTGTTGATCAAAAGAAGTCAGACACAAAAAGTACATATTGTATGATTCCATTTATATGAAGTGCAAGAACAGGCAAAAGTAATCTTCTGACAAAGTCAGAAGAAGGCTCTGTTTGGTGGTGGTGGGTATTTTGTTTGGGAAAGGGTACAAGGGAGCCTTCTGGGGTGCTAGAAATGATCTCTACCTTGATTTGGATGATACTTACACAGGTGTATACCTATGTAACAATTCACTAAGCTATAAACTTTAGATGAGTTCTTTATTGCATACATGTTATACCTCAAGGAAACATTTTTGAAGACTAATATTCAGTTGTTTCTAATTTGTCAGTAGTATATATAACTGTGATTTTGTTCAGGACAACAAAACTCCATTTATAAAACTCACCACCTTCCCAAAACTCTGCTACAGTGGGGATGGCAGTGACCCAGTTCCAGCTAATGACACATATGTGGAAGACTGATGGATAAAACTCCCAGGAAACTTATGGTTGATCTCTCCTTTACCTCTGCCTGAAACTCAGATGTGATGGCCAGAGGTGAACAGTCATGTTGTGACCACTAGGATGAAAGCCACAGCTGTGGATAATGAGGGGAGAAGCAAGAAGGGGACTGGGGTCTTAAAGCCTTTCTCCAACAGCTTTCTAGCCCTGGATTGCTTAATTCTAGACTTTCCACTGCAAGACAAAATTACTATTTACTAAGCCACGGCAGTTGGGTTTCTATGACAGCAACTTTAAGTGATAATCTTACACACATGTCTTAATATCTAGACTGGTCATTGAGGCAGTTCACAAATACTCAAGTTCTCCCCACAAGCATAAGGCAGGACTGTATTTTTCCTTGAATCAGACATGGCCTTCTCACTTGCTTTGTCACTTTCCTCAGCAAAGTGACTGCTGATAATTTGAGTGGGAACTTTAAAAGCCAGTGCTTGATTCTCAACATTCCCTTCCCCTGTCCTTTTGACCATGGAAACATAGGTGAAGATAGTTTCCAGGGGCCTATGCCCCGAGGGACCATGAAAAGCCAGGCCTCCTGATGATCTGCTGTGATCAAGTAGTGGGATGAAGGAATGCATCTTTGTCAGTTAATCCACTGAGATTTGAGGATTGCTTATAATTGTAGCATAATCTAGTTTATCCTCATGTAATACCCATGTTTGTCCCCTTGGGATCGTTTCCCATAGGTGTGTTGTTTTCAATATCGATACCCATTGCCAAATTGCCTTCCAGAAATGTTAGTTTACACTCTCTCTGGCAGTGCATAACAGAGCCTGTTATAGTTTTGTGTTACATTGAAAACTGAGTTTTCACAAATCCTTTTAATCTTTCCTAATCTGATAGGAAAGAAAGAGATGCCATTTTTTTATTTTGTATTTTTATAAAATCTTACCCTTTTTTAGTTGGAACTGTAAGACACACGTTATAGTTAAGGTTCAAGACAGATTACCGTTAAAGAGGAAGGAGAAGGGATCAAACATTTAATAAGCCTTAGTCTAGCCAGGTGTTGGGCTTGGAGGTTTAGTCAACACTTATGTAACATTTATCAACAAGGAACCTGGTACCAGAGGAACACAGGTGAACATCCTCTCAGAAAGTCTCTTGTGGGTCTTTAATCCCATCTGTATCTGTGTAGAAAACAATTCGACCATGTGCCCCAAAATGATTAATTGTTCAAAATGAGTTGATTGTGGGTATTAAGTATGTTTTCTATGCTGCCAGGAAACTGCCTTCCCTAACTCTCCCGGGTCCCCAAGACACCCAGGCCACTCACTGCTAATATCGTCCTCTAGTGGCCACAGCTATGAACTACAGGATCCCGGACTCCCTAGTCTCCTTAGACGAATATTCCAACAGCAGGCCTGATGGGAAATAAAAATGGGAGGAAAAAAAGCAGTGCCTTTAAAAGGGGCAGGTGCTCTTCAACTCCAGCCAGAGGGGGCTGCATCACAATACAGCCTGGTGTTGTCTGAACTTCTGAATATTCAAAAGAAGTCAGAAATCCGAAATTGGGGGTGCCTGGGTGGCTCAGTGGGTTAAAGCCTCTGCCTTCGGCTCAGGTCATGGTCCTGGGATGGAGCCGCATCGGGCTCTCTGCTCAGCGGGGAGCCTGCTTCCTCCTCTCTCTCTGCCTGTCTCTCTACCTACTTGTGATCTCTATCTGTCAAATGAATAAATAAAAATAAAAAAAAAAAGAAATCCGAAATTGTATTTATCATCTTCTCAGTAACGATTAAATGAGTTTTCCGTAAAACAGATTAAAGGACAAATCCAATTCACCTACTAGCCAGGATGCCCCCCAACACACACAAACACACCGGCTGTCACTTTGTGACATCTGTATTATTTTTCTCAGAAAGAACTTCAAGAGCGCCTGCTTTAGATTCACCAGCTGTGC